>NC_086447.1:332225267-332555267 GCF_028390025.1 Pseudophryne corroboree | reverse complement strand
GTAGAGGATACTGGGTGCCCGCCCAGTGCTTCGTGTGTTCCTGCACTGTTACTTGGTTAAGTATTGTTGTTGGTTCAGCTGTTGCTGTCCCTCGTCAAGTTTGGTTAGCATGGCTTTCCTCTTGTTTGTGTGTGCTGGTTCGAATCTCACCACTGTCCTTTAAATCCTTCTCTCAAGGTATGTCTGTCTCCTCGGGCACAGTTACAAGATGGAGTCTGGTAGGAGGGGCATAGAGGGAGGAGCCAGTGCCCACTATTGATTTATTAAAGTGCCCAAGGCTCCTAGTGGACCCGTCTATACCCCATGGTACTAAATGGACCCCAGTATCCTCTACGGACTACGAGAAAAGGATTTACCGGTAGGTAATTAAAATCCTATTTTTTCATTACGAGATCTGTATTTCATGTCCACAACAATAGCTTCTGCATCCACCTTAATGCCGCTGGAATGATTGCATTTCCGGCTGGCGTGAGACGCAGGTGGAACGCGGAAGAACAGGAAGTTGTTGCCAAGGGAACAAATATATGCTATGGTGGAGAAGGAACGCCTGACCATAAAGTTGGCAATGGGCAAGTCGTCTATTCACAGCTGCTCTGCTAGGCAGAGCAGTGAGTGCAGGATCCTCCCAACTGCCCCCCAACTGTGGGACACTGTGGCCTGCGGGTGGGACAGTCCTAAAAAAACGTGGCTGTCCCGCGAAAATCGGGACAGTTGGGAGATATGTGACACGTTTAGTCACACTTAAAGAGGTATCTCACTTATCAGGATTCTCTAATCCAGGTTCATGAAGTGTAAGGGGGTTATCCAATCACCCGTGGTCAATGACCGCGGGTAATTGTTCAATTACCCTCGATGCCCTGCTCTCATCCCCCCCCCCCCCCCCCATGCCGGCATTTATCAGGGATTATGCTTCAGGTGCCTTAGACACCTGAAGCAAGTATAATCCGCAATAAGGGGGAGATTCAAATGTTTGAAAAGTCAGTTGGGAGTCTTTTTTTTCCTATCTAATAGACGGGAAAAAACTGACACCCAACCGACTATTCAAACATTTGAATTCCACCCTAAGTGTCCTGCCGGAGCCTTGGTAACACATGGGATCGGGGACTTATCCCCGTTTCCATGTGTTATTGCATGATTGCAGGTCCAATTTCGGCTGATAAAAATTGCCTCTAATTGGATACCGTGATAATGACCATCGGTCATTAATCGCGATAACCAGCCATTTTTATCGTACAAAGTGGCATTGGGGCTAATTGGATACCCTCCTTTGTCTCACTTATAGAGGTTCTTCCTTATGCTGGTTCAAATAGTACTAGTTTCACTTATAGAAGTGTCTAAATGCTAAATAAACATATGTACAGTACATTATGGGGGATATTCAATTGTTTGAAAAGTCAGTTGGGTGTCTGTTTTTTCCTATCTAATAGACAGGGAGAAACAGACACCCAATCGACTTGTCAAACATTTGAATATCCACCAATGTGTTCTAAGAAAAAAAAAAGTATTTGCATGCAAACATGTATTACATACAAAACAATTCAAAGCAAGGTATGAGTCACGCTGCTGTCTCCTCAACACACACAGTGACTGTACCCTGCAGCACAGCAGTCCTTCTCTCTCTCTCAGGGGCAGATGTACTAAGCCTTGGAGAGTGATTAAGTAGAGTGAGATAAAGTACCAGCCAATCAGCTCCTAATTGCAATGTTAGACCCTGTGTTTGAAAATTGACTGGAGCTGGTTGGTTGGTTCTTTATCTCTCTCCACTTTATCACTCTCGAAGGCTTAGTACATCTCCTACTTAGGGGTCTATTCATGAAGCAGTGAAAAGTGTGGAGAAGTGAGCCAGTGGAGAAGTTGCCAATGACAACCAATCAGCTGTTACGTACAATGTTATAGAATGCACTTTAAAAATGTTAACTTAACACTGGTTGCCATTGGCAACTTCTCCACTGGCTCACTTCTTCACATATTTCGCTGCTTAATGAATAGACCCTTAGGGGTATATGCAATTGCGGTCGAATTCATGAAAATGTTGAAAAACATGGCATTTTCGACAAAAAAAAACATGTCGAATTGGATTCGTCAATGCAATACAGTACTTTTCGTCAAAATACCTGCCGTTTCAGATTCGACTTTTTGCAAATTGCCTTTTTCAAAATTCGACATGTCTGCAATGGTCAAAATGCGGCTTTTCGATAAAAGTATATTCAATTGAAGAATGTAGATTCGACAACAGTGCTTTTCGACAGCAATTTCGTCAATTTTATTCCGCCTCACTTTGCTGGCGGGATCTTATAAAAAAAATTTTTAAATGTATTTTTTTTTGCTTTTTGGATTGCTAATAGCATATCTATTTATATTTGAAGGGATTATCTACTTGGTTTGTCTTTTTTTGACTCACAAGTATTATTTAATTGATTTTTTAAAAGAATATTTTTTTCTTCACTCTGCTGAGGGAAATGTACCCATTATTTCACAGTTTTACCCAGGATACACTTCTGCAAAGCCACTCCAGTATTGGACCAGTTTACCCCCACTCTACCATGGACGTCCTACTTGTGATGTGGACCTGAACCATCGCCATGTTAGTCGCTCTTTCAAGTGAGATGTATTGGCCAAAACGCCATCTTGTCTGAGTAACCTGTGTATATGCGCAGTGTTGAATTCATTATATGATCTCTATATCCCTAACCATCTAAAATAGTCATGATACATGCCACCGGGCATTCCAAATTAACGAATGTATTGCAGCGTCGGAGGTCGGCTTCATTCAGCTAACCTGTGACGGGTGAAGTGATCAGGAATAAGGACTAATTATCTACACCTCGAACTGAGAAACGGACGGGAGGTTTGAAAATCCCCCGTCCGCCAATGAAAGATTAATACAGACATGAGGAGGAATTCCATTGGTCTCTCTACCATATAAATCTCGATGGGAGGCGGGCGCCGCACGCTAGAGCCCAGAGGAAGCTCTACCATAGAGCGAAATGCACATTGGTTAGCCGTGTGCCGCCAGTGCTATGTTAAATGTTTATAGCTCATAAGTGAATTGCCCTTACTGTATACCTATATGCCGTGTACTGTGTGAAGGAGATTTAGTGACAGGAAGCCTAGTTATGTACTTATATTAAAAATGTGCTAGTCATTTATGTACCATTGTTTTCGGACACACTGCCATGCCTAATAATATATATCTATAAGAAGTAGAGTCAGTATATTTTGAGCTTAAAACACTACCGCAAATGATCTAATATATATATTAATCATTGACTCTCATATATCCTATTACTATTTATTTGCATTAGGAGCAGACAGCAATCCCTGGCTGCAGCAATCATTACATCTAGTGCACATGATGCATGGGGAACTATAGAACTCCGTGCATAAAAGCACAGGAGTAGATGTATCTGGAAATATACCGGAACATCTAATATGACCTATATAAATTGACTGGTATATTACCTGGGACATATTTCCCTTGTTGCTGGATAGTATCAGAGGGACAAAGATTGAGACAATAAGTATTTGGGGCAAAACATTACGAACAGCCAAAAAATCTGGCATGTGTAATGCCTGCTTAGTGTCCCTGGTACAGAAATAAAGGCAGACTGCCAAGAACTCTCATTGAAACTTAGACGGCAACATTTGTTGCCAGTCTCTGTACATAAAGCAATACAATATTTGAAACAATTGTTGCTAGTACAATAAAGTGAGTAGATACATTACAAATACCAAGGCTGTGATTGAAACATTAAATCTCATATATACTCCTCTTTTTCTTTTTCATCCACTAGGGGTCACTGGAGTACTCTTGGGATATGGACGGCTTCCACCGGAAGAAGGCACTGAATAAATTAATTTTGAGACTACTCCTCCCCTCCATATCCTGCAGCACTTCAGTGTTTTTTCTGTGCTCGACACAGTTAGAAGGCATAGTGGAGCTCGTCCACAAAGTATTGGAATTTTTTCTAAGTTTTTTTTTTCTTCAATTTCCACGTCCTTTCCCCCCTTCTAACAGGCGTGGGTCAGGGACAGTGGAAGCGGCTGAGTAGCCGTGAGTGTCGGACCTCTCTGTAAAGAGCTCCCTCACTCCACTTGCAGGCTGCCTGCAGGAAAGCTGGACGGAGCTTGGATGAAGGCCCCGTCATAGACTTTTGTCACGGTCCAGGTATGTTGGGTTGGGGCGGTCAGCGCTTGCTGCCGCTCCACTGTTGGGGATTGTTGGGTACTCACCGCTGCCCGGAGCGCGTGTACATGGGCCGCTTCACGGTCCATGCGGCGCGCTCTCACTCTCCGGCTCCCAGCATCCTAAGAGACCGCTGCTCCCTGCGCAGCAGCAGCGCTGCTTGGCTACACAGACACGCCGCTATGCTGTGTGTGGCGGGCGGGAGCACGTGTGCATAGGCCGCTCCACGGCTCTATGCAGCACGCTCTCTGCTTCCGCCATCCGCCCGCAGCAGCCGAGGAGTTCCGTTGTCCGGGGTCTACAGGCAGGCCGCTCACACGGCCCTTTGCAAAACTTCCACAGGCCCAGACCCGGTGCTGTACACGGAGGTCGTGGGAGTGGGGGGAGACTTTAACAGTATTTGGCAGTGTCAAGCTTTTAGGAAATGCTTAATATGTTTAATGTTCTCCTGTCTGTTCCAGGTTTCCTATTTTACATCTCGGCTAAGAGTGGTACTAGAGGAATTTTGGGGTCAGTTTTCGTATTTCTGGCAGGCACTGCACTTGCCTAGATATATACCAGGAACTTTGGTGTTATTACTGAGTCGTGCAGTCTGTCTGTGTGGAGTTTGTATTGTCTGTCTTCATAATGAGTAAGACACCAGCAAAATCTAAGAAACATTTGTCATGTCATGTCTGTAAGAGTGTGTTGCCTGATGGATCCACCACATGTACAGCATGTGTTGTTAATACAGCCATAAATACGATTTCCATTCCAGAAGTAAAGCCAGCATTTCAGGACCCGCCATGGGCTTTACTTGCAGATGTATTAGTTGGTTTACAATCAGAGCTGGCCGCCTCTCGTGAAGAAAGAGAGGCGGCAAGATCTGAGTTTAAGATGAGACCATTTGAGTTACCTGGGGAGTCTCAAACTGGTCATAAGTCCACCTTGAGTGGAAAAGATAAGTTTCCTTTTCCTACTAATTTTCCTGTCTCTGGGATACTAGATCTCACGGAACAGGAGTATGAGGAGGGCGAAATAGAACAACAGTCAGAAGGTGACGACTTTGACAGCCCAGGTATTGACAATCTCATCAGAGCAGTTCGTCAGTCGCTGGAGTTTACGGAAACTGAGGAGCCACTGACGAATGATGAAGTAGTCTTTACTAAACGACAGAGATCTCCGATGTGTTTCCCTATCTCGGAATCTCTTAATAAAATGTTACTGGAGTCACGGAAAAATCCGGACAAACGGTTTTCTATTCCTCGTAGATTTAAATCGAGTTACCCGTTTCCAGAGGCCATGACAGCTACATGGGAGAACCCACCTTTGGTGGATTCATCCGTATCTAAACTTACGAGGAAGTTAACCATACCAGTTCCAACTGCTACTACGCTTAAAGACCCTGCAGATCGTAAAATAGAGGCTATGCTAAGGTCCATGTATACAGCAACTGGAGTGCTGTTAAGACCTGGGTTGGTTGGCATTTGGGTTACTAAAGCTTTAATGGTATGGATAAAAGAGCTCAAATCGGCTCTGCAAGATGATCATCTTATACTTCTCGCGGATCAAATCTGGGAAGCTGCTGAATATCTATGTACAGCTTCTACTGACGTCTGTCAGCTTACTTCTCGCCTGTCCTCATCGCTAGTCACAGTACGACGAGCACTTTGGCTGCGTTCGTGGCAGGCGGAGACGGAGGTTAAAAAAGGTATAGAGGCATTGCCTTATGATGGCGAGAAACTTTTTGGTCCTGAATTGGACAAATGGATTTCTGAGGCTACTGGAGGGAAGTCTGTTTTTCTTCCATCGCCTACAACTATACCTAAACGGAAATATTCTGGTCCGGCGTTCAAATCCTTTAGAACTCAGCCCTTTCGTGGGCAGGGAGGAGCAGTCACGCCGGGCAGAAGAGGTCGGGGACGTAGTGCCCGACAATCCAATGCACGTCGTCAAGACACCAAGACCACTAACAAACCAGTGGCATGACGGGCTCCCAGCCCATCTCGGATCTCCAATTGTGGGAGCACGCCTTCAGAGCTTTCAGGGGGCGTGGCTGCAGACGTCCACAGATGGGTGGATCCGCAATTTAGTATTAGAGGGTTACAAAATAGAGTTCGATTATCTTCCGACAGGAAGATTTTTCACGACAGGACTGCCTGTGTCGGACGACAAGAAAGCAGTTCTGCAGGTTGCCATTCAGTCTCTGCTGAATGCTGCAGTGATAATTCCGGTCCCTGTGCAGGAACAGGGGCAGGGTTATTATTCCAGTCTGTTTCTGGTACCAAAACCAGATGGCTCAGTCAGGCCAATATTGAACCTAAAAGGTCTCAATCATTACGTCACTTACCACAGATTCAAGATGGAATCTCTCAGGTCAGTAATTGCAGGGTTAGAGCCACAGGAATTCATGATTGCACTAGATCTCAAGGATGCGTATTTGCACATTCCGATTTGGCCACCTCACCAGAGTTTCTTAAGGTTTGCGATAAGGCGAGACCATTACCAATTTCAGGCTCTACCGTTTGGCCTCTCATCAGCGCCTCGGGTATTCACCAAGGTAATGTCCGTGATGACAGCTCATCTCAGGTCCCTAGGGGTAATAATTGTTCCGTATTTAGACGATCTACTCATAAAGGCTCCGTCTCAACAATTGCTTCTCCAACATGCCTTACTAACGTACAATGTACTAGTTCAGCACGGTTGGATAGTCAGTTTAAAGAAATCACATCTAATTCCGTGTCAACGACTTCAATTCCTAGGGATGATTCTCGATACAGTAAAACAAAGGGTTTACCTGCCACAACAGAAAGTACAGGGCATTCGTCATCTGGTGCAATTAGTGCTCAAGCCACGCACAGTCTCAGTACATTTGTGCATTCGCCTTTTAGGCACAATGGTGGCGGCTTTCGAAGCACTTCAGTTCGGAAGATTTCACTCACGTCCGTTTCAACTGGAGGTGTTAGCACAGTGGTCGGGATCACATCTGCAGCTGCACCACAGGGTGAGGTTGTCACCACAAGTCAGGGTGTCTCTTCTCTGGTGGTTAAAAATACACAATCTATCTGCAGGGAGACGATTCGGCGTCGCGAATTGGATAATTCTGACAACAGACGCAAGTCTCAGAGGTTGGGGAGCTGTAGTTCAGAGTTATCGGCTCCAGGGCCTCTGGGCGGATCACGAAAGATCGCTATCCATAAATGTTCTGGAACTCAGGGCGATTTACAATGCTCTAAGACAAGCGGTGTACATGTTTCGTTTTCAGACTGTTCAGGTGCAGTCAGACAACGCGACGGCAGTCGCATATATAAACAAACAAGGAGGAACGAGAAGCCGCATGGCTATGCGGGAAGTAGCTCGGATCCTCAGATGGGCCGAATATCACCAGGTGATATTATCGGCAGTGTTCATTCCTGGAGTGGACAACTGGGAGGCAGATTTTCTCAGTCGTCGGGATTTTCATCCAGGAGAGTGGGCATTAAATCCAGAAGTATTTCAGATGTTGATCCAGAAGTGGGGTTACCCTCAGGTGGATCTAATGGCATCCCGCCACAATCATCAGGTGTCAAGATATGTGTCCAGAACAAGAGATCCAGGGGCAGTGGCGGTGGATGCTCTCACAGCCACGTGGCCATACAGCCTTGTGTATCTGTTTCCACCGTTTCCGCTGCTCCCGTTGGTGCTAAAACGGATCAAGAGAGGGTTCGTCACAGTCATTCTAATAGCGCCTCGGAGGGCTTGGTTCTCGGATCTCCTCGGGTTACTCGCAGACGATCCGTGGCCACTCCCACTACGTCCGGACCTGTTACAACAGGGTCCGTTCCTTTACCCCGATTTAGCGCGGCTGCGTTTGACGGGGTGGCTGTTGAAAAGGCCATCTTAAGGAAAGAGGGCATTCCTGAGTCTGTTATACCAACCATGGTACGAGCTAGGAAGCCGGTTACGGCAGCTCATTATTATAGAATTTGGCGTACTTATATAGGTTGGTGTGAAGCTCGGAAATTTCCGACATCATCTTTTAAATTATCCCGTCTTTTGTTATTTTTACAAATGGGGTTAGATGGAGGACTACGTCTTTCCACACTAAAGGTGCAGGTATCTGCGTTGTCAATTTATTTTCAAAGGAAATTGGCCTCGTTGCAGTCAATACATACGTTTCTACAGGGTGTAAAGAGGATACAGCCTCCTTTCATTCCACCTACAGCACCATGGGACTTGAATCTGGTTTTAGATTTCTTACAGTCCGATTACTTTGAACCCTTACAACAAGTGGATATTAAATTTCTCACTTGGAAAACGATTTTTCTTTTAGCCTTAGCTTCGGCTAAGCGTGTTTCAGATTTGGGTGCCTTGTCATGCAAGTCACCGTATTTAATTTTTCATGATGACAGAGCGGAACTTCGGACGAATCCCGTTTTTCTACCAAAGGTAGTGTCGTCTTTTCACATCAATCAACCAATAGTAGTTCCTGTGTTAACAGGAGATTCTGGAACGTTGGATGTGGTTCGCGCATTGCGCATCTATGTTTCCCGAACGTCTACTGTGCGTAAGACAGATACGTTGTTTGTTCTCTATGACGCAGCTAAGAGGAGTTGGCCAGCCTCTAAGCAGACCTTATCCAGATGGATCAAACTGACTATACGTCAGGCTTACCTTTATGCTAAGTTACAGCCACCTACTTCAGTAACAGCTCATTCCACACGTTCTGTGGGGACGTCATGGGCAGCGAGTCGTGGGGCTTCTACGACACAGCTTTGCCGTGCGGCTACTTGGTCGTCAGTGCACACGTTTGTGCGCTTTTACAAGTTTGATACGTTCGCGGCAGCAGCATCTAGCTTTGGCCGTTTAGTGTTACAGGTGCCAAACAGCTCTCCCGCCACGGAGGAGACTTTGGTACATCCCAAGAGTACTCCAGTGACCCCTAGTGGATGAAAAAGAAAATAGGATTTTGGTACCTACCAGGTAAATCCTTTTCTTTGAATCCATAGGGGGCACTGGACGCCCACCCAGAGCAGTTTACCTGTTTTAGGAGTCCAGTGGTTCTTATGGTAACACACTTTCACGACTGGTTTAAATTTAACAAGGGTTAATCAGTTATGGTGTCAACTGTTTAGTTGTCTGTTACGTTGTGTCAACTTTATTGTTGTCTGTGAGACTATATGTAATTCTCCTTTTGTCAATCTCTCTATCGATCCTGTTCGGCTCAGTAAAAAACACTGAAGTGCTGCAGGATATGGAGGGGAGGAGTAGTCTCAAAATTAATTTATTCAGTGCCTTCTTCCGGTGGAAGCCGTCCATATCCCAAGAGTACTCCAGTGCCCCCTATGGATTCAAAGAAAAGGATTTACCTGGTAGGTACCAAAATCCTATTTTTTCTTCTTATAATTCATTGAGATCAACATAGATCATATTGAATACTGTATGCAGTATACAATTCGGGTATAGATGCAGTTATGTATTGTGCATAGAAATCTATGGCAAGGATAATAATACAATACTATTTATAGGAGATATATATAAACATTTGGAGCGTTAAACATTTATACTCATCATAAGAGTACATTGAATATATAAGAAATAACAGGCGGCACACGATTTGGTTTTAACAATATTTTATTTGTACACAAGACAGAAATCTGTCTAATAAAGATTTTCTTTTCTTCACGTTTTTCTATCTCTATATTGTTTTTAAATATTTCGCTTCTGTATGGTCAAATATCCAGGCCATAATAATATCACATGTGGAATAAAAGCAAGGGAAGTATTCCACGTGGGTATTGGTTATTTATGTTTGAGAATGTACACTCAGCAGCAAATTCATGAAACTATTAAATATTACAGATATATATTCATGAATGGGATGGAGTGCACCCTAAGAAACTGATCCCTGCTACAATTCTTTTCACCTTTTGTTCTTTCCCAGGGTGGAGGAAATGCTCTCAAATTAGCTCCTCATTCTCTTCCACAGGTCTTGCGGAGTATCCTTCCCAAGGTGCAGGAACCAGCGTGGATGAAGTGACAGGACAGTTCCCTTGCTGTACCTTGTGTTTGGATGACACAAATACCTGGAACCTCATACTATTCTCTTCCACAGGTCTTGCGGAGTATCCTTCCCAAGTTGCGTGGATGTGAAGGGACACGACTGTTCCCCTGATGTACCATGGGCGACCTACTTGTGATGTGGACCTGGACCTCTGCCATGTAGCAGACAACCCGCCCTCAGGTGAGATGTATTGCCCAAAACCCCCTCCTGTCCAAGTCACCCCGGCGTGTCCCAAGTGCAGCCCTCCGGCATTTGCAAAACTACACATCCAATCATGCCCTGACAGCAATGCTTACGCTGTGTCAGGGCATGCTTGGATGTGTAGTTTCTCAAGTGCCGGAGGGTTGCTTTTGGGGCCGCTGTAACCTGCTTGTGTCAAAGTGTTGCTTGTACCTTTTCTTTTCCATAGAAGGGTGACACTATTACCAATACCTGGAACCTCATACTATTCTCTTCCACAGGTCTTGCGGAGTATCCTTCCCAAGTTGCTTGAATCATCATGGATGAAAAGGGACACGACAGTTCTCCTGCTGTACCATGGGCGACCTAACACAATACCACTGCATCTCATATATTACATTTTATTTACTAATAATTTAAAGAAAAACACAAAACTTCTCATTTTAAAAATTTATTGAAGAAATATAAATAATTGTATTTTATTTTGGAATAAAAAATAAAATGTAATAAAACAAAAAAAGTAGTGTTTGTTCTTCTTTACATTCTTTTCTTGTGTAGATATCTGTGAAACAAAAAAAACATATTAAGTAACGACACTAATGATGTCATGTTCATTCCTTTCCAAAGAACATTTGAGGAACCACACAGCCCAGCATGACCCATTGCTGGGCTGTGTGGTTCCACAAGGGCAGGCGGTCCAAAGTGGAATAGTGGTGTCAGTGGTCAGCACTTTGACACGCCTGCACTTGTGGAACCACACAGCCCAGCATGACCCATTGCTGGGCTGTGTGGTTCCACAAGGGCAGGCGGTCCAAAGTGGAATAGTGGTGTCAGTGGTCAGCACTTTGACACGCCTGCACTTGTGGAACCACACAGCCCAGCATGACCCATTGCTGGGCTGTGTGGTTCCACAAGGGCAGGCGGTCCCAAGTGGAATAGTGGTGTCAGTGGTCAGCACTTTGACACGCCTGGACTTGTGGAACCACACAGCCCAGCATGACCCATTGCTGGGCTGTGTGGTTCCACAAGGGCAGGCGGTCCAAAGTGGAATAGTGGTGTCAGTGGTCAACACTTTGACATGCCTGCACTTGTGGAACCACACAGCCCAGCATGACCCATTGCTGGGTTGTGTGGTTCCACAAGGGCAGGCGGTCCAAAGTGGAATAGTAGTGTCAGTGGTCAGCACTTTGACACGCCTGCACTTGTGGAACCACACAGCCCAGCATGACCCATTGCTGGGCTGTGTGGTTCCACAAGGGCAGGCAGTCCAAAGTGGAATAGTGGTGTCAGTGGTCAGCACTTTGACACGCCTGCACTTATGGAACCACACAGCCCAGCATGATCCATTGCTGGGCTGTGTGGTTCCACAAGGGCAGGCGGTCCAAAGTGGAATAGTGGTGTCAGTGGTCAGCACTTTGAGACGCCTGCACTTGTGGTACCACACAGCCCAGCATGACCCATTGCTGGGCTGTGTGGTTCCACAAGGGCAGGCGGTCCAAAGTGGAATAGTGGTGTCAGTGGTCAGCACTTTGACACGCCTGCACTTGTGGAACCACACAGCCCAGCATGACCCATTGCTGGGCTGTGTGGTTCCACAAGGGCAGGCGGTCCAAAGTTTCTTGAATATATACATTGAAACATGGCTTTACTCACCTTGGTACGCACAACACGAACTACGCCGTCCACTTCAATTTTCCACCCAATCCTATGAATAAGCCAAAAATAAACACTAGTGAATAGTAAATTCACACAACAGTGAAAGTCTATTGTACACCAATACAAAAAGGATTTTTTTGGTAAAAAATTAAAAAGTGGTATCAGAACAGCTCTTTGGCCCATCATACATGTAGCCACAAGGAGCTTTCATCCGTTACCACACGCGCCCGCATACATGCCCGCGCATGTATGCCTAGACATAAAGCTCCTTGGTAGTACCCGGTCACGGGTGGGGGAGCCCAACACAAATATAAAACAATAATAAGAAAAAAAACAAACTAATGGGAGGGGGAGAAAGGGATACATGAAAAACATGAGTTAATAAAACAATACGACCGGGCTTATGGTGGTTGTCCGTCCAGATCCTCCTCTTCCTCCTGATGGGGCGTCGATGCCCTGGGCGGCTGGGGAGTGTGTTGACTTGGCCTCGGTGCCCGTGCGGGTGTAGATGTTGCGGCCGGTGTTGGTGGTGGAGGCATCTGGTGGGTGGGGTACATCCCTGTATATCCTTGGTACAGCTGTGACCGTCTATACCAGGATGGTGGTGGAGGAAGGGAAGGAGGCGTCCATGTGGCTTGTGATGGTGGAAGTGGTGGATCACCAGCGTGTTGATGAGCTGGCTCTGGGAGCCTATCGTACATCATCTGCAGTGTGGTTGCGATGATCTGTTGGCTGGATGCCGAATGTCGTTGGCTCTCCGACATGTTGTCAACGCTATGTGCCAGGCATGATGTGTTCTCCACCAGCCGGTTGATGGATGTGGCCAGAATGTGAAGGATGTCCATAGTCTCCCTGTGATCTTCTCGTCTGGTCTTTTGCATTTCGGCCGTGCTGTCGGCATGAGCCTTTTGCATTTCAACCAGACCGTTTGCCATCTGCTCCATTATCTTCTCAATGGCGTCCAGTCTGGTTCCAACGACATTCGTGTAAGTATCCTGGTGGGAAGTAATCTCGGATGCCAGGCTGTGTACCCTCTGAACATTTGAGGGATCCTGCCCTTCCTGTACGTCTGCCACCAATTGCATTTGTGCAGCTGAAAAGAAAATTAGAAATTAGTATACACATTCATACATTTGTTTGAAGGCTCCCAATTCGATATTTACTCACACAGGGATGTAGAAACAGCAGGCTGCTGCACTTCCACCTCGTCGTCCGACGAATCCTGTAGGAGATCCGGCCTGAAGAAGGAACTAATCCCCGACGCAAGTCCGCTGCTGGTCCGTGGCACCTCTGTTTGCAATAGAAAAAAAAATGAAAGTTAATAAACTATACAAAAATGGTGCACCCCACAACGCCCCCCCTCCCATCCCCCCCCCCCCCCCAAAAAAAATATATATACAAACCTTCTCCATCCGGAGGTGCCGCTGCTCCAGGAGCTTCGCTTGTCCTCAATTCTGGAGACTTTTCAACGGTCCGGCTGAATACTTCTGCACGGCTGTCTTCAAACCCAAGAAAAGTCTCGTCCGTTAACCCTGCAGACTCAAACAGTTCGGGTCATGGGTCCACAAGGGTAGTGTCTTGTTGAGGCTCTTCGGTCACAGACCCAGAGCTCCTGGAGAGATGACGAGCTGGTGATGGCCTGCGCGCAGGAGATGTAGTTTGGCGCCCAGCTGGTGGTGTGGTCGCCGACGGTGTCTGGCGCACAGGTGACGTTCCGTGCGCTGATGTCTGGCGCGCAGGTGATGGTCTGCGCGCTGACAATGTCTGGCGCACAGGTGACTTTCTGCGCGCTGATGACGTCTGGCGCGCAGGTGACTTTCTGCGCGCTGACTATGTGTGGCGCGCAGGTGATGATCTGCGTGCTGCCGATGCTTGCTGCACAGTTGATTGTCCGTGCGCTGCTACCGATGCCTGCTGCGCAGGTGATGGTCCGCGCGCAGGTGATGTCCTCTGGGCAGGCGTGTCTGTGGGAAAAAAAACAAACACATTAGCAAATACAAAAAAAAAAAAAAAAAAAAGATTTAGTACAGCTCATCTGAATGTATTCTTACCATCAGGCCTCCTTTTGGACTGCTTATCTCCCGCCGTCTTCCGTCTTCTGGGCGGTTCTTCCTCCTCGGGAAAGCCAGCAGGACGGCTGGAGTCCACACCTCTGCGAACTCCTTGGACCATGACAGGGTTCATGCGCCTTTTAATAACGTCCTCCCAGGGTAGCCACTTCAGATTGAGAGCCGGACCACCTCCCGTAGCAGTCTCATGTCGGCGCTGAATCCCCATCTTCTTTTTGGTCTGTCTGCGGCAATCACTGTACCGCTTCATGCAGTTTCTGGTGCTCCGGCGGTTTCCAGATACTGCAGTGACTTGTCTCGCGATGGCATCCCAGATGTTTCGCTTGGTCTTAGCTGCTGTGGTCTGTGCCCTTGGTCCATACAGAACGTCGTAGGACCTGTCGACGCCATCCACTAGGGCACAGTTTTCCTCCTCAGTGTATCTGGGTCCACGCGGCTTCTTCGGTCCTGCATCTTCACCAGAGGCTTCCTCCTCCGACTGCTCCTCTGGCTGGCTTCTTGCCTTTAGGGATTAAAAAAAACCCCATGCATTTAACAAGATCAGTATGTACCTGTGAGTGTCAGTATCCCTGGCAGTGCGCAAAGATACCTGTAGGTGTGCATGGCAGTGCGCAAACTAGGGTGTGTCAAGTTGGATGCTATTGTGTCTGCAGGTGTTGTCAGTATTTACCTTTCTAGGCTTTTTCTTTTTCTTTGACTTATCCATTTGGTCCCTTGACGACCGCGGCTGGTCACTGCATGCCTGGTCGGTCGTATCCTCCTCCTGGGTTGGCTCCCACTCCTCGTTGCTATGCAGGGAAAGTTCTTCTTAGGGGTGGGAGGAAGGGGGGGATCGGGGCCGCTTGTCCCTGGACATCTCTGTTGTAAAAAGAAAAAATATATATTTTTACAAATGTAACACACATTACAAAATTACATGCAACCACACGTCATGCTGCTGGGACCCCAGTTCTCAAGCAGGACCAAACACACATAAAAAAAGAAAAAAACAAAGAAAAAAAAAAACAGCCAAATAAGCCAAAACCCCCGTACAAGCATCCCTGCACATGCTGGAGGTCGACCAGTGCTAACACAAGATGGCTGACACAAACAAAATGGATGACAAACACAGTCACCCCAAACAAGCCAAAAAGCATCCCTGCACATGCTGGAGGTCAACCAGTGCTAAAATAGGAGCAAAAAAACATGTTTGGCAAACAAACGACATGACATGTCGACCACATGGCTGACACAAACACGCTCAAAGTCACCCCAAACAAGCCAAAAAGCATCCCTGCACATGCTGGAGGTCAACCAGTGCTAAAATAGGAGCAAAAAAACATGTTTGGCAAACAAACGACATGACATGTCGACCGCATGGCTGACAAAAACACGCTCAAAGTCACCCCAAACAAGCCAAAAAGCATCCCTGCACATGCTGGAGGTCAACCAGTACTAAAATAGGAGCAAACAAACCTGTTTTGGCAAACAAACGACATCACATGTCACCGCATGGATACCGACACGCTCTAAAATCACCCCAAACAAGCCAAAAAGCATCCCTGCACATGCTGGAGGTACACCAATGCATAAGCATGACCAAAAAATTCATTTTATGGAGAAAAAAAAAACGTGAAAAACTACCCCAAAACACAAAACTCCCCCCAAAAAATGCAGCAATACAAGCAGGAGCTATATACACATACCTGCACACATATACATACCCCAAACACCCCAAAGCAACGCCACATGTACACCTCATGGCAACCCCCACTACACAAACACATACATGCAACACCAGACCCACATGTGGTACTTACCTCAAAATGTAGAAATCGCTCCAAAAACGACTCTCCTCCGGGGTAACAGGTATCCTCCTGTCTGTCCTGGATTAAAGCCTGTTGGGTGTCCAAACGATACCACAGCAAACAACAACCAATTTGCTAGCTCTGCACCTCCACACACCTCTCTGCGGGTTCACAAAATGGCTGCTGAACACGCAGCAAACAAGCCCTAATAAAGGGCTCAAAACGGCGGGAAGTCGAATTCAGGACGCCCACTACTCGACGATTGGTCTGTTATTTGACAAGGGGAGTGTCGAATGCGTTTTGTATTGAATATGTTGAATTCATGGTCCCGGCGGGAGGGCTGCGGCTGTCGAGTACAGTCGAATTTTAAAACGGACGAAAAAAAGGCGCAATTCGTCCAGAATTGCATATACCCCTTAGTCTCTCTCTGGGCTTCCTCCGCTTCACCCCTAACAGCCTCTTTTAGTTTAACTTTTATTCTTTGGCTGTACACATGTTGCTTACATTTGCCTGCTTCTGGGTCCTAAATTCCTCCCTCTCAGTGGCTCTCTGAAGGTCATGTGTAAAGGGGATACCCCTATAAATCCAGGTACAGGGTACTTTAATGGGGTATCACATTGAGCATTGTCAAAACCTGTACTAATCCCAGTTACAGAGTTTCTAAAGGCAGTTCTCTCATTTATGGAGGTTAATAAACTGCACTTACAGTATCTCACATAAAAAGATTCTAACAGCAATTGTCTGTTCTAGAGGTGATTCTTCCTAATAATCAAGAAAAATCAGTCTCAGTTATAGTGGTTTGACAGTCTCACTAACAGTTTTTTTGGTGCAAATATGCCAGAACCCAGTGGGGTATCTATAATGGGTGCAGAGTGTGTGGTGCACACAGGCCTCTGTGTCCAGAGGGGGCCCACACCGCACACACTGCACCCATTTTTTCTATACTTACCTTTCTGGTGTCCGTGTGTACGCCCCCTCCTCGCCTGTAACTGGCAGCATCGCTGTTAGCGCTCTGAGCACTAGAGACTCTGGCACAGTGCCTCTAGTGCTCAGTGCCATCAGCGGCGCTGCCAGCTTCGGGAGAGGAGGGGGCCCAGTGCCCACACACAGAGACTGCACACGGGTCCCCTCCTCTCTAGATACGCCCCTGCCAGGACCTCGCAATTAGTCCCAGTAATAGAGGTTCCCCCCTTATCCAGGTCCCACTTATTGACTGTACATAATATATGTTGGTTAATAAATTGTTTTAAATTGCGTGTGGTTTGAGGTTTTAGGATTACGTCACCAGCACATGGACGTTTTGTTAATTCAAAGTCTCTGTGACTTTATGCTAATACTAGTATAAACCTTCCCCTGGTGTACAAATGTGCCTCTAAATCTGCAATGACTGGGATGCCCACTTTGTCATCTTCAGACACCACTATCTAGCTTGGTGCATCTTTAGCCGCAATCACCAAGTGTCCCAAACTTGAACCAGCCCCAAGCTAGGTTCAAGTCAGAGTATGGCCTCCACTGCAAGCGAGTAAGCCTCTGAATTTCCAACTAGTTCAGTGACACACCTGCAACACTCCTATAACAGGCCCTCCAGACTGTACATCTCCATGCGTCATATAATAGTCATCGCCCAGGAAAGACCAATACATTCCCAGTACATTTCTGACACTCTGCACCTCACACACAATGGGACGCATGCGCTGTGTGACTTTTTAGTAAGGGGGCTATTTACTAAGCCTTGGATGGAGATAAAGTGGACGGAGCTACAGTACCAGCCAATCGTCTCCTATCATGTTTCAAACCCAGCCTGTGACATGGCAGTTAGGGGCTGATTGGTTGGTATTTTATCTCCGTCCACTTTACTTCTACCTGAGGCTTAGTGAATAAACACCTTAGAAGCATGCATAGCTGAAAAACACTGACCATTTGTGAAAATATCAGTACAGAGTGCCACTCAGAATGAGGCCCTAAAACACAACACTAGTGTAAAGTGCTTGATCGTTTTCATGCAATATTTAGCCATTTTCCCAGTGTATATATATGAGTGCTCCCTTTTACTATATTTTTTGTTCTTTCATAGGATGGTTTTGGGGCATGATTTGTGTATTTTTAAGTGATTTGTTACAAATAATAAATAGAAGTGCACCTAACCCTCTGCTCCTGCAAAGTAAATAAGGATGCACTTAAACCCCAGACATGAGCAAAATATTGTAAATATTTACCCCGTCAGCGCTGTGCTACTTCTTTCCTTGTTCCTTCCCAAACAGGAAATACATAAACTAAAAAGGAAAAAAAAATCCAAACAGCGGAAATACATTATTGTGATTTTATTTATTTCCTGTTTGGCTGGCTTTGTGTGTATTTTAAAGTTCCAGTCATAAAATAATGGTTTGACAAAGTGGTCAGAACTTTTAGGAATATTGGTGCAGGGGAGATATCTTCTGTTAACACTTAAGACAGTTTCCATAAATGTTTAAAGACGTTATTATTGGACCAGTTTGTAAAAGGAGGTGGACAGCTCTACTACCTGCTGCATCATGCCACAAGCTGTTACAGGCACTCCGCTACATCTATACACTACACTTACATTTGCACATATATTAACATGTTCCCAACTGAATTTACAGATGTGGAAACACAAGCACACAGGCACATCTTTACTCATACGCTAACAGGACATTTTTATGTAAATCAGGCCATATATGAATAGCAAAGTCGCCATCAGGGGGTGATTTCTGGGACTGCAGTCCTGGGCTTGGAAAGATAAGGGGGCCCTCCCCCCGGCTTCTACACGGCGTAGATGGGTGGGTAGAGGGATGGCGGTTGTTAGGTCGACAAGCATTAGGTCGACATACATTGGGTTGACCACGGAAGGTTGACATGCATTATGTCGACATGGTCATTCAGTCGGCATGTACTAGGTTGGCATGCAAAAAAGGTCGACATGAGTTTTTCACAATTTTTGTAAATTTTTGACCTTTTTCATACTTAACAATCCACGTGGACTACAATTGGGAACGTTAACTTGTGCCGAGCTCAGCAGTAGCGGAGTGAGTGCAAGGGGACGCGGTGCACTAATTGGGGTTTCTCCCTCACTTTTCGAAGAAAACGACACCAAAAACAGTCAAAACTCTTGTCGACCTTTTTCAATGTCGACCCAATGCATGTTGACCTTCAGTGGTCGACCCAATGTATGTCAACCTAATGCATGTCGACCTAATGAACCACACCCGGATAGGGTACAGGGCCGGGCAGCTGCCTAGAACAACGAATAAAGTTTTTTCTTATTTTTATTGAGACAAGGCAAAAGTGACGTCACTCGTGTGCACTGCTGTCACACAGAAGAGCCAGCCAAACCAGAAGACACCGGAGATGGAAAGTGTTGGTTGCCTGCAGAGGCTAGATGTGGGGGGCTGGTTAGAGACATAAAGGGCTGGAGACACTGAAGGGGAGGTGGCTGGAGAGACTGAACAGGGCAGTGGCTGGTGAGATAGTAGAGTGTTGGTTGATGACACAGAAAGGAGGATGGCAGGAGAGACATAATGGGATGCTGGCTGAAGCTAGAGAGACGGAGGCAGGAGAACAGAAGTTGCTGGCTGAAGAGACACTGCAGGGCTGGAGCAGCAGAAACAAGGGGATGAGGTTGAAGAGAATTGGGGGAAAGTGGCTGGAAATTTTTCTCAGCTGGCAGGATCACCGGCACACTACTAACTGGTTTGCTCCCCCTTACCCTGCTGCGCTACTGCACATGCACTGTCGAGGGATATGGGAGGGGTGGTGGGGAGGGGGGCGGGGTGTCACCACACTCTATTTTGCATCCGGGGAAGGCACAATCAGTAACTTTCATGCCATTTCGATCACTACACATATCACTATTAGGAGTTTCCAAATCATTCCCACTTCCATCAGGCTCCTCACGTGAATCACCACAATCGCAACTATCCGCATTTCACCCTCACATTTCTCCATCACATTGGGATGTTCACAATAATCACAGAGCATTTCAGGTGTTTTACACCGGGTCACATCATTGCAAGATTCAGCTTTATCACATACTACCTGAGATGAGTAACATGGGGGTCATTCCGAGCCGTGCAAACGCATAGTCGCCGCCCACAGGGGAGTATATTTTAGCTGTGCAAGTGTGCATGTGCAGCTGAGCAGTAAAAAAACAGTTTGTGCAGTTTCTGAGTAGGTCTGAACTCACTCAGCCGCCGCGATCACTTTAGCATGTCCGGTCCTGGAATTGACGTCAGACACTCGCCCTGCAAACGCTTGGACACGCCTGCGTTTTTCCAAACACTCACAGAAAACGGTCAGTTGACACCCATAAACGCCTTCTTCCTGTTAATCTCCTTGCGACCGGCTGTGCGAATGGATTCTTCGTACAATCCGTCGCCCAGCAACGATCTGCTTTGTACCCGTGCAATGCGCCTGTGCATTGCGGTGCATACGCATGCGCAGTAGTGACCTGATCACTGCGCTGCGAAAACGGCAGCGTACGATCAGGTCGGAATGACCCCCATAGTTCAACAGAATTGGGAACACAATTTGCAGGAACACATCTCTTATATATTTGCCCAGATCTGTGATTCTGTGACTCAGGGGCAGATGAATTAAGCCTGGAGAAGTGATAAAGCAGTGATAAGTGCAAGGTGATAACGCACCAGCCAGTCAGCTCCTAACTGTAAATTTACATATTGGAGCTGATTGGCTGGTGCATTATCACCTTGCACTTATCACTGCTTTATCACTGCTCCAGGCTTAATACAGTTGCCCCTCAGTGTATAACGCTGGACAGGGCTCTAGCAGGGTCTGCCCTCCCACATGTCCACGTCATTACTGGCCCTGAGACAGATACACAGGCTGCAGCCATATGCCACGGTGGTGACAGTGCGGCTCCCCCCCTTCCACAGGTGACACAGCCACTGGGCCACATACACAGGCTGCAGCCATATGCCGCCCTGCTGACAGCTTCTTACCTGTGGGTTACAGCACGGCTCCCCATCCCGTCCCCGGGGACGATGATGGAGGCTGCTGGGTGTGGCATGCGGAGAGCGGCAGCGGTCTTGCTCCCTGCCACCAATACTTGGCCCAGATCCCGGTTGAACACACAGCATGGAAGCAGTGACGCGAGGAACGGACGCCGGCCTTGACACCGGCGGTCGATGACGTCACGGGGGTGGCTCTTCCGCTGTGCTCGGGCGACTGCTGCTGTACACACAGCTTCATGGCTGCTGGGGGCAGTGGTGATGTCACAGGGGCGGGGTTTCCAGTGTGCTCCGCCGGCTGCTGCTGTACACTCAGCATGGTGGCTGCCTGGTGCTGCTGAGGTTATGGTGTAGTGGGGACAATATCATCGCTTCAGGTACTATTTAGTGATGTGCACCGGAAATTTTTCGCGTTTTGGGTTCGGTTCCGCGGCCGTGTTTTGGATTCGGACGCGTTTTGGCAAAACCTCACCGAAAATTTTTTGTCGGATTCGGGTGTGTTTTGGATTCAGGTGTTTTTTTCAAAAAACCCTAAAAATCAGCTTAAATCATAGAATTTGGGGGTCATTTTGATCCCATAGTATTATTAACCTCAATAACCATAATTTCCACTCATTTCCAGTCTATTCTGAACACCTCACAATATTATTTTTAGTCCTAAAATTTGCACCGAGGTCGCTGGATGGCTAAGCTAAGCGACACAAGTGGCCAACACAAACACCTGGCCCATCTAGGAGTGGCACTGCAGTGTCAGGCAGGATGGCCCTTCAAAAAAATAGTCCCCAAACAGCACATGATGCAAAGAAAAAAAAGAGGCGCACCAAGGTGGCTGTGTGACTAAGCTAAGCGACACAAGTGGCTGACACAAACACCTGGCCCATCTAGGAATGGCACTGCAGTGTCAGGCAGGATGGCCCTTCAAAAAAATAGTCCCCAAACAGCACATGATGCAAAGAAAGAAAGAGGCGCACCAAGGTGGCTGTGTGACTAAGCTAAGCGACACAAGTGGCCGACACAAACACCTGGCCCATCTAGGAGTGGCACTGCAGTGTCAGGCAGGATGGCCCTTCAAAAAAATACTCCCCAAACAGCACATGATGCAAAGAAAAAAAGAAGCGCACCAAGGTGGCTGTGTGACTAAGCTAAGTGAGACAAGTGGCCGACACAAACACCTGGCCCATCTAGGAGTGGCACTGCAGTGTCAATCAAGACAGGATGGCCCTTCCAAAAAATTGTCCCCAAACAGCACATGATGCAAAGAAAAAAAGAGGCGCACCAAGGTGGCTGTGTGACTAAGCTAAGCGACACAAGTGGCTGACACAAACACCTGGCCCATCTAGGAGTGGCACTGCAGTGTCAATCAAGACAGGATGGCCCTTCCAAAAAATTGTCCCCAAACAGCGCATGATGCAAAAAAAAAAAAAAAAAGAGGCGCACCAAGGTGGCTGTGTGACTAAGCTAAGCGACACTAGTGGCCGACACAAACACCTGGCCCATCTAGAAGTGGCACTGCAGTGTCAGGCAGGATGGCCCTTCAAAAAAATACTCCCCAAACAGCACATGATGCAAAGAAAAAAAGAGGCGCACCAAGGTGGCTGTGTGACTAAGCTAAGCGACACAAGTGGCCGACACAAACACCTGGCCCATCTAGGAGTGGCACTGCAGTGTCAGGCAGGATGGCCCTTCAAAAAAATTGTCCCCAAACAGCACATGATGCAAAGAAAAATGAAAGAAAAAAGAGGTGCAAGATGGAATTGTCATTGGGCCCTCCCACCCACCCTTATGTTGTATAAACAGGACATGCACACTTTAACGAACCCATCATTTCAGTGACAGGGTCTGCCACACGACTGTGACTGAAATGACTGGTTGGTTTGGACCCCCACCAAAAAAGAAGCAATCAATCTCTCCTTGCACAAACTGGCTCTACAGAGGCAAGATGTCCACCTCATCATCATCCTCCGATTCCTCACCCCTTTCACTGTGTACATCCCCCTCCTCACAGATTATTAATTCGTCCCCACTGGAATCCACCATCTCAGGTCCCCGTGTACTTTCTGGAGGCAATTGCTGCTGGTGAATGTCTCCACGGAGGAATTGATTATAATTCATTTTAATGAACATCATCTTCTCCACATTTTCTGGAAGTAACCTCGTACGCCGATTGCTGACAAGGTGAGCGGCTGCACTAAACACTCTTTCGGAGTACACACTGGAGGGAGGGCAACTTAGGTAGAATAAAGCCAGTTTCTGCAAGGGCCTCCAAATTGCCTCTTTTTCCTGCCAGTATACGTACGGACTGTCTGACGTGCCTACTTGGATGCGGTCACTCATATAATCCTCCACCATTCTTTCAATGGTGAGAGAATCATATGCAGTGACAGTAGACGACATGTCCGTAATCGTTGCCAGGTCCTTCAGTCCGGACCAGATGTCAGCACTCGCTCCAGACTGCCCTGCATCACCGCCAGCGGGTGGGCTTGGAATTCTTAGCCTTTTCCTCGCACCCCCAGTTGCGGGAGAATGTGAAGGAGGAGATGGTGACGGGTCACGTTCCGCTTGACTTGACATTTTTCTCACCAGCAGGTCTTTGAACCTCTGCAGACTTGTGTCTGCCGGAAAGAGAGATACAACGTAGGTTTTAAATCTAGGATCGAGCACGGTGGCCAAAATGTAGTGCTCTGATTTCAACAGATTGACCACCCGTGAATCCTGGTTAAGCGAATTAAGGGCTCCATCCACAAGTCCCACATGCCTAGCGGAATCGCTCTGTTTTAGCTCCTCCTTCAATGTCTCCAGCTTCTTCTGCAAAAGCCTGATGAGGGGAATGACCTGACTCAGGCTGGCAGTGTCTGAACTGACTTCACGTGTGGCAAGTTCAAAGGGTTGCAGAACCTTGCACAATGTTGAAATCATTCTCCACTGCGCTTGAGTCAGGTGCATTCCACCTCCTTTGCCTATATCGTGGCCAGATGTATAGGCTTGAATGGCCTTTTGCTGCTCCTCCATCCTCTGAAGCATATAGAGGGTTGAATTCCACCTCGTTACCACCTCTTGCTTCAGATGATGGCAGGGCAGGTTCAGGAATGTTTGGTGGTGCTCCAGTCTTCTGTACGCGGTGCCTGAATGCCGAAAGTGGCCCGCAATTCTTCGGGCCACCGACAGTATCTCTTGCACGCCCCTGTTGTTTTTTAAATAATTCTGCACCACCAAATTCAAGGTATGTGCAAAACATGGGACGTGATGGAATTTGCCCAGATGTAATGCACGCACAATATTGCTGGCGTTGTCCGATGTCACAAATCCCCAGGAGAGTCCAATTGGGGTAAGCCATTCTGCGATGATCTTCCTCAGTTGCCGTGAGAGGTTTTCAGCTGTGTGCCTATTCTGGAAAGCGGTGATACAAAGCGTAGCCTGCCTAGGAACGAGTTGGCGTTTGCGAGATGCTGCTACTGGTGCCGCCGCTGCTGTTCTTGCTGCGGGAGGCAATACATCTACCCAGTGGGCTGTCACAGTCATATAGTCCTGAGTTTGCCCTGCTCCACTTGTCCACATGTCCGTGGTTAAGTGGACATTGGGTACAGCTGCATTTTTTAGGACACTGGTGAGTCTTTTTCTGAGGTCTGTGTACATTTTTGGTATCGCCTGCCTAGAGAAATGGAACCTAGATGGTATTTGGTAACGGGGACACAGTACCTCAATCAAGTCTCTAGTTGGCTCTGAATTAACGATGGATACCGGAACCACGTTTCTCACCGCCCAGGCTGCCAAGGCCTCAGTTATCCGCTTTGCAGCAGGATGACTGCTGTGATATTTCATCTTCTTCGCAAAGGACTGTTGGACAGTCAATTGCTTACTGGAAGTAGTACAAGTGGTCTACCGACTTCCCCTCTGGGATGACGATCGACTCCCAGCAGCAGCAACAACAGCAGCGCCAGCAGCAGTAGGCGTTACACTCAAGGATGCATCGGAGGAATCCCAGGCAGGAGAGGACTCGTCAGACTTGACAGTGACATGGCCTGCAGGACTATTGGCTTTCCTGGGTAAGGAGGAAATTGACACTGAGGGAGTTGGTGGTGTGGTTTGCAGGAGCTTGGTTACAAGAGGAAGGGATTTAGTGGTCAGTGGACTGCTTCCGCTGTCACCCAAAGTTTTTGAACTTGTCACTGACTTATGATGAATGCGCTGCAGGTGACGTATAAGGGAGGATGTTCCGAGGTGGCTAACGTCCTTACCCCTACTTATTACAGCTTGACAAAGGCAACACACGGCTTGACACCTGTTGTCCGCATTTGTGTTGAAATAATTCCACACCGAAGAGCTGATTTTTTTTTGTATTTTGACCAGGCATGTCAATGGCCATATTCCTCCCACGGACAACAGGTGTCTCCCCGGATGCCTGACTTAAACAAACCACCTCACCATCAGAATCCTCCTTGTCAATTTCCTCCCCAGCGCCAGCAACACCCATATCCTCATCCTGGTGTACTTCAACACTGACATCTTCAATTTGACTATCAGGAACTGGACTGCGGGTGCTCCTTCCAGCACTTGCAGGGGGCGTGCAAATGGTGGAAGGCGCAAGCTCTTCCCGTCCAGTGTTGGGAAGGTCAGGCATCGCAACCGACGCAATTGGACTCTCCTTGGGGATTTGTGATTTTGAAGAACGCACAGTTCTTTGCTGTGCTTTTGCCAGCTTAAGTCTTTTCTTTTTTCTAGCGAGAGGATGAGTGCTTCCATCCTCATTTGAAGCTGAACCACTAGCCATGAACATAGGCCAGGGCCTCAGCCGTTCCTTGCCACTCCGTGTCGTAAATGGCATATTGGCAAGTTTACGCTTCTCCTCAGATGCTTTTAATTTTGATTTTTGGGTCATTTTACTGAACTTTTGTGTTTTGGATTTTACATGCTCTCTACTATGACATTGGGCATCGGCCTTGGCAGATGACGTTGATGGCATTTCATCGTCTCGGCCATGACTAGTGGCAGCAGCTTCAGCACAAGGTGGAAGTGGATCTTGATCTTTCCCTTTAACCTCCACATTTTTGTTCTCCATTTTTTTAATGTGTGGAATTATATGCCAGTATCAATAGCAATGGCCTACTACTATATTTTCTGCGCAAAACTAAAATGCACCACAGGTATAGAATGTAGATGGATAGTATACTTAATGGATGACGAGTGACGACACAGAGGTAGGTACACAGCAGTGGCCTACCGTACTGCTATATATAGTATACTGGTGGACACTGTCAGCAAACTGCTAAACTAGTCTAAAAAATGCACCACAGGTATACAATGTAGATGGATAGTATACTTAATGGATGACGAGTGACGACACAGAGGTAGGTACACAGCCGTGGCCTACCGTACTGCTATATATAGTATACTGGTGGACACTGTCAGCAAACTGCTAAACTAGTCTAAAAAAATGCACCACAGGTATACAATGTAGATGGATAGTATACTTAATGGATGACGAGTGACGACACAGAGGTAGGTACAGCAGTGGCCTACCGTACTGCTATATATAGTATACTGGTGGACACTGTCAGCAAACTGCTAAACTAGTCTAAAATGCACCACAGGCAGGGCCGGATTAACAATGGGACGGGTGGAGCTGCAGCTCCAGGCCCACCCATCACAATAGGCCCATAGCGTCTGCTGTGCTGCTGAAGCCAGGAATTTTGTTTCCTTGCTACAGCAGCTTGCAAGTGACGGCATGAAGCTCCGCACTCTCCTGCGCGCAGTTACATGTTGTAAGCAGCCACACTTGGGCAGGGAAAGTAGGAAATCGGAAGGGGGCGGGGCTACACGGGGTCCAGGGGGCGGAGCTACACGGGACACTCAGGCTTCCTGCCTGCTGCTCAAATGGCTGCTGCTGCTGTGAGAGCCGAGGGAGAGTAGAAGTTGCTGCACATCCAGCCAGTGGCGGATCTAGACTTAACTTTTAGGGGGGGCGGTTTAAGAATGATGACTCCTCCCCCTAATCATAGCCCCTCCCACTTAGTAATGCCCTTCCCGTTCGCTTCTAAAATTTCCTATTGTTGCCATTACTAATAAAATGTTGCCAGTTAGTGGAGAGAACCCTGCGCACTGGTGATACAGACTGCCAAATCGCCATTCCTTCCATCAGGGGTGGTAGAGGATAAGACAGTAGGGCAATTTAAACATGCATGGGATAGACAATAGGATATTCTTACAAAGAAATTCAACATTGAAGCACACTGTATGAGCTGAAATTCACATTATAGCACACTGTATGAGCCAACGTTATAGCACACTGTATGAGCCAAAATTCACTTTATAGCACACTGTATGAGCCAAAATTCACTTTATAGCACACTGTATGAGCCAAAATTCACTTTATAGCACACTGTATGAGCCAAAATTCACTTTATAGCACACTGTATGAGCCAACGTTATAGCACACTGTATGAGCCAATGTTATAGCACACTGTATGAGCCGAAGTGCACATTATAGCACACTGTATGAGCCAAAATTCACTTTATAGCACACTGTATGAGCCAACGTTATAGCACACTGTATGAGCCAAAATTCACTTTATAGCACACTGTATGAGCCAAAATTCACTTTATAGCACACTGTATGAGCCAAAATTCACTTTATAGCACACTGTATGAGCCAACGTTATAGCACACTGTATGAGCCAATGTTATAGCACACTGTATGAGCCAAAATTCACTTTATAGCACACTGTATGAGCCAAAATTCACTTTATAGCACACTGTATGAGCCAACGTTATAGCACACTGTATGAGCCAATGTTATAGCACACTGTATGAGCCAAAATTCACTTTATAGCACACTGTATGAGCCAAAATTCACTTTATAGCACACTGTATGAGCCAACGTTATAGCACACTGTATGAGCCAAAATTCACTTTATAGCCAACGTTATAGCACACTGTATGAGCCAATGTTATAGCACACTGTACGAGCCAAAATTCACTTTATAGCACACTGTATAAGCCAACGTTATAGCACACTGTATGAGCCAAAATTCACTTTATAGCACACTGTATGAGCCAAAATTCACTTTATAGCACACTGTATGAGCCAAAATTCACTTTATAGCACACTGTATGAGCCAAAATTCACTTTATAGCACACTGTATGAGCCAACGTTATAGCACACTGTATGAGCCAATGTTATAGCACACTGTATGAGCCAAAATTCACTTTATAGCACACTGTATGAGCCAAAATTCACTTTATAGCACACTGTATGAGCCAAAATTCACTTTATAGCATACTGTATGAGCCAACGTTATAGCACACTGTATGAGCCAATGTTATAGCACACTGTATGAGCCGAAGTGCACATTATAGCACACTGTATGAGCCAAAATTCACTTTATAGCACACTGTATGAGCCAACGTTATAGCACACTGTATGAGCCAAAATTCACTTTATAGCACACTGTATGAGCCAAAATTCACTTTATAGCACACTGTATGAGCCAACGTTATAGCACACTGTATGAGCCAATGTTATAGCACACTGTATGAGCCAAAATTCACTTTATAGCACACTGTATGAGCCAAAATTCACTTTATAGCACACTGTATGAGCCAACGTTATAGCACACTGTATGAGCCAAAATTCACTTTATAGCCAACGTTATAGCACACTGTATGAGCCAATGTTATAGCACACTGTATGAGCCAAAATTCACTTTATAGCACACTGTATGAGCCAACGTTATAGCACACTGTATGAGCCAAAATTCACTTTATAGCACACTGTATGAGCCAAAATTCACTTTATAGCACACTGTATGAGCCAAAATTCACTTTATAGCACACTGTATGAGCCAACGTTATAGCACACTGTATGAGCCAATGTTATAGCACACTGTATGAGCCAAAATTCACTTTATAGCACACTGTATGAGCCAAAATTCACTTTATAGCACACTGTATGAGCCAAAATTCACTTTATAGCATACTGTATGAGCCAACGTTATAGCACACTGTATGAGCCAATGTTATAGCACACTGTATGAGCCGAAGTGCACATTATAGCACACTGTATGAGCCAAAATTCACTTTATAGCACACTGTATGAGCCAATGTTATAGCACACTGTATGAGCCAAAATTCACTTTATAGCACACTGTATGAGCCAAAATTCACTTTATAGCACACTGTATGAGCCAACGTTATAGCACACTGTATGAGCCAATGTTATAGCACACTGTATGAGCCAAAATTCACTTTATAGCACACTGTATGAGCCAAAATTCACTTTATAGCACACTGTATGAGCCAAAATTCACTTTATAGCACACTGTATGAGCCAACGTTATAGCACACTGTATGAGCCAATGTTAAAGCACACTGTATGAGCCGAAGTGCACATTATAGCACACTGTATGAGCCAAAATTCACTTTATAGCACACTGTATGAGCCAACGTTATAGCACACTGTATGAGCCAAAATTCACTTTATAGCACACTGTATGAGCCAAAATTCACTTTATAGCACACTGTATGAGCCAACGTTATAGCACACTGTATGAGCCAATGTTATAGCACACTGTATGAGCCAAAATTCACTTTATAGCACACTGTATGAGCCAAAATTCACTTTATAGCACACTGTATGAGCCAAAATTCACTTTATAGCACACTGTATGAGCCAATGTTATAGCACACTGTATGAGCCGAAGTGCACAATATAGCACACTGAATGAGGCAACAGAATGCAGGGACACAATGCTGGGAGAAGAGAGGAGGGGGGAGAAATGGGACACACACACACGACACACACACACACACCTAATCATTGATGGAGGCCGGGTCCCGCCGCGATATTGGGAACGGGTGCCGAGCGGTGCAGCGAGGCGGAGGACGAAGACAGAGAGAGAGCGTCCTCCTGACGCGCGTACAGGAAGGAGGGGGCGTTCTCAGATCAGAGGTCACTGTACGCGCGTCAGGACGCTCCTCTCTCTCCTCGTCCCCCGCCGTGCTGCACCGCTCTCCAACCCGTTCCCAATACCGCAGCGGGACCCGGCCTCCATCCCGCTGCCGGTATATGTAGGGGGGGCGTTCGCCCTGATCGCCCCCCGCTAAATCCGCCACTGCATCCAGCTACGGCCCAGCCAGTGCGAGTACACTCTGCTGTAGTGTGTAAGGTAAGAGTGAGTTGGGGGGGAATTGTATGTGTGTGTGTGACTTGTGTATGTATTTGTGAGCTTCAGTGTGTGATTTCCATGTGAACTTCTATATATGTGTGTGTCTTGCATGTGAGCTTCTGCATGGGTTAGGATTTATTATAGTGCAAGGGTGAGAGAGTGTGTGAGAGTAATAGAGCGCCAGCGGAGGGGTGTGATAAAGCGCAGTGGGAGGGAGTGTGGTAAAGCACAGGGGGAGGGAGTGTCGTAGAGCTCGGGGGGAGGGAGTGTGATATAGCGCACGGGGGAGGGAATGTGATATAGCGCACGGGGGAAGGGAGTATATAACTGATAAAGCGCAGGAGGGAGTGTGATAAAGCACGGCGAGAGGGAGTGTGATAAAGCACGGGGAGGGAGTGTCATAGAGCACGGGGAGAGGGAGTGTGATAAAGCACGGCGAGAGGAAGTGTGATAAAGCACAGGGGGAGGGAGTGTCATAGAGCACGGGGGGAGGGAGTGTGATAAAGCACGGCGAGAGGGAGTGTGATAAAGCACAGGGGGAAGGAGTGTTATAGAGCACGGGGGGAGGGAGTGTCAGAGCACGGGGGGAGAGAGTGTCATAGAGCTAGGGGGGGAGGGAGTGTGATAAAGCACGGCGAGAGGGAGTGTGATAGAGCAAGGGGGGAGGGAGTGTGATAAAGCATGGCGAGAGTGAGTGTCATAGAGCACGGGGGGAGGGAGTGTGATAAAGCACGGCGAGAGGGAGTGTGAAAAAGCACAGGGGGAGGGAGTGTCATAGAGCACGGGGGGAGGGAGTGTCCTAGAGCACGGGGGAAGGGAGTGTGATAGAGCGCGTCGGGAGGGAGTGTGATAAAGCACAGGGTGCAGAGGAAGGGAGTGTGTGACAAAGCAGGGGGAGGGAGTGTGTGAGTGTGACAAAGCAGGGGGAGGGAGTGTGAGTGTGACAAAGCAGGGGGAGGGAGTGTGTGAGTGTGACAAAGCAGGGGGAGGGAGTGTGTGAGTGTGACAAAGCAGGGGGAGGGAGTGTGTGAGTGTGATAGAGCATGGGGGAGGGAGTGTGTGACTGGTAGAGCACGGGGGGAGGGAGTGTGTGATATAGCGCAGGGGGAGGGAGTGTGAGTGTGATAAAGTGCGGGGGCCGGAGTGTGTGAGTGTAATAGAGTGCAGGGGGAGGGGGTGTGCGAATGTGGTACAGCGTGGGGGGAAGGAGTGTGGTAAAGTGCAGGCCGCCGGGGGAGGGAGTGTGTCTGTGTGATACAACGCAGGCCGCAGGGGGAGGGAGTGTGTCTGTGATACAACGCAGGCCGCGGGGGGAGGGAGTGTGTCTGTGATACAATGCAGGCCGCGGGGGGAGGGAGTGTGTCTGTGTGATACAACGCAGGCCGCGGGGGGAGGGAGTGTGTCTGTGTGATACAGTGCAGGCCGCGGGGGGAGGGAGTGTGTCTGTGATACAACGCAGGCCGCGGGGGGAGGGAGTGTGTCTGTGATACAATGCAGGCCGCGGGGGGAGGGAGTGTGTCTGTGTGATAAAAACAAAAGCCTGCCCCCCTGCTTCCCAAAAATATTTTGTGTGTATAACACCAAAATATAATATACAGATAGTCCTCTCGTTTTGCTTTATACATTTTAACACCATTAATACGGGATCCTGTCGGGGTCCCGCCAGTCAAAATACTGATGCCAGAATCCCGACAGTACTCGGAAAGTCAGCGCTGGGATCCCGACATTGATCAGTATCCCGGCGCCAGAATCCCGAATGATGATTACACAGACCACCAGAGAAAGAAACTTCACTCCCCCTGTCACTGCCCCCCCACCGCCGGGTCGCCCGTCGGCCGTATCCGCCGTCGGGCAGCTCGGCAGCGGATCGCATAGTGTGTAGGGCCCATTAGGGTTAGGATGTGGTGGGTGGGGGGTTAGGTTTAGGCTACGGGAAAGGTGGGTTAGGGATCAGGGTTAGCTTAGTTAATTAGTTCATGTTGGTATTTTCACAGCTGGCATCCCAACCGTCGGGATCCCATTAAACCCCATTAAAACATATATAATAACCAAAAATTTGGGCCTTATTCTGAGTCAAAGTCGGGCACATCCGCGTGTGCCTCTTTTGCCGCTGTAGCGTTTGCGACTTTATGCTAATATTGGTACAAGCACGTCTTTGGTGTACAGCCGTACATATGCAAGCAGTGACATGTCCACTTTCAGCTTCTTTAGACATTGCAAACCCTCTTGGCGCATCTTGAAACACAAACTTGAAAACCTGCACCTGCCCCATGCTAGGTGCAGATCTCTGACAGACTACTGCCCCCAAAGATTAATCATCTGATTCCGCTACAACTGCAGTGACACTCCTATAACATGTCCTTAAGATGGTGCGTCTCCGTGTGTCTTATGCCAGTGGTTCTCAAACTGTGCGCCGTGGCACCCTGGGGTGAAGTGAGCCTCTTGCAAGGGTGCGTTGGATTGGTGGTCCAGAACCAATTCAGATTAATTTATGGACAATGTAATAGGCAATCTATCTATGGGGTATATTCAATTAAACCGGATCCATTCCGACATGAATTTGTCGGAATGGATCTGACAGAACCTATTCAATGCGGCCAAATCCGATCAGATTTGACCGTTCCTGTCATCTCAATCCGAGAGCAGCAGGGAGACAGGGGGTGAGCAGCGGAGAGACATCGGGGAGACGGGGGAGAGCAGCGGCTACAGCAGTTTAGCCGGAGGAAGGGGTACAGCCACCAGACCTCACCGCAGCGTCCCGGCTCCAGCAAGCAAGACCTCGCTTGCTGGAGCCGGGTGGACGCTGCCGTGAGCGGCGGCAGTGCCCTATCCTCCTGCATATGCTTTGCTGTAGCCGCTGCTCTCCCCCGTCTCCTCCTCTCAGCTCCCTCAATGTCCCTTATCTCAATCCGACTTTTTTTAAAGTCGGATTGAGATGGTTGGTAAGGGAGCCAAAACCTGTCGGATTTGGCCCCGTTTCCGACAGAAACACACGGATCGGCAGCTATAATTTTGGGGTACATTAAATAGGTTGGAACCCCTTCCGACCTAAAAAATTTGAAAACTGCTGTCTTTCCGACAGACGGCAGCTTTCTACTTCAATTGAATATACCCCAATGTGTGTGTGTGTGTGTGTGTGTGTATGTACACATAATACTATATGCTGGGTCACCTCAGTCTTCCCCCTGTTCTGCCCTGTCCAGGCGACACCCTCCCTCCAACCCCACACCCTCTATCTACAACTCCTGATATATCTTCTTAGTATAACTACTTATTAGAAAGGTAAAAGTCTTTGTTTTTTTTTGTTTTTTTTACATATAAAAAGATTTCACATTCATGACATCCCTGAGCAACATGTAGCCTCTTTCGTAGAGAGGATTCATATTTATGTCTTCACTAAGCACCATTTTCCATATTACAGTCACATTAACAAGAGATGTCTTCCTTAGTTCATTTGTAGATTCTCACATTACACTATTGATATCATTCAAGAAGTGAGGGAGATTGAGGTTTTTCAAGTTAGGCGCTAGTCACACCCCCTGTGCAGACCACACCCTCACATCAACCACACCCACAACATTACTAGCCACACCCCCATAGTGTTTTCACATACCCTGCCGTGGCATAAAATAGGCCCTTCATAAATTTCAGCTCCAGGCCCATATGGACCTTAATCTGGCACTGACCACAGGTATACAATGTAGATGGATAGTATACTTAATGGATGACGAGTGACGACACAGAGGTAGGTACAGCAGTGCACTCTGCACTGTACTACTCCTATATAATATTAATTATACTGGTGGTCCCCAGTCCCCACAATAAAGCAGCACACTGTGAGCACAGATATGGAGTGTTTTTCAGGCAGACAACGTATACTGGTGGTCACTGTCAGCAAAACTCTGCACTGTACTCCTGCTATAGCTGCTCCCCAGTCCCCACAATTAAGCAGTGTGAGCACTCAGCACAGATATATCATGCAGCACACTGAGCACAGATATGGTATGGAGCGTTTTTTTCAGGCAGAGAACGGATAAAAAACTGGTGGTCACTTATCAGCAAAACTCTGCACTGTACTCCTAACAGCTGCTCCCCAATCCTCCCCACAATTAAGCAATAAAAAACAAACTAGAATCAACTGTCTTCTACAATAAACGGAGAGGACGCCAGCCACGTCCTCTCCCTATCATCTCCAATGCACGAGTGAAAATGGCGGCGACGCGCGGCTGCTTATATAGAATCCGAATCTCGCGAGAATCCGACAGCGGGATGATGACGTTCGGGCGCGCTCGGGTTAGCCGAGCCATACGGGAGAATCAGAGTATGGCTCGGACCCGTGTAAAAAGGGTAAAGTTCGGGGGGGTTCGGTTTCTTGGAAACCGAACCCGCTCATCACTAGTACTATTAGATAGCAAACATGTTATTGCATAGTCTTTGTACTGATGTGGTACAGCAAATGGGGCGCAGTTGTTAACAGGGTGTCACACACAGTATTGCGCCAGCCCAGGTGTATGAGGCATTACATAAACAGTACCCTGCTGCATGCATGCCCACGGGGAACAGGGCAACCACGGGTAAGTCCCACTGCCAATGGCCAGCCCCATCTCTATGGATCAGGTTCTACATTGTGCAACTATACATACATGTATAATACATTATACTGCTCAAGACTAGGGTGTATTCTCTACAATGCATTGCTGCTACTAATATGGGACTTTATCATGCATACATTACTAACTCAACGCTGGCCGGGCCTGTAGCAGGGACTGCCCTTCTGCATCACAAACCAGGGACTGTACTACACTATGTGATTCATCGTGGCCTGCGCCCACTATTCACGCCGTTGCAAGGATCTAAGCCCCCTTGACCATCGCACGCCCTTTGGCCGTGCAGTATTTAACCACTAACGCAAATATGATTGCAGGTAATACTCCATATAATACAAATATAGCACTGCCTAAGGGCGTGCAGGGGTTCCGGGGGCGTAGCCTGTTGCATAACATACAAAGATTTCATGCACAACGAGCGTGCAGGGGTTAAGGGGGTGGAGCCCCTTACGACAGTGTGAAGAGCGCCCGTAGTGCGCGACGAATCACCTATTTGTGATAATAATCGTCCAAAATCAGTACTCACAAACACAGTTGTAGGAATATTTTCAGGCACTCACAGCTCTCTCGCAGACATAGGGCCTAATTCAGACCTGGAATTTGCAGAGGTTTGTGATCGGATAGTCGCCACCCAGCCAGAGTGAAAATCCGCCCTGTGCAAGTCTGTGTATGCCATGCGAAAAGCTTTGCAAATGCCAGTCAGCTGCAAATCCATTCGCAACTCACTCACCATTGAATGATTTTTCCAGTCTGTGCGTAGCCCAGGACTTACTCTTACAGTCCTAAAAAGAACAGGCTGATCGGGACGGAGCTGACATCAAATACCCTTTATGAAAACGCCTGCATTTTTACGGGCACACTCAAAAAATGGGCAGTTATCACCCCCAAACGTTTGCTTCCTGTCAATCAATCTGCATATGCCTAGCGATCAAAAGAGATGCAGGATTTTTTCATAGTTGGGCTTCGCTCCTGCGCATTATGATCCATATGCATGCGTAGTCGTACGATAATTGGCCGATTTGCCATTCGCACAACAGCGATCAGGTCTGAATTAGGCCCCTGGTCTCCTCAACAGTTATGTCCTCTTTAGAATCAATCTCCCCCAGCTGCAAATTCTGCGCATCCCGTTGTAATATGCTGCTAGCACCATCTGCTTTTCCCAGAAGGCTCAACTGGGCCTCTAGATGCAATATCTCTGTAGCATATTCCACACTGACACTGGCTGGTGGGGTACCTTTTCCTTGTGGGGCACTCATGTAGGCTGGGCTGTTGCTTCTCCAGCTGGTAACAGAAGCTGTTGCAGGTGGTGCCTTTCGGCATCCGCCAGGGACACTGATCTTGCCAGAATGGGTTAGTGAGCTTCACCCAACATATGCCTCTTTTCAAATACATTCAAAATGCTCCTCCAGGTGGTCTAAAAGTAACACAAGACTCCTCTTATAACCCAGATTAAGAATTGCCTCGTGATACTGGCTGAAGGTATTGCATTTATCTGTACCTGTGCCTGCGTGAGATGTCTGATCAACTTACTGTGAGTATTGAGTATTGAGTCTTGGATTGGCACTCTGCTTGTTCCAGTGAGGCTGCAGAGGTGTCTGATCTATGTTGAGTATCTGTTGTAATAACCAGCGCCATCTGGTTCCCCGAAATAGAGCTGGCTTTTGCTTGGCTTCCTTTGTCCTTTCCCAACACAGGGAAATGCTTGCTATGCAGTCTGCTAGGGTTTGAGTCTCCAGCCGCTGGCTGCCCGTTGAGTTTAAGTATTGACACTTACCCCTGATGAAGTCCTTCAGGATGAAACGCGTTGGGTTCTGTGTCTTTCTGATATCTGTATCACCATCTGAACAATTTTTCGGCAAAGAAATCTGCCCTATTCAACTGGAATAATTTCTCATGTGTTTTTGTGAAATTAATTTTTATATATATATATATATATATATGAGTTTTCTGTGCTGATTTGTGAATACATTTTATTTGTACATATCACATTATTTTCACAATAATCCCTAAGTTATTAGTGCTGAATCTATATACAGTTTCCAAACAACATTATTATCACCCTCAGAACAGTGTTTTGTGTTTTATCCATGAGTCCTGACTAGCGGAGAGCTCTTCTAGAGGTGCTGCTGTCCATTTGTCCTAGTGCAGTCGGGTATTTTCTCTCTCTCTCTCTCTCTCTCTCTCTCTCTCTCTCTCTATATATATATATATATATATATTTCTGTTGCCGGCCCTGGTGGTCCCCCTCCTATCTCGTAGTCACCACTTTATCTCCATCCAAGGCTTAGTAAATAGACCCCTTAATTACTTCCCTGGTACCAGATACAGAACAGAGTTCCTGTCTAGCAAATGGAGATGACTGTGGGCAGCGTGAAATACAGTAGGACATGAGCAAGAAATCTCATCTTCCTGCTCTGTCATACTGAGGAGACAGGCTTAGATATCAGACAACCTACAAGTGTGGATTAGTATTTCCCATTCAGCCCTTGTGGTGTTACTCACAACTTATACATTGCACTGGCTCGTTCCTTTGGCATGGAAACTGCACACAAAAACTGGAAATAACAGTCTATCAGCCACATCCTCTGACACTTAATTAGTTCTTGCATAAAATGTCAACATTCCGGCATGCTAGGAATTTTCTATACCTGCACATATAAATCATTGGTTAGCTGATATAATTCATAAATCATAACACATACTGTTTCCAATACCATTGGCAATATGCCCGTTCTGTCATGAAATGGGCTTTATCATACAATTGTTACTTTTTATTGGATATATATATATATATATATATATATATATGCCAAAAAATTGAAGAAGCAGGGAGCGCCAATAGTGCATTAAAAGAGTACAGGAATTTTATTTAAAAAGTCCAAATTGGTGACAAGTAAAACCCGTACCATAAAAGACGGTCAAACCACCGCTCTTATAACCGGCATATGATTTACCCCACCGTGCAAACGGAATATTCTTAATTCCAAATCCAAACGTCAGACCACGCCCATACGCGTTTCGTCATTCGACTTCGTCAGTAGGCCTGGTCTGAAGTCACAAAAATATTGTTTAAATACACGTCATTATTCTAATTAACCCATACAGGTTACATTCAAATAAATTTCAGCATAACACGGAATACAATGTCGACATTTCTCTAGTACATATAGTTCAAAAATAGTGAGTACTATAATTCCACACAAAGATAGTTGTGGTAGGAAAAGTTCATTAAGGCATCAGATATCTAAATTAATGACAATAACAAAGTTATATAAAAATATATAAAAAATAATGAATAAAAAATTAATAAAAAATTATTCAATTATATATATATAACATTCAATCATATACATGAGCACATCGCTGTCAATGATGTTAACAAACAGAGCCACTCAGCTAGCCATTAACCGCCCATACATATGCTTATAAATGATTACATACGGCTCACATGCATGAATAGCATTATACATAGCGATGTACATCCACCCGTCGTCCGTTCAACGGACTCCTTATACTAGACTAGCTGTTACCTTTTTTGTTCACAGCAGTTGTATCAATCCTCACAGTTGGGTGTCAGTACTTGCATCGCCTGTAGCATTTATCCCGTCACGTCACTCCCGTTACTTATACCACCAAAACCCGTCGCATTAGCCCCGTCATTAAACGATCAGGCGGCGCCCGGTCTTGACGTAAGCGGGTTGAATAGACAGGTGTATGGACATTTCATAATGTTAAAGGACCAGCGCTTGCTTGCGCGATCAGTTTATCAAAGATAGGGGAAAACAATAGGGAAAAGGACCAAGACTGTTTCCGTACGGATAATGAAAACATACAATATAAAATAAAAGATAAAGGGAACATATACTGCAATTGATAGGCATGAAACCTCCCTACCAACAATTAATCTTATAGGAATTGTGAACTTATAAATTAATAGACAGGGAATTGAATAACAGATCCAGTCTTAGATACCTATTTGAGAAAGGGGGTCAATTCATATCCCTCGTTTAACCCGTTTGGATACAGAGTATCTAATGTGACTATCCAAAATGTTTCCCTTTTATTAAGGGTATTTTCTCTATCTCCCCCACGCTTGTCGTAAGCTACATGTTCCAAACCTATAAACTTTAATGAAAAAGGGTCACTGCAATGATGCTGTTTGAAATGGCGGGGAACACTATGATTTTCCACATTATTCTTAATATTTCTCAAGTGTTCTAAAATTCGGAGTTTTAACACCCTCTTAGTCTTACCGACGTATCTCATCCCGCACCCACATTCAAGTAGATAGACAATATAAGTGGAATTACAATTAATAAAGGTATTCATTTTATACTTTTTGTCCGAATTTTTACTACTAAAAGTTTTGGTGCCCTTTAACCCATACTGGCACACTTTGCACTTTCCACAGACATAAAATCCCTCTACTTTATTCAATGATAGACAATTAATTCAACAGCCCCCATAAAAAATTATGAAAGTCAAAAAAATCCCAATGTCTCTGGGTTGAAAAAAAGATCTACTTTTTACCCTGTCGAGTCACGAGGTACACACCTGGATCTATTTGCTCAACTGGTAAAAAAAGATTTTGACAAAATTAAAGAAAAAGGGAACTTAGCCCCAAATTTAACTAGATTAGAACAATTATCATTAGACAAATTAAAGGGGAATGCGGCTTTAGTTATCAAACAAGCCGATAAAGGGGGAGGATTGGTCCTTTTAAATCGAACCGATTATGAGACCGAAATGTATAGATTACTCTCAGATCCTTCTTCCTATTCTAAGTTAAAAAAGGACCCTACGAAAGATTATCAAACTTTATTACTAGATTTACTTAATGTAGGTTGTAAAACGGGGGTCCTCAGTGATGATCAGTGCTGGTTGCTGTGGGTGTGGCTTTGTGATCTATGGGAGAGACCTCTTCCTGTATACATACACACCCTGCCCTCACGTTCCCTCCTCCCCGTTATCTTTTGGGTGCAGGCTGAGGTGTACAAATGTACCCATGTACAGCTGCCTGCACTCCCTATACTATTCTATAGAATTTCTTTAATAGGAGTCGTGGCCAGCAGCGGCTCCTACCATTTTGGAGGAGGAGGGCTGCCACTGGCGATGCTGCCGGCCCTCCTTTCATTGTCCCCGCCGCCACCCGGGTCACAGTGTCTGTGTTATGTGCAGCTCACAGGCGCCGGGACCCGGCGCATGAGCAAAACCATGGCTTCTATGGACTACATTGGTTGCAGCCCATAGAAGCTGGCTACTGTATGGCTGACGAGGCAGGGAGCTGGCTTCCTACAGGAAGCTAGCTTTCTGCCTGTTGCAGCCCGGTCTGGCAGTCCCGGAGGGAGAAAGCCCCTCCCAATGGGACTGCCTGTAGGGTCTGTGACTGGCTGGTAGGACTTCCAATAGGAAGTCTCTGCCAGTGACAATGAAGCCAGTGCAGTCTCACAGACTGCATCTGGCTTCACTGACAATGAGCAGGGTGGTGGATTTTACATGGGGGGGCTGCGATCCTGCAGCACATAGGTAAAAACTTCCACTGGACTTGTGGCCATGCCTCCTTTGGATTGGCAACTCCTCCTGTCTGACCATGGCCCATGGCTGCTCTCTATGGACCTGCACATATCCAGTAAGGCCACATATTCTTCCTGGTATGGTAGGAAATGCTTCCTTTGGTCTCTGAAAATCTGGAATGTTTGGAGTTGTGCTTCATAGTTAGATCATAGTTACACTGCTTCAGAATAAAATGCGTGGGCTGAAAGATTTCTTGTTTTTTTTTTGTAAAGTATTATTCAATCATATCTCCATTCTATTGTAGATAAAAAAATTTTTAACATTAATACTTTATTACTACTTTATAGAATTATAATGTTGTATTAAAATGAAATGTGGTCAAATGTTTCCCCTTGCACATATTAATGTGCCTCTGTCATATGTATTATTTGGCTCTTGGACCAGTTAGTGACTCTACATAGTTATACTTATACTTTCAATGTGAAAAGTAAACTGGATGGCTGCCAGGATTTCTGTTATCTATCCATACATGTCCTGTTTCCTGATGCTGATACAAGTTTCTTTCAGATAGGAATTTCTGTAACTCTGGAATATCTGTACAACCATTTGCGTGTGTTATATTGATAAAAGACTAAATATTCTGGTAAGATTGTCACCTTTATCAGTAAGGACAATAATTGGGCAATAATTTTACTGTAAGGTGTGACCGCATGTACTGTATGATAGAGATGCTCTTTTACCACTAAGCTTTCTGTATCTGTCACTAATTGTATCACAATGTCCTGGTGTGGAAATATTTAATTCTTATAATGAAGTGAGAAATATTACATTTACAGCTGACTTACCGTTAGTGAGGGCTCTGTACTGGAATCACCAGAATGTGCGCTCTGTTTCCAGATTTTTAAAGCTCCACTGTAAAAATATTTAAATTCCCTTGGCGTATGTGGCAGCGGGGATGTAGACAAAATGTTGACGTTCATAATAACAACAATGCTGACAGGTATGATATTGACATTGTTAAAATGTCTACACACCATGGGGCCAAATGTAATAGAGTGAGAGTTTCAAAAAGTGAGAGATTTGGTAAGGTTTTGCATTTTTTTTTAAGGTGGCAATCATTTACACAGCAAGATCAACCTGATTTTGCAGTGTAAATGATTGCCACATTAAAAAAAAAAAAAAAATGAAACACCTTGCCAAATCTCTCACTCTATTACATTTGGCCCCATGTCTTTCTCAGAATGTTGACGGATGAAATGTCGATACAGTCCAAATGTTGAAATTAGCGTTAGGCTGCCAGCGGGAGTATTAATGTTAGGCTGCAGTGACAGGACAGGGTTAGGCGGTGGGAAAGGGGTAATGTTGGGCACTAGAGGTAGGTTTCGGGATAGTGGAGAATTAGTTACTGTAATGCTGGAGGATTGGTATGTCACCGCTATGCCATCAGAGCAAAATGCTAACATTCTAACCTGTCGCCATTTCATCACTGTCTACATCAGTGGTTCTCAAGCTGTATGCCGTGGCACCCAGGGGTGCCTCAGGACACATGCAGGGGTGCCTTTGATTGGTGGTTCAGAACCAATTCTAATTATTTATGGTCAGTATAACAGGAAAAACCAGTACTGGTGACTGCCAATCATACAATATGTGGATAAACAGAAGCAAATCCTGTCCCTCACCACGCAACTGACACTAGGATGACATATAAACACAATTTACTTCATTTAATAGTTGTTTCTACATTTCTCAATAAGAAACTTTTGTCCTGGATGGTGCCGTGAAAAAAAATCGGATACTCTAGGGTGCCTTGATTCAAGAAAGTTTGGGAACCACTGGTCTACATGATGATGAATGTCTACGTTGTCAATAACGACAGTATGACCATGTCGACACGATGAATGCCAAAATTGTAACTGTCGACATTTCAAACCCAACCTGTGGCAGTGTGCTCCCCTCTCTAGACTGCATGTATGTGCAGGGTCGAGATGTGTATCCATGTGGACCTCCCCAGGTTGTGCAGGAATCCTCAGTGTGTGACGGCTCAGATTCCCCCAACTGTGCATGCAGTTTAGGAACGGTGAGACCATACAGGCCAGTGGGAAGTTATTCCACGTAATGAAGTAGCCTAGCTTTTAATTTATCTTGGCTGATGTTGCTGAAGCCCCATCAATCCCCAACACAATCTACCATGCCCTCCATGGAGTAATAATTAATAATACTAATAATATAATCATTTTATTTATATAGTGCTCTTTCACCAATAGGACTCAAGGCACTTTAGCGATAGAAGGAACATTATATAGTTCAGAAACAATGAAGTACAAAAAAAGCTTTTAAAAAAATACAGAGAGCGTGGCGATACTAAAGGGACATTAAGGGAATGCTTGAGTAAACAAGAAAGTCTTGAGTCTGTTTTACAAAAATTTTAGAGCGGGGGCCTCTCACACTGCGTGAGAAAGCAGGTTCCATAGAGTCAGAGCTGCATGGCTAAAAGCTCGACCCCCAGATGGGTTATGGGAGATTCTAGGTACTGCTAAATGTCCTTCATCTATAGATCGCAGTAATCAAGTGAGGCAGTATGGAATCAGAAGCTTCAAGCTTCTTCAGGTATCTAGATCCCTGGTCATGTAGGGCTTTGCAAGTCCGTAAGCCAATCTTGAAACTGATTTGCCATCTTACAGGCAACCATTGGGGGGGGGGGGGGTTAGTTAGGAATGGGTGTTATGGGGCTGGTTGGTTAATAGCCTGGAAGCTGCATTTTGTATCAGCTGTAAGCAGTGCAATTCTTTTGCTGGGAGACCAAGGTAGAGGGCATTTCAGTAGTCCAGTGGTTCTCAGATTCGGTCCCCAGGGCCCCACACACTTTTTCCAGGTCACCTGGCAGGTGCACTGTGTATCCCCAAGTGTAAGTCCAGTTGGTTGGCTATGCTACAGTCTTGTTCTTTGATGTTGAGGTCTTATCATAAGGACCTCTGTTTTATCATAATTCAGTCGCAGATAACTGGCACTCATCCACTCCTGGGGCTCAGCCATACAACCATTTAGGGTTATTGGCCCTCATTCCGAGTTGATAGCTCGCTAGCTGCTTTTAGCAGCAGTGCAAACGCTAAGCCGCCGCCCTCTGGGAGTGTATCTAAGCTTAGCAGAAGTGCGAACTAAAGGTTAGCAGAATAGTGCTGAATTTTTTTCAAGCAGTTTCAGAGTGGCTTCAGACCTACTCCTTCCTTGCGATCACTTCAGTCTGTATAGTTCCTGCTTTGATGTCACAAACACGCCCTGCGTTCGGCCAGCCACTCCCCCATTTCCCCAGGCACGCCTGCGTTTTCACCCGATACGCCTGCGTTTTTTAGCACACTCCCGGAAAACGGTCAGTTACCACCCAGAAACACCCACTTCCTGTCAATCACGCACCGCTCAACTGAGCGACGAAAAAGAGTCGCTAGACCTTGTGTAAAACTGCATACTTTTGTGTGAAAGTATGTTGCGTATGTGCACTGCGGCCCGTACGCATGCGCAGTTTTGCAGGTTTTTTTACCTGATCGCTGTTCTGCGAAAATCGGCAGCGAGCGATCAACTCGGAATGAGGGCCATTGTTGGGTTCTCAGTACCCAGAGCAAAGGACAGGTACAGTTGTGTGTGAGAGTGGCAGTGCGGTGTAGTGCCTGCGGCCGTGCAGGTGTAGACTCACTACTTACCAAGCGCCGCACCCTCTCACCTTCAGGACGTGGAAACTCCGACAGACCTGGAGTGCCGTTCCTCCTAACGCCGAAATGGGGAATAGAAATAGAACTTTCAGGCTAGGTGAAGGTCATCCTCTGCACTCGGCCTCAGAGCCCGAATTTCACCTATCAGTACTTTCGCACCAGGTGTAAATTCAACCTTGCACCTGAGTGCAAGGTTCACCGTTCGCTCTGAAGGAAGGGAGATCGACAGGGACAAACACACAAAAAGAGACACACGGACAACAATATTTCTCACCGTCACAAATCTTGCACGCTGAACTTCTCCTTCCTCGCTTACAGGTCCCTGTAAGGAGATAGGCCCTGCACGGTAGTGTGGTTCTTAACTGTATCCTGGTGTAACACCGCTACACTAACTACAACAGCAGAGCCCTCAAACTAACTCTGTGTGTGTGGTGCAACAAAACTAAACAGAACAATTCTACAACTTGGCCCTGTATGAAAACACAATACGATACGTGAAAATATGTTTGATGGTGCTGTCCCTTCCATGAACCGCCTCTCACTATGTCGCAGACCCTACTTATCCAGAGCTGGTTGGACTTTCCTTGTCCCTGGATGCTATTGCGGCTATGAGTGTGGAGTTGGACCGCTCCTCCACACAGGGGAAAAAGTACTTTAGATTACTGGGGAGTGGGCGCCGTACAGCCTCCCCACACAATAATTTAACAGAGGCTCGGGCCTGCCTACATGTACACGCTGGAGTGGCCTGGGCCTAGTGCCCAGCACCACCCTTATTCACGGGATGGGAAGGGGGACACGCCACAACGACACTCTATTTTCTGGGCCTAGTGCTCCCTAATTAACCACAGGCCAGAAGCCTGACAGTTACCCACAGGCCTTGTGCCCGACTATCATGGGGCCGGTTGGGTGACCTGGGCCTATTGCCCAGGGTCACCTTATATTCCTAAGTGGCCACACTTTAACTAGGTCCTAATGCCCTCTACATGGGGACAGGCTTAATGCCTGGGATTAGTCAAGGCTCTATTGCCTGCCTACTGCATCACAGACCGGTGGCCTGACTATGCCCATGGGCCTAATGCCGATCCCTGGTGGCCTAGGGAAGATATGTGTAAGTCCTAATAAGGGCCTACCTTATGGTGGAGAAGGCTACAGTGGGGAACTTCACAGCTCAGTTTCTTCCCATCACTGCAGCGCATCCCAGTCTTCATTCGCACTCTTCTGCCGCTGGCCCATCCTGACCAGTGGCTCCACCTCTTCTGTTCTTCCTCAGCTCACTGCCTGGCATCTTCTTTCTTGATCCTGGTGTCTTCAGGCCTCTTCCGCGGCCACCGGAGCTCTTTGCATGGCCTCTTCTTTCTTCTTGCATTGCCCGTCCTCTTCTGGCGCTCCCCAGCGGCGTCTGACACCACCCGGGGGTGGGGCCTATGATGCACAATGCACTGATTGGCTCGCCATGGCCGCCCGTGATAGGCCAGCACTCCATGAGCCGTGATTGGTTCACAGTGGGCGCCATTCTTTGAATCCCGCCACCGTCACTTCAGATTGGCTGCGGGACCGGCACCATGCAAACAGCGCCGCTCCCCGCCACTGTACCCAGACAGGCACCTGGGATAGACACACTGCCCCAGCACTGTCCACCGCCGCTCCCTGCAGCACCAGTGCTGGGATCAGACACCCGATCCCAGCACTATCCGCGGCATCCCACTGGGGACGCAGCGCCGCCTCCTGCAGTGATGTGCCCTGTGATACAGGGTACATCACTAAATGTGTATCATCTGCACAGCAGTGGTAGACCAGGCCATGGTGCCTGATTACAGTGCTTTTTTAAGTGGTGGGCGAGCCGTACGATCGCACAAGGCACCTGCTGCGGCACTTTGTGGCTCCTTCTACTCCCTCTTCCTTAGTACACTGCTCGGGGGGCGGAGTTTCACAAAATGACACGGTTCTGACGTCATGACGCATCCGCCTCATTCCACGAAACTCCGCCCCCTGAGCGGAGTACTGTATGAGCAGGAGGAGGGAAGGCAGAATATCAGCGCTGGCGGAGCAGAATATGAGCACTGACACCTTATTCTGACACCTTTTATCATTATCAAAAGCAGTAATATAGACAAACGCTATGAGGTAAGCATTCCTCATTAAAACCAGGGATCTTTTGTCTACAACACCAAGACTTGTTCTGGCAGATCCAGGGCAAGAAGACAAATGCTCATTTGATGGTTTAAAGAAATTCCTTTCAACCATTATGCACAACATTCAACATGCCAAGGTGATTTTACAGGGGAACCCATGATCTTGGTCCAAAATATTCCTGCAGTATTTCTGTCCTGAGTGCCTGCGTATTTGACATGCATAGACACACAACGCATGAAACCTATGGCAACGAGCATGACACCCAGCGCATGAAACCCCTGTCAACAAGCATGACACCCAACGCATGAAACCCCTGGCAATGAGCATGACACCCAGTGCATGAAACCCCTGGCAATGAGCATGACACCCAGTGCATGAAACCCCTGGCAACGAGCGTGACACCCAGCACCTGAAACCCCTGGCAACAAGCAGGTAATCTAAAAGTAATTAGAAGCTTAACTGTAGGGAATAATGTATCATGGGCATTGCAGTGTATGGCATAATTTGGTGCAGGGGGCATATTATGGTGCAAGTGGCATTACTGTGTGGCGCTTAATATGGTGGAATGTTTTTTTTTTTTCCCTGTGGTGGGCAGGTCTGTTGCTGCGGGGTCAAAAACTGGGGTGTAAGGTAGTCTTTTCCCATGAGGCCATGGCCATTTTATTGAGGCCAGGCCCCTCACCGCACAGCATTTTTCTAATGCTCGCCATGGAGCTAAATTGTGTAGAAACAGCCCTGATTATTTCTCCCAGTGGTTGCATGTATACTGCAAAAAGCATGGGAGATAGTATAGAACCTTGTGGAACACCGCATGGCAGTGGCACTGGTGATGGTATACTCCAGACCAAACTCTCTGTGACCTGCCTGTGAGAAATTATTTGAAACAGCTAAGGACTATGCAGAGGCGTCACTCGCCTAACTTGCACCCGGTGCGGCAGCAAAAGGATCGTGGCTTTGTGGTGTGGGTGGGGATTCACAGGAGGGGCGGGGCAAAGTGCTCCGACCCCTATTTTCGTTACTCCAGGGTCTGGGACATGCGATCTGCTCCCGGAGACTGGCTGCCTGCTGTGCTGGCTTCTGCAGGGTGACAGGAGCTGGGTTGCTGCACACAATGTTGCAGTGCAGCACCCGGGTCCTGTCACTGAACAAGAGCTGGCACTTTGGTGTTACCCGGGTGTGGGCCGCACCCCCCTGTGATGCCATTGGGACTTTGCCATCCAGTCCGCAGAGGTTTTCCAGGCACTCAATCAGAATCTCATGGTCCACAGTATCAAGTGCTCCAGAGAGATTCAGAAGGATTAAAATTGAACAGTCGCCTCTGTCTCTAGTCATCAGGATGGTCCAGACCTGGATACTTTCTATCTTCCCCTTCTACTTTCTCTGTAGAACCTGTGTTTTTTATTTATTACAAAAAGCTAATTTAGTATGACATGGAGTGAGAGTACTGTATGCAACATTTATACTTGGAGGCAAATGCGCACATTTATGCAACTGCTACTGTACAACTCTGTATTTTTCCAGTTGGTTAAATAACATTCCTGGAAATGTACTCTCAAAAGGGGAACCTGAGCACCAAATCACCCTCTTCACCAGTTCTCCTGATTGGGTTGTTCTTTTCTAGTGATATTATGTATCAGGAACTATTAGTGTGCAGCAGAAGAGAGGAGATAAGTAATATATATGTTGGGAATACTTGGCATAGTCTTACTAAATTACAGCTGGCTGGCATTCAGATCTCTGGAATATATCTTTATTTATTTTTATCTCACACATATCTCAGTGACAAGTCAGAAGTATAACTAATAAGTGGGTTTCCTGCTAAATCTATACGTATTTAATGTGCAATAACATATCTTAATAATAGGATTTCATGCAACTATGGAGAAGTTGTCCATAGCAACACTCAGCTTCTGTTCATTCACAGACTGTGCTAGATAAATGACAGACGCTGATTGGTTACTTTGGGCACATTCTGCACTTTATCTGTCTCCAAGGCTTCGTACATCTCCCCTATACCTTCTCTTCTTCCTTGCCACAATCTTCTTATGTTACTTTCTCGCGCCTCTACAGCAGTCTTCTCTAAGAATCTATTATTTCCTGCAAATATGCAAACTAGATGCTCTAGGAAGATCAGAGTTCGGGTTTTACATGTTTTATAAATGTCTGTTTGTCTACTTCAATTATTTCATCTACAAAAGATCTATGTTGCTTGCAGGGCTGTCATCAGAAATTGTGAGACCCTGGTTAATGCAGATGGTGACATGACTGCAAGATCACCATTGTTTCTACAGAAATGTAACTTGGCAGCAGCAGAGGGGTTAATTTACGGTGTGCGGGTGTGTGTGTGGTGGTGGGGGGGGGGGGGGGGGGAGTACCGGGCACAGTGCAGGCAGCACTACAATCTCTGGGACTGACTACAGACAGCAACAGGGCTGCCATCAGGCCCCCCATGACTGGCAAGCCAGACAGGGCTAAAGATGGGTACCCTCTCTGTCTGGGTCCAGTACTGCAGTCCCGACAGTATCTTCTGATGGCAGTCCTAGTTGCTTGAGACAGATATGGATTTTTGCCCTTGTTTTCTTGTGGTCCTAATTCAAGAAGATCTCTATGCAAGGCCAGCATAATTGCAGAAGTACGGCATGCCAGTCACACGCCAGCCTGGTAAAGCTTGTTTGTGCACCAGGCGCTGTCCAAGTCATAATAATAAACCAAAGTAAAAAACAAAAAAAAAACAAATGCCGCCAAATAAATGATAAATTATATAGCAATCAGCTTCCAGCATATGGTTAGACTAAACCTCTATGCTGTTTATAAAAAGAAGCCTAAACAAAATATAGTAAACAGCACTCCAAAATCCAGAATGATTAAATCAGGAGGGTCCATAGTGATGCAGTATACATAAAATAAATAATATAAATAGTGTAACATACAACAGTCAAATTTACTCAGATACATTATTAACCCTATGTAAACTCATAGAGATTCATAAATCAATATTGAATTCTAGTTTTGTATCAGAGATTAAATATAATTTTACATGGGGTTAATGTATCTACATGAATTTGCACTATTGCTTGATACATTGTAACTATTTATATTATTGATTGTATGAGGGCCGAATTGCCTATCTGGCACTTCTGGCCAGAAGAGCAAATGCCAGAAGAGCAGGTGGTACGGTCCGGTCACAGAGAAGCCGGGAAGGCCATGCGCAGCGAAGCTCATGGCTCTCTCTTTGTGCCCACCGCCACCTGAAGTACCTGTTTGTAACTGCGCACCCCCGCCCATACTGTGCAGTTTAACCAAAATGGTGGAGTGCTGCAAGTCCACGCCCCCCTAATTCGTGGCATACACCCAAGCGCTGTGGCCATGCGCCCCCTCTGTCATATGCTTGCGCCCCTTTTCCAAGCACGAACGCGCCTTAGGTGCGTGCACGCGAATATCAGGACCGAATTCTGGCCCCAGTCCATTACCTGATTGTATATATACTTTACCAGTGTGGCATCGTTTTAATATCAATTATTTTTAAATGTTATATGGCTACAATTTTAACCTCTTGATTTTTTTGTTTTGTTTCTTGCATCACTGTTTATTTTGTTTAAAATAATAATAATAATAATAATCTGCTTTCTTCATATGGAACCCACGCCATACTGGGACATAGGCACCACCATCTTGCTGGAGATCAGTTGACTGTGTTACAAGCTGCTCTGGTGGCTCTGCGCTAGTCCTGATCATTGCTAGGTAATCAGGACGTGACTGTGCTTCCGCCCAGCAGCTTCCCGATGGCCGCCCAGGCAACAGGGACGCTGGGCAGCTGTCAGAGGGAACGTGCAGCGCTCCAACTGCATGGAATGTTTAATCTGGAGTGGGCTTGACCCAGCGAGCCTTTGGATTGGCTCTCATCCCTTATATCTCCCAGACACTCCTGCTTAGCCTCGCAGGTTATAGTCCTCTGTTACTGCAGGAGGCCTTCTCAATCTGTATTGTAATCTGGATCTTCCTGGCCCTTATGTCTGCTACAGTTAATCCTGCAAACCTGGTCCATCAGAATTATCCTGCAAGTCCACGTTACAGTTAATCCTGTAAACCTGATCTGTCAATCATATCTTGCAAATCCACATTACAGTTAATCCTGTAAACCTTGTCTGCCAGTCATATTTTACAAATCTACATTACTATTAATCCTGCAAACCTGGTCCATCAGTTATATCCTGCAAATTCATGTTACAGTTAATCCTACAAACCTGATCTGTCGGTTATATACTGCAAGTCCACGTGTCAGCCTATCCTGAAATCCTGGTCTGTCAGCAAAACACACTACAAGGTTTAGTTCTAGTCAGTCCCACACATCAGGTCTGCAAACATTTCTCAAGGCCATGCTTTGGTCAATCCTGTACCCTCGGTCCAATTATTAACATCCTGCTAGACTAAGCCATCCTGAACACCTGACCTGCCAGCTGATGTCCAGCAAAGCCAAGCAACTTTGGCCCTAATATATCTGGCTAGACAGTTGTTGTCTTGTGCTATCTGGGATCACTGGTCTATTGGGCGAGCTCCTACCTGTGGCGGAATTAAGTCCAGGGGCCCCCTAAATACCAGGTTGTGCAATCAGCACTGAGGGAACCGCGGGGGGTTTCTAATGGGGAAACGCCTCTTGAGGGCTCTAGAAGTCTCACCCTAATAGAGCTGCTGCTCGACTTCAAGCAAGAACAAGACAGCTATGCTTTCAACTAGTACTGTAGCTCTCTATGGCACCTTGCAATTCCAAGGATCCTTCACTGGAGTTCTCTTCAGCATATTGCAAGTGCAAGGATCTAGTCTTTCCTAATGGTTGCTGCTCAAACATTCCTTTCCAGATCTCCTACACATGACTCCAAAGACCTATCAGCAGCCGGAGCTCCCTATATAAGTCTCTCCATGACCATTGCTCATTGCCAGAACAACTTCTACTGTATGCTGCTTGCTAGTTCCAGACTGCAGCATTCAGAGTTTAGCTCCACAGTTCAGTATATTGCACCAAGCTGCTGCCCCCCCACCTTCCTCCCTCCTCAGTGCTATTAAAGCTTGCAGAGTGCTATCTTGAGACTCCTGTGCATTATTGAAAGCAGCTAGTTCCAGCTAGTCCTGCTGTACTACATTCAGGACTTCTGTGCAAACTGTATTTCTCCAGTGTTAGTTAGTATTCTGAGTTACACTATATGGACAAAACTATTTGGCCACACCTGTTAATTATTGAATTTCGGTATTTCAATCAGACCTGTTGCCACAGTTGTATAAAATCAAGCACCTAGCCATGTTCTCTCCATTTACAAACCATTTACAAAGAATGTATCGTTCTGAAGAATCAGTGACTTCAAGGGTCTAATTCAGACCTGATCGCAAGAGCAACGTTTTTCTCTAATAGGCAAAACCATGGCCCTCATTCCGAGTTGTTAGCTCGCAAGCAGATTTTAGCAGATTTGCTCATGCTAAGCCGCCGCCTACTGGGAGTGAATCTTAGCATCTTAAAATTGCGAACGATGTATTCGCAATATTGCGATTACACACCTCGTAGCAGTTTCTGAGTAGCTCCAGACTTACTCGGCATCTGCGATCAGTTCAGTGCTTGTCGTTCCTGGTTTGACGTCATAAACACACCCAGCGTTCGCCCAGACACTCCTCAGTTTCTCCGGCCACTCCTGCGTTTTTTCCGGAAACGTTAGCGTTTTTTCCCACATGCCCATAAAACGGCCTGTTTCCGCCCAGTAACACCCATTTCCTGTCAATCACATTACGATCGCCAGAACGATGAAAAAGCTGTGAGTAAAATTCCTAACTACATAGCAAATTTACTTGGCGCAGTCGCAGTGCGGACATTGCGCATGCGCATTAAGCGGAAAATCGCTGCGATGCGAAGATTTTTACAGAGCGAACAACTCGGAATGAGGGCCCATGTGCACTGCAGGTGGAGCAGATATAACATGTGCAGAGAGAGTTAGAATTGGGTGGGGTGTGCTCAAACTGAAATCTAAATTTCAGTGTAAAAATAAAGCAGCCAGTATTTACCCTGCACAGAAACAATAAAGACCCCACCCAAATCTAACTCTCTCTGCACATGTTATATCTGCCCTACCTGCAGTGCACATGGTTTTGCCCATTAGAGGTAGATTTTGCTTTTGTAATCAGGTCTGAATTAGGCCCCAAGCGTGGTACTGTGATAAAATGCCACCTTTGAAATAAGACAGTTTGTGAAATTTCATCCCTACTGGATATTTAACGGTCAACTGTAAGTGATGTTATTCGAAAGTGGAAGCATTTAGAAACAGCAACTCAGCCACAAAGCGGAAGACCACATAAAAACACAGAGCTGGGGCAACAACTGCTAAGACGCATTGGGGTATATTTACCAAGATTCGTATTAGTACCGATTTGGAGTGAGAATCATCACGAATGACATCGAAAGTGTATTTGTGCAATTTTTTTAATTTGTTACGCCTCATTTACTAAGCTGTCGTATTTTTTTTTTTTCCTGTTGTCCGATGTCGATGTCATTCGTATTTTTGTTAGATATAATGCGGCCGATTTAGAGGTTTGTCGGCCGTGTTCTGAGGTTTTTGTTACGACTGCGTCACATTTCGGTTACGGCAGTGTTTGTCCGTTCACTGCCGCGTTTTTTTCCTAAGTTTCATTTTTGTTACTCGTCCGTGATTGGTTTGATTCGTGATGGAGGAGAGTCTGTGCACCTTACTATAAAAACGCCCCAAACCGGCCGCACCTCGTGGGTTTAGCTAGTGGAGAGGAGAGAGGAAGGTGTGTTAGGAGTTTGTGAGTTTTGTGGAGTTTGTGGAGGATTTGAGGCGGAGTTTTGCGATTGTTGAGTGCTGTACTGTGTGTGTAAGTAGTCTTGTCATACTAGTTGTGTAGTTATTTAAAAGTCTGTCTAGTTTTTGTCTTTGTTTTTTTTGTTACGTCTATTGTCATTGTTTGTGAGTGAGTGAGTGTGTGTGTGTGTGTGTGTGTGTGTGTGGTGTGTAGTGGTAGTGGAGGAGTGTGTTATTTGTTTTTTTTTCTCAGTGTTATTTGTTGTTTGTCCTGATTATGTCCCAGTCAGAGGTGAGTGTGGTGGAGGAGGTGAGTGTGGTGGAGGAGGTGAGTGTGGTGGAGGAGGTGAGTGAGGTGGAGGAGGTGAGTGAGGTGGAGGAGGTGAGTGAGAGGGAGGAGGTTAGTGAGGAGGAGGGGGAGGTTGCTGCAGCGGCTTCCACTAATAGTGATAGTGATGGTGTTGTGGCTCCGCAGCCACGCACCACTACAAAGACGGGCCGCAATGTTAAGTTCAGTTACGCTGAAAATATGGCTCTGGTGCGGGAGCTGACGAGGCATCATCGCCAGTTGTTTGGGTCTGATGCTGCAAAGGTGTCGACACGCAGGAAGACTGTTCTGTGGGGGAAGGTCGTTGCGGCTGTGAACAGTGAGGGTGTGGTGAGGCGGACCGAGGACACCTGTCGTAAGCGCTTCTACGACATCAAGCGCTGTGTTAAGGCGAAGATGGCGAAGGAGGCAAAATCTGCCCGCCAAACCGGGGGTGGACACCCCTTCCGAGCGTCTTATAGAGATTGGGAGGAGCCTGTTCGTACGCTGATTCCGCCTGAAGTGGTTTGTGCAACTCATGTCCGGGATTCGGATCAGCCAAGGCAGGATGGTGAGTTTTATCATTTTTTGTCATTATTTGAAACATCTGTGCTTTGTCCTTAGTTGTGTGAAATGTCTTTGCGCTAATTGTGTTTGTTATTTGGTAATTTCTTCTAATGTGTTGGTGATGTAGTGCAGGCCTGGGCAACCTGTGGCTCTCCAGCTGTTGTAAAACGACAAGTCCCATCATGCCTTGCCACCGTTTTGATCTTAGTGAATGCCAAATGTGTTGGCGGGCATGCTGGGATGTGTACTTTCACTACATCTGGAGAGACACAGGTTGGCCAGGGCTGATGTAGTGTTACTCTTAATTCTTGTTTTTTTGGCATTATGTATTGTCAATGTTTCTGGTTGTGTTTGCCTTTTTCTGGTGTCTGCTTTTCCAAGTAAATGTTAGTCGGTGTTTTTTAATGAAGTGTGATTACTGTGTTTTATGCATATGTTTTCAAATAATATCATTTTCAATGGATGTATGCTTATTTTGTGTTGTTCTGGGTTATCATTTGTGTTGATGATGTGTATTTGCATGCATTTGTAGGTTTGAAGATTTCATTTTAGTGCAGATATTTGTGGCTACTGTATTCTTGTTAGCGTCTAAAATTGGTAACTGAGCATGCAATATTGTGGCTGTGTAAAGCTACGACGTATGTGTTTTAAGTAGTATAATATTGTGCATTATTTGCCTTTGTGTATGTATTGTTTGGTGAATTTGTTTTGCATTTAAAGTATACACACCCAATGTAGTCATGCATTCAAGGCTAAGCATCGCTTAGTTTAAGTCACAGCAGGTACCACATATGTTTACATCCCAATAAGTAATTGGCATAAACATATCAACCAAAGAGTATGTTCATATCGACATTCTTCATCTTTCTACAGTACGCCAGAGAAGCAGCACAGCCAGGCCACATCCAACACTGCCTAGAGCTGCAGATGGTGGGAATGCAGGTAAGATTTAACTATAACCACATATTCTGCAAACACATAGAAACACAAAATGATAATGAAGATCTTATCACACAGGTTCTTCGTCTAATCCGCCTCCACTAAGGCGCCCATCACAGGGCTCGGTTACTGTGGCTCCGAGGCCACCCAAGAGGCCCCGTCTTGAGGCTCAAGCTCCAGCACCAGCATCACCACCCCAACGGCGCATCTCCGCAGTGTCTGCCGTGCCACCACTCGCTCTTTTGGCCAGCCCCCAAAGTGAGGATCCACAATCCCCACAGTTGTCTGGTGAGTAAACCTAAAATTTATGTGTAAATAAGTTAAAAAACAGTGGAGTAGATTTAATAACCTGTAGAAGGCATAAGGAAGTGAAAAAACACTGTTATGTGCAAGATGATAAAGGCAGCAGTACAAAATAAACACAACTGTTAATGTACATTTTGGAGCTGCTTGCCTTGTGCCTTTATCACCTTGCACATATCACTGGTTTCTCACTTCCTTATGCCTTCTCCAGGTTTATACATCTGCACCACTGTTAGTACTGTAAAAACAAAACACAAAATGACCACTCATACTTGCAATAATAAACAACTACAAGCAGATGGTGTTAACGTATTTTTAGAAGGTTAATTGTCAAATTTGATGTTGCCCATATCAACACATTTTCGCAATTGCTTTTTTGCAACCTAAAAAAAATAAAAAAAATAAAAAAATTGTTTGACATGGGCAAAAATACCACTTCAAAACATAGGGCACCTAAAAAATTCCAACAACATTGTTAATGTGTACATTTTAGTCCACTATATTAGTTAACGTTTTGGCCAGACCACTGACTGCCTTGACCAATGTACAAGTGTTTTCTTCCACACATTTTTTGTTTTGTGTGTGTGGTTCCAAAGGAAGCTTCATAATCAAAATGTAAATATAGTACTTTGAATTTGTTAGAGTTCATGGTGTTTAAACAGTAATTATGACTCTGAATCCTACTATTTCCAAAAACTTTCAACAACTGAGTAGTATACGTTTGAAGAAACATCATTTAAATAAAAGGTGACCAACATAGTTAATTTTAGTCCTCAATCTATTTAGCTATTACATTAATATTAAGAAGTAATGCATGTTGACGTAAAGCTATCGTAAGACCAATGCGACATATGTACTAAATATTGCCTGTGTTCAACCCCATACAGACCCAGCCATCATGACCGAGGATGTCCAGCAGGACCGTGACCAGGAGACCTTTACACTCCACCTGAAGCCCATCGATCCAACACAGCCAAACAGGACATACCCCAACCACCAACATCACAAAGCCCCCAATTGAGCACAACACAAGGCCCAACACAAATGGGCCCAGAGTTTTGGTCCCGTTGGTCCTCACAACAGGCACAACACTACGCGTGCCTCACCATCCACAGCCAATACCTGTCAAGTCTGCCCCATCATTTGCCAAGACTGAGTCGCAACTCAGGCAGACTTATAGTGCAGGTGGGCCGAATTGTGAACTCTATGGAACAGATGAGGGCAGACAACACCCAAATGCAGGCAAACCTACAACGCATCTTGGATGATCAGCAGCGGCAGCAACAAACACTCATCCAGATGATCTAGCATAATCAAATGATCAATGATAATCTGTCTAGAATGATCGCAAACAACACTGCCGCAAATACGCAGCTCACGGCAAGTTTGAACATTCTTAGCCAAAGTCTAAGTGTGTTGGCCTCACACCATGTGACCTCGAGCTCAGGGACAACAACACCAAGCCACACCCCAGTTCAATCCCCAGTTCGACGCTCAAGTCGAAGCCGCGCCCACGAGCCAGCACAATACTCCGCACCCAGCACCCAAAAATAATAATAATAATAATAATAATAATAATAATAATGCCGGGCCAGAATATGGTGACCATTTTTTTTTTCCTGTTTCTGTTATGCCAAAATTGGTGTGTTTTTAAAAATAAATTGTTAACACAAAATATGTGTATTGCTTAATTAGCAACACAAACAACCTCCACATTAGTGTCTAGGGCCAGATGAGTATTGGTATAAATATATTGCCTGCCCCTAGGTGTCCTCAGCTCACCGTATGTCTAATCTATGACACCCAGCACATTGGCCATGGTCGCAAGATCACATAAAGCTACCCTGACTGCAGGCCACTGCGACTCCAGGGTAGGGAAGCAGAGAGAGGCATCTATGTAGCCAGCCAAGACATCCAAAACCTGAGTGGGCCTTCAAAAATTAAAGGTGAGTGTCATGACCTGTAAGCAATTCAAAACTGTGTTCAATTACATTACAGAAGCAACACTTAGACGTAGACGTGTATGTATGTTTTCACTCACCTGAATTACATATTTCTAGAAGGTGGCCTGTGAGATACTAATTACATCGCCAGTCACAGCAGAGCCGGATTAAGGAGGGGGCATGTACCCCGGGCCCCCCTTTCTAAAAGGGCCCCCCCGCCGCCAGCCACAGATCGGATCTCTGTTAGCGATCCGACCTGCAGCACTGGCCTCCCGGACCCCGCGCGTCTCCCTGTCGGTTGCCCTGGCAACCTAACAGCGCTGGCGCTTCATGAAGTAAGGGACAGCTGAGCGACGGCTCAGCTGTCCAATGGGTGAAGTAGTAGCAGCCTGCGGCACAGTCACTGGCTGGGCGTGCAGGCTGCACGGAAGATGTGTGAGCCAGAGGGGTTGCGTGGGGGAGCGAACTGTAGCTGCTCTCCTATCTCACTCTCACCAGCAGCAGATCAAAAAGTAAGCTGGGTGTATTGTTTGTTGTTGTTTTTTATTTACCTGCTGCTGTGCTAAATTGTAATTTTTTGCTTTGTGTTGTGTGTGTAATTATGTGTGTGTGGGTAATGTGTGTGTGTGTGTGTGTATATATATATATATATATATATATATATATAATGTACATGTGTAAACATATACTGTATATGCAGGTGTATGTATGTACATAGTGTCCCAATGTTGCAGCACTCCTGGCGCCCAAGTAATACCATTATTGATGAAAGTGCCACACTAATAAAGGGCACTGAAACGTTGCCAAACTTATGCCTAAAACAGTGGTATTACTTAGACGCAAGGAGTGCTGCACCATTGGGACAATTGTGGATTTATTTGTGCGGCCACCCAGCGCAACACCCGGTGGGCAACCGCTGCAGCATTGTTCATGCAGGGGGAAAGCCAGACATCATGCCTTTGATATATATATATATATATATATATATATATATATATTATATATATATATATGTGTTGGTATTATGTGACCAGCGGTTTGGAGACCGCCGGTCACCATACCGAAGGTGGGATCTCAGCATTTAGATGCCCGGCAGGCTAAGTGGCAAGCTGCTCTGCGCTCGCCACAGGTTCTATTCCCACTCTATGGGTGTCGTGGACACCCACGAGTGGGAATAGTCCCTTCTAGTCGACATACCGACTCTAGGAATTGTGAAGGGAGTGAAATGTAGCCGTCGGTTTTGTAACCGGCGGTCTCCTGATCGCCGGTCACATAACTACATCCCATATTATATATATATATATATATATATTTGATCTCCCTGCCTCTGTGTTAGGGGCCCCCTTGTTTGAAGCGCCCCGGGCCCCCCATAGCCTTAATCCGGCTCTGAGTCACAGGCTGGAAGCTGCCAGTAGCCATAAAGTTGCAACACAGGAAGGAGTTTGTGCAGGCCTGAGACAGGGCGAGAGCGTGCTGTCTCAGCGTCTAGGGTCAGTTTGACCAGGTCATACAGATTGAAAATATTTATAACATTTAGTCTGAGCATCTGTATAACATGGTCATCAGCAATTTTGTTTTCGTTTAAACGACCACTAAAAAATAAAGGCATGCCCAGCCTACGCGGAACATGTACAACCTGCTGACCCTGTTAATTTTCCTGGCCTGGGTTTATTGTAGCCTCATGGAGCAGGGTCTGGTATCCCCCAGCAAACAATACAGCAGTACGACACACAGTAGCAGCCATTTCAGATTGAGAGTGTTGAGAAATGTGTTGGGGCCCCTTTTAAAGGCCAAAAACGTCAGGTGCGAGTAATGTAGAATTGATAACACATGTAAACACGCTTCTCAAAAGCAGGTCTACTTTTTTTTAGGCTTTTTGTACGATTAGTAATTTTTTACGACCGCAAAACCATTTTCACGGTAGAAAATACAAATACGAATGCTTAGTAAATGACCGAGTTCTATATCTAATCAGCCGCGTTTGACCGAAGGTGTATTCATTCGTACTTTTACTACACAGCCGTAATAAAAATACGAATGCCCTCATCACTGCCGTGATTTGTGTTTAGTAAATTCCCGAGATGACACTTTGAAGAAAAAACACCATCTCGGTCAAAATCGGGACCTTAGTAAATATACCCCATGGTGTGTAAAAAAGTCACCAACGCTTTGCTGATTCCATAGCTGAAGAGTTCAGAACTCTCCTGGCATTAATGTAAGCACAAAATTGTACGGTGGGAGCTTAATGGAATAGGTTTCTATGGGCGAGCAGCTACATGCAAGCCTCACATCACCAAGTCCAATGGCAAGCGTCGGATGGAATGGTGAAAAGCATACCCTGACACTGGACTGTGGAGCAGTGGGAACTAGAGATGTGCACTTGAAATTTTTCGGGTTTTGTGTTTTGGTTTTGTGTTTGGTTCCGCGGCCGTGTTTTGGGTTCGACCGCGTTTTGGCAAAACCTCACCGAATTTTTTTTGTCGGATTCGGGTGTGTTTTGGATTCGGGTGTTTTTTTCAAAAAACACTAAAAAACAGCTTAAATCATAGAATTTGGGGGTCATTTTGATCCCAAAGTATTATTAACCTCAAAAACCATAATTTCCACTCATTTTCAGTCTATTCTGAATACCTCACACCTCACAATATTATTTTTAGTCCTAAAATTTGCACCGAGGTCGCTGGATGACTAAGCTAAGCGACCCTAGTGGCCGACACAAACACCGGGCCCATCTAGGAGTGGCACTGCAGTGTCACGCAGGATGGCCCTTCCAAAAAACACTCCCCAAACAGCACATGACGCAAAGAAAAAAAGAGGCGCAATGAGGTAGCTGTGTGAGTAAGCTAAGCGACCCTAGTGGCCGACACAAACACCTGGCCCATCTAGGAGTGGCACTGCAGTGTCACGCAGGATGGCCCTTCCAAAAAACACTCCCCAAACAGCACATGACGCAAAGAAAAAAAGAGGCGCAATGAGGTAGCTGTGTGAGTAAGATAAGCGACCCTAGTGGCCGACACAAACACCGGGCCCATCTAGGAGTGGCACTGCAGTGTCACGCAGGATGGCCCTTCCAAAAAACACTCCCCAAACAGCACATGACGCAAAGAAAAAAAAAGAGGCGCAATGAGGTAGCTGTGTGAGTAAGATAAGCGACCCTAGTGGCCGACACAAACACCGGGCCCATCTAGGAGTGGCACTGCAGTGTCACGCAGGATGGCCCTTCCAAAAAACACTCCCCAAACAGCACATGACGCAAAGAAAAAAAAGAGGCGCAATGAGGTAGCTGTGTAAGATTTTTTTTACACTTGATAGATTTATTTTTGTATTAGAGGTTTTTTCCCTATATCTGTGGCGACATAGTTACATCCATATCTTGAATTGTCCTATGTTTGGGATATTTTGTGCTTAGGAGGTTTCCAGTATGGAGAATTTAGTGAATCCTGAACTCCTGTCCAATGCAGAGTTTGGACAGGTGTCTTATACAGATGATGAGGCTGAACGTCTTCTCTTTAATTTAACTGATTTTGGGGCTATCCCAGGAGAAAAAGCCATTGATGTTTATTATAAACTATTGAATCTCAACAAACGTGAAACTGATTTATTGTTACATGGACAGTTTTTATCCGATTATTTTCGGAAGAAACAGATTCCACGAGGGTTCCGGGTTCGGAATGTCCCCACCATCGGCCGCAATAACCCTGTGTTTTGCAGCCGATGGTGTGGGATTCTAAATAAGTGTTCACTAGATTTGGTACTGCTGGTGATTGAAGAGGTGGGCATGGAACTCAAAAAAGTAAGAGGTGAATTAGGTTTGAATAAAGAGCAACTTGAAACCATACTTCAGAATGACAAAACTGAGGATTGGCTTACCAAACTGAATTCACAGATAGACAAGTATAAAACAGATTTAATTAATTTTAAGCGTAACAAACTGGAGAAAGTTGAAAAGGACTATCGTGAACATAGGGTATATGGTTGGCTAGTGGGGAATGATTTCCCCTCACGTAGAATGCGTGATACACGATTCAGAAGGGGCCAATATCAATTTGACCAATATTCTACCGCCTCTAGCTCAGATAGAGAGAATTCTGATTCAAGAAATAATCAAAGACAGCCTTTTTCTCGAGTAGCCACACGCTCACAGTTAGATCCAGTACAAGTAGACACCAGAGGCCCCACCCGCGGAGGGGGTCCTATAAAAAATGTAAAAAAACCTCCGAAGAACCCTCGGACAAAATAATCAATATTTCTTCATTAACATTAAGTTTGGACCAAGAAAAGGTTTTGTCACGTGGATTATCCTTTATTCCTACAGTTATGTTTAGCCCTATGAGATGGAAAATAGACAACTATTGTTTATCTCGCAAATTAAGACTGAAAGAAAAATTTGGGGAGAATAAACGTGACATACCTGATGTTGAGTTCAAACAAAAAAGTACCTATGATCCACCATCAAATAATACTAATATTAAAACCTTTTCACGTATGATGGATCAATCGGTAAATGATTGTATGAAGAAAAAGGTGAGAACTAGACCCAATCTCAACAAAGGAGAGAGGATTGCCTTAAAACAGCTGAAAGATAATCCCACTATCACTATACGCCCAGCAGATAAGGGTGGGGCTGTTGTACTTCAGGATACAGTAGCATATAATAAAGAGATCTTACGTCAGCTTGGTGATGAACGCACCTACAGAATATTGGAAAATGACCCTATGCCAATATTTAAAAAGAAATTGGATACGACAGTGGATATGGCGTTGGGTATGGGTGTTATTAGTGAGACTGTTTCATCTTTTATGCATACAGATTTCCCGATATGTCCCATCTTATACACCTTGCCGAAGGTACATAAATGCATTGATGCTCCCCCGGGCAGACCTATTATTTCTGCCCGGGGATCATTATTTCAACCAGTTGCACGTTACCTTGATACCCATCTCCAACCATGTGTCAAGAAAATAAAAAGCTATATTACGGACACAAATGATTTCATCAATGGGTTGAAGGCGATAAAAGATTATGATGAAAATTGGATACTTGTAACTATGGATGTGTCCTCTCTCTACACGGTCATACCTCATCAAGAGGGTATGGCCGCTGTGAGAAGAGCACTAATACTGAATCAACAACAGCACCCACCTGTTGAATTCTTGCTGGAATTACTTGATATGACACTTACGTGTAATTACTTCAGATTTGGTGACCGATACTACCTCCAGACATCGGGGACCGCGATGGGGAGTAATATAGCCCCATCGTATGCAAATTTGTATATGAATGAATATGAACAGCAATACATATTGCCGATGTTTGGGGGTAGTATCGGTTATTACAAACGATTTATAGATGACATATTCATCCTGTGGTCTGGAGACAAAACAGCCCTGGAGGATATGTTATCGTATTTGAATCAACTGGACACACCAATTAGATTTACGATGGAATATAATCATGAGTCGATTAATTTTTTGGATGTGACGGTGTTTGCCACAGATGGGGGTTATGGATTTAAGTTGTACAGGAAGGCTACAGACCGGAACACATTGTTACACTATAGTAGCTACTGTCAAAGTCAGAAAAATGTCTCAATGCACGTTGCCATATTTGCACCGCACACTGGTCCGCGCTGCGCGTGCATGCGCTCTCCCGTGGATTCGCATACCCGCAATAACGTGCACTCGCAGGCGCGGTATGCGTATTTACGGTAGAGTTTATGTAGTCGTAGCGTGCGACTCATTCGTTACAAATGTTCACAATTAATGTAGTTTATAGATCATGGTCCCTTTGATAGATTCTGAAAGTTTGGTTAAAATACAATGTCCCAGAGCTGAGGAATCCCTCTTTATATCGTACAAAGGGTCTAACAGGAATCACACAGCAGTGTTTGGTACCCATCGGAAGAGTATTTAATTAGCAATATTCCGGTGTTGGTTTGGAGCGTATTAATCGCTCGTGCGAATAGTTATGAACATAAGAAGTTTATGTCCATTTCTATTAATTACACATACTCAGGTATGCGGCGGGAAACCCAGTTTCCCACCCACCTGAGCTGTTGGAAATCGTCACAGCCCACCTGTATGAATCACCCTATGACCTTTTGTTATGATACAGGGCCGAATTCCTTCGGCCAATGGACAATGGGATTGTAGGACCAGGAGATTGCATTGTGTGTGGGGCATAAATAGGCAGGCCGACCACATCCAGCTCTCACTCTCTCATCAACGGTTATCTGCTGATAGCCGGGAGCTGGATATCGAGGCGCAGGCGATCATACCCTTTGTGCGTAAGTTTCTCTCCGTAATCATTGTCTTTCTGTGAGCCAATATCTCTCTCTCTCTCTCTCTCTCTCTCTCTCTCTCTCTGTTCTGTTCTCTCATATCTCCCCTAGACTAGGCTAGTATTGTATTGTATTAGATAGTATTGTATTGTATTTCATTTAGGTCAGAGTAGTATTGTCCTTTTGTATTTATTGTTTAGTTCTGTGGTTAGGAAGTCTCTGTTATATTGTAGTGTATCATTTGTACTGTTATCCCCTTTTTACAAGTATATTAGATATAATACAGTTAATAGGCTTTGGAACCTAAACCAGCATCTGTGTATTTCCTATAGTGTTAAGTGTTCACTTGAGCGTCGGTGACGCTCAAGCAGCTTTGTAGTTAGTCAGGTTACACAAGGTTGCACTTACACCCTGTACTCACATTAAGGTATTCAGTGTATTTCATTGGTATAAGGTTTTATCATAAAGGTATAGTGTTGTGAGCGTCTGCATCGCTGGTGACCTCCTCGTGGTCTCGAGCGTAAGCTACGCCATAGCGAATCATTACCCTAGACATAACCAATAACGTGTCCTGTGATCCCTGGGCCGTGAGCGAACGTGACGCTTGGGTGGGAGGTTGTCTCACAGTGCTGACGGGATAAGCGTCTGCTTCGCTTAGATAAAGAGTGCTGAAGGAACCCGGTAACCGGAAGTAAGAACAAAACGCTTGTGTCTTTTAAAAACTGTTTTATTTCTCTTCTGTCTTGCGTATACACGCACGCATACATATATCTGCATTTTCTGTTTCATTTTCGTATATCACTATTCCTGTTTGCCAAATTTTATAGTTGATAGAAAGTGCTAAAAAGAGATTTGCTGTTATTTAATAGTAGAGGTGATAGTTAAAGTATAGAACAAACACACGGTTTGTCTGAGATACAAGGCAGTCAGTGTGGATTGCGGTAGATGATCAGGGATCATTTACATTGATAAAAATATATTGTGTTACGGTGGATCCTTTGCATTGCATACACGTGTCGCTAACAAAGACTAGCGTACGCAATCCAAAAGGCAGACGCACGCAGCGTACATTACGCAACGTAGCGTCCGGTTACGCCCACGTAGCTCAAGTTGTGATAAAGTGAAGTAACGCAAAGGCGATAATTAACGCACAGCGGTAGATAACGCGACGCGGTAAATAACGCAAATCTATTTTTGGAAAATCTGAAATTTAGTTTAACAGATCCTGCTCCTAATTGGTAACACTTTTGGCCTAAAGACAATTTCTGCGCAGAAATAGATATAGAAACAAAAGTGTACTTGTGTTGAGTGAGTGTGTTTTGTATACAAAAGTTTATATAACTTTAAGGTGGAACCAAAAGGAAAGCCGGGTACTCGTCAAGGGACATACGTGTAAGTGACATATACGGTGGCTAGGGAGGCATCTCTGGTTAAATAATATTTGAGCATTAGAGTATAGCGGACCATAAGGTAACAAGACCAGGAGGTCATAAGGTAACAAGACCAGGAGGTCGTAAGGTAAAAGGTCCGCTATAAAAGTCCAGTGGCACAACGCCTGGGGTGTTGGTGCAGAACCCATATAGGCCATACAAGCTCTGGCTGAAGGAATCGCAGCCGGAAACATAGATTCCATTGATCTTTCAGTACATGACAAGTAGTGCTCGTATACTGAACGATTGGACCGCACGTTATTGTGTGCAGTAGTTAGTAATCTGACCTAATACCATTAGAGTAAAGTGGTCACAAACGCTATCTGTACATTCTGACGTGATTTGTGTAATTTTTTATTTTTGGAAGGGAAGTTCGCTGGTCACTCAGGAACTATCTAACAACCCCAACTTTACTGGAAAGAGTAAGTGTCCTGCGGGTAACCCTCATATGTTCCAGTAAACTAAAGGTTCACAGGGGCCCTAGGTTGGGTCCAGCAGCTCTGGCTACAGTGATTGCAGCACAGGCCAACGTGGGCGAGAAGTAAGTGGGGTACTTGATAAACCACCACCGCCGGCCTGCCCAAGGACATCTTGGTTTGTTTGTAAGGGTTCGCTGAAAGCCTTGATATTCAAGGAGGAATAAGCAACGCCTGCAGATTATGGGGGCCATTTGTTCAGGTAGGGGGCGATCAACCCTGGTTCAGGTTGATTCTGTGAACCGACCAGTTGGGTCGGCACGATATGTAATGTGTGAAAAATATGGAATTCACACCGAATCTTTATGTGATGAATGGGAGAGAATGACTGTACAAGACAGGGACAAATTCCCAAGAATAGGTAGCTTTAGTCCAGAAGTGTTACAAAATTTAAGGAGGAGGATATGTCTCGTAAAATCAACAAAGAGACGAATTCAACATCATGATTGTTTACAGTTATGGCACCAGGAAGGTGAGATACAGAGAGGTTTGGCTCTGGCGGCAGGATCTGGGGCAGTCAGGAAGTTGATTGCCACAGCTCCTCCTCCACCATACATTGCAGGAGAGAAGTTGATTGCGGAGAGAAACGCACTGGGTTGTAAAACACAAACTCTTAGTAACCCTGTAAATGTTAATGATGTTAACCAAATAACTCATGCAAGTATTAACCCGTGCAAGATGTACCCTGTTTTGAACCTTCCTCAGGAGTGTGATCAAGAAGACGATTCAGCAACAATTTCAGCTCTCTCTCTTGCAGCCACCATAGCAGAGACCACAGTAGGCACAGCGACACCCACGAGATTAGTGAAAGCCCCTAGCGGAGGGATAGGTGAGGTCGTGTCAACGGGTAAGTACGGCACCATGCACTACACTGAAACAATTGTACCACAACAAGCAGTAGAATCTACACAGGAAGAGGCTGTTAGAATTGCTCCTGTAAGGGTAATAGCAGTTCCCAATGGAAAAACAGATGTGTCTGGAGCCACTCCCATAAGGAACATTGCCATGTACACTCCATTTTCCAGAATGGAATTAAGAACAATAGTGTCCGAATTTCCTGACCCCAGGAAGGATTTAGTTGCTAGCCAAAAATACATCAGGGATCTAGGTAACACCGTAGAACCCAACAACAAGGATTGGCAGATACTGCTAAGAGCTTGTTTACCTTCCAATGTTGATGCAACTCAGTTTTTAGCTGATTGTGCATTGGATAAAGATGTACCGCTTACAGACGTGTACAACAAGGATAATGTAAAAAGGATAAATTTACAGCTAAAAGAGTATTTCCCAGCCGTTGTTAAATGGAATAAAATATTTTCCATTAAGCAAAAGGAGTCCGAAACGGCAACAGAATATTTTCACCGGGCACTATTAGAAATGGCAAAGTACACTGGTATAGAAGACATTAAGACCAACCCAAACCATCGGGAAGTAGCAGTATCTGTACTGATGGATGGTTTAAAGGAAACATTAAAGACTAGGGTTCAGACCACGCAACCGTGCTGGCGAGGTCTGTCAGTGTCCGGCTTGAGAGAGGCTGCTATTGATCACGACAGAAACATCACTAGGCACAGGGAATCGCAAAGTGATAAGTTGATGTCCGTAAGTATACAGGCGCTGACCACAAGGCAGCCTGCGTATGTACCACCGAATCCTGTGGGTAAGGCAAGTGTAATAACATGTTTTTCTTGTAACAGACCGGGACACTTTGCACGAGAATGTAGAACAAAGAATGTACAAAGATCTTTTCAACCCCCTAGACAACAACACAACACACGACATTGGGAGCAGGGTCCACAGAGGCGGAGTTTTGAGCCACATACAGGGGAAACAAAAAGATATCCCCCAAACAGAGACTGGCATGCCTCTGGTAGTTCCCAGCTAACTCCCTCACAAGTAGTTGCTGCCAGCGGGATTCAGGGAGGTCAGCATACCCAATAGGGGTGTGGCCATACCTGTAATCTGCAGCCAGTTAAGTTGATTGCCAGTCTTGGAAGCGAACCAGAGATTGCAATCAATGTGGCTGGTAAAACTTTAAACTTTCTTGTAGACACAGGGGCGGCCAAGTCAGTGATAAATTCGACAGTGGGCATGAGAACCACTGGTAGGACAATTCCAGCCATGGGAGTAACAGGAGTAGTCCAGCACTACCCTGTTAGCAAACCAGCCGAGATTACAATAGGGCCTTTGCATACCAAGCATTCCTTTTTGCTGGCTGCATCTGCACCAACTAATCTCCTGGGAAGAGACTTACTATGTAAAATGGGTTGCGTCATTTATTGTACCCCTGAAGGTGTATTCTTGGACATTCCTGAGAATCACGCTCAGGAAGTACGAGACATGTTAGACTCCCCATCAAAATTAATGTCACATTCCATTATGACAAATAGGAATCCATCCCAAGTAGAAGAGATGATATCTCAGATACCAGAGTCACTTTGGACAAAAGATGGACAGGACACTGGATTAATGGCAAACGTAGCTCCAGTAGTTGTACAAGTAAAAGATGGTAGGATAGCTCCAAAAATCCCACAGTATCCTCTGAAGCCAGAGGTGGAGTTAGGAGTTTTTCCCGTAATAGAGCGCTTGCTACAACAGGGCATTCTAGTAAGAACGTCCAGCACCGCAAATAGTCCCATCTTCCCTGTTAAAAAGAGTGGGGGGAGGGGTTACAGGCTAGTGCAGGATCTAAGGGGGATTAACAAAATAGTTGAGAGTCAGTTCCCCGTAGTGCCTAATCCAGCTGTCATCCTAATGCAAATTCCTCCCACTGCCAAATTTTTCACTGTTATTGACCTCTGCTCCGCTTTCTTTTCGGTACCTCTGCACCCTGACAGCCAATATTTGTTTGCATTCACATACAGAGGAGTCCAATACACGTGGACTCGGTTACCCCAAGGTTTCATAGATAGTCCAAGTATATTTTCTCAGGCTTTGCATGATTGTTTACAGTCTTTCCAACCAGACAGTGGATCAGTATTGATACAGTATGTGGACGATTTATTACTGTGTTCAGATTCACTGGAAGCATCTCTGAAGGATACGAAACAACTCCTGTTTCATCTTTCAGACACAGGTCACAAGGTTTCCAAAGACAAGTTACAATTATGCCAAACTAAGGTAAAATATTTGGGACACTGTCTAACACAAGGACTGAGACACCTGACCGCTGATAGAATCCAAGCCATTAGAGACATGACACTGCCACAAACCCAGCAACAGATCAGGACGTTTTTAGGAATGTGTGGGTATTGCCGTAATTGGATCCCAGGGTTTTCCATATTGGCGCTACCTTTGCAGGAAATGGTCTCTTCAAACAAACCTGATCGGATTTCGCATACAGACGAATCTGAAACAGCATTTGAGAGACTCAAACAGTGCCTAACGCAGGCACCAGCACTAGGTATGCCAGACTATGGGAAACCCTTTGAACTATACGGAACAGAAAGTGCTGGGTGCGCAGCAGGTGTACTAACACAAAAACACGGTGATGCCAGCAGGCCAATTGCATACTACAGCGCCCAGCTAGATACGGTAGCGCGATCCCTCCCCACATGCTTGCGTAGCGTTGCGGCGATAGCATTGCTAGTGACAAAAAGCGAAGATGTCGTGCTAGGCCACAACCTCACAATCCATACACCGCATGCGGTATCTGCCTTATTGAATTCTGCCCAAACCAGACACGTCTCATCTGCAAGGTTTACAAGATGGGAATTGGCATTAATGGCCCCCGTAAACATCACCATAAGGAGATGCAGCGCATTAAATCCTGCAACATTTCTCCCAGGTGTGCCTGGTCAGACACAAAGGGTGGAAGGTGAGAGTGATGGGGAAGGAGGATTTAATGCAAAGGAAGATACACATGATTGTATGGAATATTTGACCCAAAATTTTACCGCAAGGCCTGACATCAGTGACAATCCACTGGAAGATGCAGAACTCATGTTCTACACGGATGGTAGTTGTCACAGACAGTCAGACTCGGGAGACTTGTGTACTGGATACGCAGTCGTAGATGACCAAGACACCATAGAAGCGGAACCGCTAGGCCCACCTCACTCAGCCCAGGTTGCTGAACTGGTCGCCCTAACCAGAGCATGTGAATTGGCTAAGGGTAAGTCAGCCAATATCTACACCGATTCCAGATACGCGTTCGGGGTAGTCCATGATTTCGGAGCCCTATGGCGTCTCAGAAATTTCATGACGGCAGCTGGTACACCGATAGCGCATGCAGCTCACATAAAAAGGCTTCTAACAGCGATACAGGGACCCGACAGAGTGGCTGTTATCAAATGTAAAGCACATACATATAGCCAAGACCCAGTATCCCTTGGTAACAGCCGAGCAGACGAAGCTGCAAAGCTTGCAGCTGCTACCCCCACACGGACAGACACCACACAGTTGATGGTATTAAATACCATCAACACACAGAAGTTGTGTGAGATGCAGAATCTGTGTTCCACACAGGAAAGAGCAGTCTGGAAGGCAAAGGGATATGGCCAGGAGTCCTCAGGGCTCTGGACGGATGGACATGGTAAACCAGTGGCCCCCAGGGCATACCTTCCATGTCTGGCTGAAGCAGCTCACGGGCTGACTCATCTAGGCAAGGAGGGGATGTGCAAATTGGTAAGAGCATACTGGTGCGCCCCAGGATTCTCCTCTCATGCGAGTAAAAGAGCAATGTCATGCCTTACCTGTCTGAGAAAGAATATTGGAAAAGCAATACCTACAGAACCATCCCATATCCCACCTGCCGGCGGCCCTTTCCAGGTAATACAAATTGACTTCATTCAATTACCCCCATGTCGAAATTTGAAATATGTACTTGTCTGTATAGATGTTTTCTCGAATTGGGTCGAGGCTTTTCCAGCAGCTACAAATACCGCTATGTTTACAGCTAAGAAAATTGTGCAGGAATTTGTATGTAGATATGGTATCCCTAGAATCATTGAAAGTGATAGGGGTACCCATTTTACAGGTGATGTCTTTCAAGGAATGTGTAAATTGATGGGTATTGATAGCAAGCTGCACACTCCGTACCGTCCACAGGCGAGTGCGAAGGTCGAAAGAGTGAACAGCACTGTTAAAAATAAATTGAGTAAAGTAATGGCAGAGACAGGATTGACGTGGCCAGAAGCTTTACCCATTGTTTTGTATAGCATCAGAACCACTCCCAGGTCCCCTCTTAATCTGTCTCCTTTTGAAATCTTGTTTGGTCGACAACCGCATGTCATGATTAACCCTCAGGATGATTTGAAATGTAACAATGAAGTAACTGTAAAGTACTTGACTAACATGAGTAAACAGTTGAGGAATCAAAATGATAATCTGAAGTTGGTGATTCCTGATTTACCAGATAGTAATTGTCATGACATTGAACCTGGGGATTATGTAATGATACGAAATTTTCTACGCTCAGGTTGTCTTATTGATAGATGGGAAGGACCATACCAGGTCTTATTGACTAGCACCACAGCATTGAAGGTTGCTGAGAGAGAGACTTGGGTCCATTCATCCCACTGCAAAAAGGTTGCTGATCCAGAGAAGTCCCGCGATAAGGAACAGACGGTAGAGGTTGTATCACTGGAGTGTCTGTTCCAGGAGGATTGAGGCGGCACCTGAGCCTTGAAAATCGAAAGCAGCTGTCGACTCCCCTCTCCCTTTTATTGTTTTTCTCCACTTCCCAGCCCCTCCCTTAAAATTTCTTTTTCCCCCTTCTCATTCTTCTCTATTTCCTCCTCAAAGATGGACTCGCCCCAAGAGACTGTGATCCGGATTTTGATGTTAACCATGATGTTGACCAGAGCAGTCTGTTCCGGCGAGAGTACCATAGAGGTCGAAAGAGGTTCTGGAATGGGTTCCGATTATGATGATGGAGGCGTAGTTTTCCAAGATCAACCAAACCAACAAGCAAAGGCGAGTATCAGAAAACGATCCGATAGAAGAAATTGTGATGGATTGTTAGCTGAAGAAAATTGTATCTGTAGGCTCTGTGATAATCTGGTTGAAGATGGATGCATAAAGAAATGCCAATCTAGTTTTAATATCCATATAGACCGGCATCCATTGAGTGACTATCACTCCTTAGTGGGTAACGTGTTAAACCAAACAGATTGTTGGGTATGCTCTCAAGTACCTCAGGGTCACAGCAAATCAGGGCTAGTACCATTTCCTTTAACGTTAGGGGAGGTACTTGAGCTAAGTGGTGGGAGACCGGTGGACCGGAGGTTTAATATCTCCAGCCCTCCTAGTTTGAAGCTCCACCAATACCATGTGGATAGGTCCCTCTTATGTTTTAACATCTCCAATCCCAGAAAACCGGGAAATTGGGAAGTGTCATGGAGCAACCTTACCATGACCTTTTCACACAGAGCAGATAGAATGCCTACAGATACAGAGCTCGTACGCCACATAGCCAGTAGAGGAAAATCTTTCCGGTATCGATATACCTTAGGGAATAGGATTACTAGAGTTGGAGAGGTATCACCAGGATACTGTGCTCATATCGTACAAACCGATACGTGCATTAAGCAGTTGGAAGAATTAGGGTCAGGAGATTTCACCTGGAAGGTTTGTAACATGGTCATGTCCTTCTCCGTCCCATATGTTCTCCCCGATGATGCATATTTCATATGCGGGAGAAAGGCGTACAAGTGGCTTGCCCCAAACTCTGAAGGATTGTGTTACATTGAAAAAGTATTGCCTGAAGTGATGACTGTTACACATGACAAAATGAAGGACATACACCGTGGTGCCCAAGCTCCTTATACTCACACTCACTACGAGCACCGGGTTAAAAGACAACTGTCAGAAAGGTTAGAGCATCCGGCCTCTGATCTTATCCATGAATCCACCGGGATTCAGGTTCTGGTAGCGTTAGATTTCACTCGTACCGCTCGGGGAGTGATGAATTATAAATACATTTCCGCACTCGCCAATTTGTTAGATAATATCACTGAAATGTATGATGACACGTTTAGATACACTGGAAGAGAACTTCAAGCTTATAAAACAGAACTAGTTCAGCATAGGATGGTTCTTAATTATCTTACAGCAGTAACAGGCGGATATTGTGTTACATTGGCAACACAGTACGGCATAAAGTGTTGCACGTATATCACAAATAGCACCGAGGATCCGGTAGAGGTCATAGACCAAAAGATGGACGATATTCTCCAATTGAAGTGGGAATTTCGTCGAAAACACAATCTCACCCTTGCTGCTGTAGGTAATGAGCTGACTGGTTGGGTGTCATGGTTGAACCCGCGAAATTGGTTCTCCGGTTTAGGAGAGTGGGCTCAAGGAGTCATAATGGATGTTGGAAAGTTTCTACTATGTATCTTGGGTGTCGTTATATCGATTGGATTGATATTTAGATGCGGGCAGGCTTTAATGAGGTGCAAACAAAGTACAAAAGTGATGAGCTTGAGGAGTGAGGAAACTGTAATTAACCTGGATTTGATTTATGACCCAATGATAGAAACCAGGATGTGATGAAAATGCGATTATACGGTCCGTTTCTTTCACCTGTTTTTCTGCTTTTCTCCAAGATACAAAGACCCCCTTGGACGAGGAAGCTGACGAGACGAGATGTATACAGACAACGGATTGACCAAAGAAGAAGATTTGACAACTTTAAATATGGACACTTGATGAACTTTGCCATGGATCCCCAGTTTCCCTAGTATTTTTAAACTCACGCTAGCCCAACATTTTTGTAAATCTGATGGCACTGACAAAGCTTGTTGCTCATGCCTAAGGAGCAAAACAGCGCAAAGAAGACGACTCTCAACAGATACCGAACACAACTTCGACGACAGATGTACATTTCCCTGACATAGAATATCATTGCATTTTTCGTAAGTGTTCTTTATCTTCATCTCTACAACCCTCAGGTAACGACACACATAGACGATAGGGAATACAGGCACAGATATCAGCAACCACATACCTCCCCCATTCATGTATCATCAACTAAAATGTGCTCCCCATTTTGTTCAAAATCCGAAATGAGCTCGGTAAAGTTTGACAGCCCATCCACAGACCTGTACCACAGGATAAGAAGGAATTCAAATGTATACTTCGCAATACCTCGAAGCTTGATTTACCACACGTACGGCACGATGATACATGACCCTCCAAACATGGACTCATACACACATGCTTCTGCTATCTCACTAGGTCATACCCTCTTCACACCTTCTCCTCTCTCCTCCCCTACCCAACCATGGAAATCAATTAACCCCTGACTTACATTTTTCTCCTTAAATGTTTTGTGGCAGTTATTATTGACTGCCAAAGGGTGGACTGTCAAAGTCAGAAAAATGTCTCAATGCACGTTGCCATATTTGCACCGCACACTGGTCCGCGCTGCGCGTGCATGCGCTCTCCCGTGGATTCGCATACCCGCAATAACGTGCACTCGCAGGCGCGGTATGCGTATTTACGGTAGAGTTTATGTAGTCGTAGCGTGCGACTCATTCGTTACAAATGTTCACAATTAATGTAGTTTATAGATCATGGTCCCTTTGATAGATTCTGAAAGTTTGGTTAAAATACAATGTCCCAGAGCTGAGGAATCCCTCTTTATATCGTACAAAGGGTCTAACAGGAATCACACAGCAGTGTTTGGTACCCATCGGAAGAGTATTTAATTAGCAATATTCCGGTGTTGGTTTGGAGCGTATTAATCGCTCGTGCGAATAGTTATGAACATAAGAAGTTTATGTCCATTTCTATTAATTACACATACTCAGGTATGCGGCGGGAAACCCAGTTTCCCACCCACCTGAGCTGTTGGAAATCGTCACAGCCCACCTGTATGAATCACCCTATGACCTTTTGTTATGATACAGGGCCGAATTCCTTCGGCCAATGGACAATGGGATTGTAGGACCAGGAGATTGCATTGTGTGTGGGGCATAAATAGGCAGGCCGACCACATCCAGCTCTCACTCTCTCATCAACGGTTATCTGCTGATAGCCGGGAGCTGGATATCGAGGCGCAGGCGATCATACCCTTTGTGCGTAAGTTTCTCTCCGTAATCATTGTCTTTCTGTGAGCCAATATCTCTCTCTCTCTCTCTCTCTCTCTCTCTCTCTCTGTTCTGTTCTCTCATATCTCCCCTAGACTAGGCTAGTATTGTATTGTATTAGATAGTATTGTATTGTATTTCATTTAGGTCAGAGTAGTATTGTCCTTTTGTATTTATTGTTTAGTTCTGTGGTTAGGAAGTCTCTGTTATATTGTAGTGTATCATTTGTACTGTTATCCCCTTTTTACAAGTATATTAGATATAATACAGTTAATAGGCTTTGGAACCTAAACCAGCATCTGTGTATTTCCTATAGTGTTAAGTGTTCACTTGAGCGTCGGTGACGCTCAAGCAGCTTTGTAGTTAGTCAGGTTACACAAGGTTGCACTTACACCCTGTACTCACATTAAGGTATTCAGTGTATTTCATTGGTATAAGGTTTTATCATAAAGGTATAGTGTTGTGAGCGTCTGCATCGCTGGTGACCTCCTCGTGGTCTCGAGCGTAAGCTACGCCATAGCGAATCATTACCCTAGACATAACCAATAACGTGTCCTGTGATCCCTGGGCCGTGAGCGAACGTGACGCTTGAGCGTCTCGCCTACGGCTGAGCGATCGTTACGCAACTAGCGTACCATTACGGTACTTCTTAAGTAAACAGCATACAGTGTTCTTAGCTTCACAAAGGGTTGTTTATACGACAAAGGAATTTAGCATTGTCACTACCACCCAAAACCCCTCAAGGAAAGTCTTCCTATTTCCCAGTTTATTAGAGTTATGAGAAACAATTCGGACTCTAAAACCCTAGAGGATCAACTTAGAGATATGCAACATCGATTTCTTGATAGGGGATATCATCCTGACACTATTGAACACTGTTTGAAAACAGCTGAACAACGATTCAGGGTTGGTAAAAACAGGAAGAGCTCAGTAGAGAGTGCAGAAAAACCATTTGTGTTTCTAACCACATATGACACTGGTAGCTTTGCTACGCGATCCGCTATCAAGAGAAATTGGGATATAGTGGCTACGGATGGTGTACTCAAAAATGTTCTTCCAAAACAACCATTGATTGCATATAGACGGGGACCAAATCTGCGAAACATGCTTATGCGCCCTGATCAATCAGTTGGCAGAGAAGTAGATAATTGGCTACCCCCTAAGAAACTGGGTTGCTATAAGTGCCCTAATTGCACCACATGCAGAAGTATGCTGACTGGTACCAGTTTCCCGCATCCACATGATGGCCGACGGATACCCATACAACACCGTCTAACGTGCACCTCTGATTATGTGGTATATATCTTGATATGTCCATGCTCACTATTATATGTGGGCAAAACAATAAGATCATTCCGTGAACGGATCTCAAACCACCGATCTAATATCAGATTGGCATTGAAAACTGGTGGATCGGACAAACCAGTCGCACGTCATTTTGTACAACATCAACACCAGTTAACAGCATTGCGCTACATGGTCATAGACAGAGGTCCACCATTACCGAGGGGTGGTGATCGTGCCAAGATCCTTCTACGCCGTGAGGCATATTGGATACATAAATTAGAGACTGTTTACCCGAAGGGTCTGAATGAATCAGTACATTTCAATATTTTCCTATAATAAGAAAGGACGAGCATGTCAGTAGATTCTCTAATCCCGTCATAATTATTTTTTAAATTTTTTTTGAGTTTTTTAGAAAATTTTTTTTTAAATTTTTCTGAATTTTTTGTTTATCCTGAATGTGTTCCGGTCTGTATTAGTCTTGTTTTGTACAGGATCCATGATATTGTTAAAGCCCACATTTCTGCACTATATTTATGTTATGTATTGCTAATTTGATAGTTTCTATATGATACACGATGATCTTTACTTTCTAGCTATTTTTATCTAAATGCCATCAGATTCCCTCATTTCCATGATCCGTAATGTTGGGACACATAGGTATTACCCCACATAAATTTAATGCTTCCACCACATGTATTAAGCTTGACGGACATGTATACACAACGAGGGTTTCCTAGGCAACTATGTTGCTAGGCAGCGTACCCTGCAATACACTGATGAATGTGTGATGACGCGGAAGCCCCACGAGAGTATGGGCGTTGCGCGTGATGACGCACGTAATACATATGACGTAGAGCGCCGCAGTGATTGGACACATGTGGGTACCACATGTTGTGATCACGTGGTTGCGTTCCAGGAGAGATGTGGTCGCTTCCGCTCCCGCCGGCGTGCGGTTCAGATGGCCAGGCGGCATAGCGGGAAAATGTGAATGCTCATTACTTGAATATACGGGATGGATAACACACGGATCAAGTGGTGATATGAAGGGATCTGAATAGGTAGGACTGTTGTTATAATGTGTCTGTATGTGTTTGTCTATGTCATATTTGTTCCATGTCTGTTTTTATTAGAGTATTTCTATTAGAGCATAATTAAGGTGATGGCTATATATAGATAAGTCATGTTGGTGGCAGTTAAACCTTGAAGAAGGTCCAGATAGGACCGAAACGTCGGTGTGTGATGTTGTACCTGATATCTGAATAAAAATCCTGCTGGCTCTAATAACAGTCTGGTGAGTGCACTCTATACAAAGATATATATGTTCATGGATAAAGGTAAATGCCTGGCTCTAATGGAACTTTGAGTGACACCCCAGCAAATTTTATTTCACTGTGAGTGCAGACAACCCTGGTTTGCTTTATATATATATATATATATATATATATTATATATATATATGTGTTGGTATTATGTGACCAGCGGTTTGGAGACCGCCGGTCACCATACCGAAGGTGGGATCTCAGCATTTAGATGCCCGGCAGGCTAAGTGGCAAGCTGCTCTGCGCTCGCCACAGGTTCTATTCCCACTCTATGGGTGTCGTGGACACCCACGAGTGGGAATAGTCCCTTCTAGTCGACATACCGACTCTAGGAATTGTGAAGGGAGTGAAATGTAGCCGTCGGTTTTGTAACCGGCGGTCTCCTGATCGCCGGTCACATAACTACATCCCATATTATATATATATATATATATTTGATCTCCCTGCCTCTGTGTTAGGGGCCCCCTTGTTTGAAGCGCCCCGGGCCCCCCATAGCCTTAATCCGGCTCTGAGTCACAGGCTGGAAGCTGCCAGTAGCCATAAAGTTGCAACACAGGAAGGAGTTTGTGCAGGCCTGAGACAGGGCGAGAGCGTGCTGTCTCAGCGTCTAGGGTCAGTTTGACCAGGTCATACAGATTGAAAATATTTATAACATTTAGTCTGAGCATCTGTATAACATGGTCATCAGCAATTTTGTTTTCGTTTAAACGACCACTAAAAAATAAAGGCATGCCCAGCCTACGCGGAACATGTACAACCTGCTGACCCTGTTAATTTTCCTGGCCTGGGTTTATTGTAGCCTCATGGAGCAGGGTCTGGTATCCCCCAGCAAACAATACAGCAGTACGACACACAGTAGCAGCCATTTCAGATTGAGAGTGTTGAGAAATGTGTTGGGGCCCCTTTTAAAGGCCAAAAACGTCAGGTGCGAGTAATGTAGAATTGATAACACATGTAAACACGCTTCTCAAAAGCAGGTCTACTTTTTTTTAGGCTTTTTGTACGATTAGTAATTTTTTACGACCGCAAAACCATTTTCACGGTAGAAAATACAAATACGAATGCTTAGTAAATGACCGAGTTCTATATCTAATCAGCCGCGTTTGACCGAAGGTGTATTCATTCGTACTTTTACTACACAGCCGTAATAAAAATACGAATGCCCTCATCACTGCCGTGATTTGTGTTTAGTAAATTCCCGAGATGACACTTTGAAGAAAAAACACCATCTCGGTCAAAATCGGGACCTTAGTAAATATACCCCATGGTGTGTAAAAAAGTCACCAACGCTTTGCTGATTCCATAGCTGAAGAGTTCAGAACTCTCCTGGCATTAATGTAAGCACAAAATTGTACGGTGGGAGCTTAATGGAATAGGTTTCTATGGGCGAGCAGCTACATGCAAGCCTCACATCACCAAGTCCAATGGCAAGCGTCGGATGGAATGGTGAAAAGCATACCCTGACACTGGACTGTGGAGCAGTGGGAACTAGAGATGTGCACTTGAAATTTTTCGGGTTTTGTGTTTTGGTTTTGTGTTTGGTTCCGCGGCCGTGTTTTGGGTTCGACCGCGTTTTGGCAAAACCTCACCGAATTTTTTTTGTCGGATTCGGGTGTGTTTTGGATTCGGGTGTTTTTTTCAAAAAACACTAAAAAACAGCTTAAATCATAGAATTTGGGGGTCATTTTGATCCCAAAGTATTATTAACCTCAAAAACCATAATTTCCACTCATTTTCAGTCTATTCTGAATACCTCACACCTCACAATATTATTTTTAGTCCTAAAATTTGCACCGAGGTCGCTGGATGACTAAGCTAAGCGACCCTAGTGGCCGACACAAACACCGGGCCCATCTAGGAGTGGCACTGCAGTGTCACGCAGGATGGCCCTTCCAAAAAACACTCCCCAAACAGCACATGACGCAAAGAAAAAAAGAGGCGCAATGAGGTAGCTGTGTGAGTAAGATAAGCGACCCTAGTGGCCGACACAAACACCGGGCCCATCTAGGAGTGGCACTGCAGTGTCACGCAGGATGGCCCTTCCAAAAAACACTCCCCAAACAGCACATGACGCAAAGAAAAAAAAAGAGGCGCAATGAGGTAGCTGTGTGAGTAAGATAAGCGACCCTAGTGGCCGACACAAACACCGGGCCCATCTAGGAGTGGCACTGCAGTGTCACGCAGGATGGCCCTTCCAAAAAACACTCCCCAAACAGCACATGACGCAAAGAAAAAAAAGAGGCGCAATGAGGTAGCTGTGTGAGTAAGATAAGCGACCCTAGTGGCCGACACAAACACCTGGCCCATCTAGGAGTGGCACTGCAGTGTCACGCAGGATGGCCCTTCCAAAAAACACTCCCCAAACAGCACATGACGCAAAGAAAAAAAGAGGCGCAATGAGATAGCTGTGTGAGTAAGATAAGCGACCCTAGTGGCCGACACAAACACCGGGCCCATCTAGGAGTGGCACTGCAGTGTCACGCAGGATGGCCCTTCCAAAGAACACTCCCCAAACAGCACATGACGCAAAGAAAAAAAGAGGCGCAATGAGGTAGCTGTGTGAGTAAGATAAGCGACCCTAGTGGCCGACACAAACACCGGGCCCATCTAGAAGTGGCACTGCAGTGTCACGCAGGATGGCCCTTCCAAAAAACACTCCCCAAACAGCACATGACGCAAAGAAAAATGAAAGAAAAAAGAGGTGCAAGATGGAATTGTCCTTGGGCCCTCCCACCCACCCTTATGTTGTATAAACAGGACATGCACACTTTAACCAACCCATCATTTCAGTGACAGGGTCTGCCACACGACTGTGACTGAAATGACGGGTTGGTTTGGACCCCCACCAAAAAAGAAGCAATTAATCTCTCCTTGCACAAACTGGCTCTACAGAGGCAAGATGTCCACCTCATCATCATCCTCCGATATATCACCATGTACATCCCCCTCCTCACAGATTATCAATTCGTCCCCACTGGAATCCACCATCTCAGCTCCCTGTGTACTTTGTGGAGGCAATTGCTGCTGGTCAATGTCTCCACGGAGGAATTGATTATAATTCATTTTAATGAACATCATCTTCTCCACATTTTCTGGATGTAACCTCGTACGCCGATTGCTGACAAGGTGAGCGGCGGCACTAAACACTCTTTCGGAGTACACACTTGTGGGAGGGCAACTTAGGTAGAATAAAGCCAGTTTGTGCAAGGGCCTCCAAATTGCCTCTTTTTCCTGCCAGTATAAGTACGGACTGTGTGACGTGCCTACTTGGATGCGGTCACTCATATAATCCTCCACCATTCTTTCAATGGGGAGAGAATCATATGCAGTGACAGTAGACGACATGTCCGTAATCGTTGACAGGTCCTTCAGTCCGGACCAGATGTCAGCATCAGCAGTCGCTCCAGACTGCCCTGCATCACCGCCAGCGGATGGGCTCGGAATTCTGAGCCTTTTCCTCGCACCCCCAGTTGCGGGAGAATGTGAAGGAGGAGATGTTGACAGGTCGCGTTCCGCTTGACTTGACAATTTTCTCACCAGCAGGTCTTTGAACCCCAGCAGACTTGTGTCTGCCGGAAAGAGAGATCCAAGGTAGGTTTTAAATCTAGGATCGAGCACGGTGGCCAAAATGTAGTGCTCTGATTTCAACAGATTGACCACCCGTGAATCCTTGTTAAGCGAATTAAGGGCTCCATCCACAAGTCCCACATGCCTAGCGGAATCGCTCCGTGTTAGCTCCTCCTTCAATGTCTCCAGCTTCTTCTGCAAAAGCCTGATGAGGGGAATGACCTGACTCAGGCTGGCAGTGTCTGAACTGACTTCACGTGTGGCAAGTTCAAAGGGCAGCAGAACCTTGCACAACGTTGAAATCATTCTCCACTGCGCTTGAGACAGGTGCATTCCACCTCCTATATCGTGCTGAATTGTATAGGCTTGAATGGCCTTTTGCTGCTCCTCCAACCTCTGAAGCATATATAGGGTTGAATTCCACCTCGTTACCACTTCTTGCTTCAGATGATGGCAGGGCAGGTTCAGGCGTTTTTGGTGTTGCTCCAGTCTTCTGTACGTGGTGCCTGTACGCCGAAAGTGTCCCGCAATTCTTCTGGCCACCGACAGCATCTCTTGCACGCCCCTGTCGTTTTTTAAAAAATTCTGCACCACCAAATTCAAGGTATGTGCAAAACATGGGATGTGCTGGAATTTGCCCAGATTTAATGCACACACAATATTGCTGGCGTTGTCCGATGCCACAAATCCACAGGAGAGTCCAATTGGGGTAAGCCATTCCGCGATGATCTTCCTCAGTTGCTGTAAGAGGTTTTCAGCTGTGTGCGTATTCTGGAAACCGGTGATACAAAGCGTAGCCTGCCTAGGAAAGAGTTGGCGTTTGCGAGATGCTGCTACTGGTGCCGCCGCTGCTGTTCTTGCGGCGGGAGTCCATACATCTACCCAGTGGGCTGTCACAGTCATATAGTCCTGACCCTGCCCTGCTCCACTTGTCCACATGTCCGTGGTTAAGTGGACATTGGGTACAGCTGCATTTTTTAGGACACTGGTGACTCTTTTTCTGAGGTCTGTGTACATTTTCGGTATCGCCTGCCTAGAGAAATGGAACCTAGATGGTATTTGGTACCGGGGACACAGTACCTCCAACAAGTCTCTAGTTGGCTCTGCAGTAATGATGGATACCGGAACCACGTTTCTCACCACCCAGGATGCCAAGGCCTCAGTTATCCGCTTTGCAGCAGGATGACTGCTGTGATATTTCATCTTCCTCGCAAAGGACTGTTGGACAGTCAATTGCTTGGTGGAAGTAGTAAAAGTGGTCTTACGATTTCCCCTCTGGGATGACCATCGACTCCCAGCAGCAACAACAGCAGCGCCAGCAGCAGTAGGCGTTACACGCAAGGATGCATCGGAGAAATCCCAGGCAGGAGAGGAATCGTCAGAATTGCCAGTGACATGGCCTGCAGGACTATTGGCATTCCTGGGGAAGGAGGAAATTGACACTGAGGGAGTTGGTGGGGTGGTTTGCGTGAGCTTGGTTACAAGAGGAAGGGATTTACTGGTCAGTGGACTGCTTCCGCTGTCGCCCAAAGTTTTTGAACTTGTCACTGACTTATTATGAATGCGCTGCAGGTGACGTATAAGGGAGGATGTTCCGAGGTGGTTAACGTCCTTACCCCTACTTATTACAGCTTGACAAAGGCAACACACGGCTTGACAAATGTTGTCCGCATTTCTGTTGAAATACTTCCACACCGAAGAGCTGATTTTTTTGGTATTTTCACCAGGCATGTCAACGGCCATATTCCTCCGACGGACAACAGGTGTCTCCCCGGGTGCCTGACTTAAACAAACCACCTCACCATCAGAATCCTCCTTGTCAATTTCCTCCCCAGCGCCAGCAACACCCATATCCTCCTCATCCTGGTGTACTTCAACACTGACATCTTCAATGTGACTATCAGGAACTGGACTGCGGGTGCTCCTTCCAGCACTTGCAGGGGGCGTGCAAATGGCTGAAGGCGCATGCACTTCACGTCCAGTGTTGGGAAGGTCAGGCATCGCAACCGACACAATTAGACTCTCCTTGTGGATTTGGGATTTCGAAGAACGCACAGTTCTTTGCGGTGCTTTTGCCAGCTTGAGTCTTTTCATTTTTCTAGCGAGAGGCTGAGTGCTTCCATCCTCATGTGAAGCTGAACCACTAGCCATGAACATAGGCCAGGGCCTCAGCCGTTCCTTGCCACTCCGTGTGGTAAATGGCATATTGGCAAGTTTACGCTTCTCCTCCGACAATTTTATTTTAGATTTTGGAGTCCTTTTTTTACTGATATTTGGTGTTTTGGATTTTACATGCTCTGTACTATGACATTGGGCATCGGCCTTGGCAGACGACGTTGCTGGCATTTCATCGTCTCGGCCATGACTAGTGGCAGCAGCTTCAGCACGAGGTGGAAGTGGATCTTGATCTTTCCCTAATTTTGGAACCTCAACATTTTTGTTCTCCATATTTTAATAGGCACAACTAAAAGGCACCTCAGGTAAACAATGGAGATGGATGGATACTAGTATACTTATGGATGGACGAGCGACTGCCGACACAGAGGTAGCTACAGCCGTGGACTACCGTACTGTGTCTGCTGCTAATATAGACTGGATGATAATGAGATGAAATCAATATATATATATATATATATATATATATATAATATCACACTAGTACTGCAGCCGGACAGGTAGATATATTTATTATGTAATGACTGATGACGGACCTGCTGGACACTGTCAGCTCAGCAGCACCGCAGACTGCTACAGTAAGCTACTATAGTAGTATGTATAAAGAAGAAAAAAAAAACACCCACGGGTAGGTGGTATACAATTATGGATGGACGAGCGACTGCCGACACAGAGGTAGCTACAGCCGTGGACTACCGTACTGTGTCTGCTGCTAATATAGACTGGATGATAATGAGATGAAATCAATATATATATATATAATATCACACTAGTACTGCAGCCGGACAGGTAGATATATTTATTATGTAATGACTGATGACGGACCTGCTGGACACTGTCAGCTCAGCAGCACCGCAGACTGCTACAGTAAGCTACTATAGTAGTATGTATAAAGAAGAAAGGAAAAAAAAAAACCACGGGTAGGTGGTATACAATTATGGATGGACGAGCGACTGCCGACACAGAGGTAGCTACAGCCGTGGACTACCGTACTGTGTCTGCTGCTAATATAGACTGGATGATAATGAGATGAAATCAATATATATATATATATATATATATAATATCACACTAGTACTGCAGCCGGACAGGTAGATATATTTATTATGTAATGACTGATGACGGACCTGCTGGACACTGTCAGCTCAGCAGCACCGCAGACTGCTACAGTAAGCTACTATAGTAGCATGTATAAAGAAGAAAAAAAAAAAAACACGGGTAGGTGGTATACAATTATGGATGGACGAGCGACTGCCGACACAGAGGTAGCTACAGCCGTGGACTACCGTACTGTGTCTGCTGCTAATATAGACTGGATGATAATGAGATGAAATCAATATCTATATATATATATAATATCACTAGTACTGCAGCCGGACAGGTATATATATTTATTATGTAATGACTGATGACGGACCTGCTGGACACTGTCAGCTCAGCAGCACCGCAGACTGCTACAGTAAGCTACTATAGTAGTATGTATAAAGAAGAAAGGAAAAAAAAAAAAAACGGGTAGGTGGTATACAATATTATATACAATTGTATATATATATATATATATATATATTAAACTGGTGGTGATTATTAAACTGGTGGTCAGGTCACTGGTCACACTATCAGCAACTTGCAAGTAGTACTCCTAAGCAGACAATCACAATATATATTATACTGGTGGTCAGTGTGGTCACAATGGCAGTGTGGCACTCTGGCAGCAAAAGTGTGCACTGTACGTTATATGTACTCCTGAGTCCTGCTCTCAGACTCTAACTGCTCCCCACTGTCAGTGTCTCCCCCAGTGTCTCAGATATACATTATACAGTCACACTATCTATCTATCTATCTATCTATCTATCTATCTATCTATCTATCTATCTATCTATCTATCTATCACTTCAGCAAGTAGTAGTACTCCTCCTAATGCTCCCCAAAATTACTACTGTGTCTCTCTCTACTCTAGTCTCACTCTCTTCTCTATAAACGGAGAGGACGCCAGCCACGTCCTCTCCCTATGAATCTCAATGCACGTGTGAAAATGGCGGCGACGCGCGGCTCCTTATATAGAATCCGAGTCTCGCGATAGAATCCGAGCCTCGCGAGAATCCGACAGCGGGATGATGACGTTCGGGCGCTCTCGGGTTAATCGAGCAAGGCGGGAAGATCCGAGTCGCTCGGCCCCGTGTAAAAAAAAAAATGAAGTTCGGGCGGGTTCGGATTCCGAGGAACCGAACCCGCTCATCTCTAGTGGGAACGTGTTCTGTGGAATGACGAATCACACTTGTCTGTTTGGCAATCAGATGGGCAAGTCTGGGTTTAGCAGATGCCGGGAGATAATTACTTGCCTGACTACATTTTGCTAGCTGTGAAGTTTGGTGGAGGAGAGATAATGGTATGGACTGTTTTTCAGAGTTTGGGCTGGGCCCCTTTATATCCATTGGTGGGCAATCTTAATGCTCCAGCATACCAAGACATTTTGGACAATGTTATGCTTCAAACTTTGTGGGAACAGTTTGGGGAAGGCCCTTTTCTATTCCAACATGACTGTGCCCCAGTGTGCAAAGCAAGACTATAAAGACATGGTTTGATGAGTTCAGTATTGAAGAACTTGACTGGCCCGCACAGAGCCCTGATCTATCGAACACCTTTGGGATGAACTGGAATGGAGATTGCGAGCCAGACCTTCTCATCCAACATCCGTGTCTGACCTCATAAATGCTCTACAGCACAGGTTCTCAAACTCGGCCCTCAGGACCCCACACAGTGCATGTTTTGCAGGTACCCCGGCAGGTTCACAGGCGAATTAATTACTCACTGACACATTTTAAAAGGTCCACAGGTGGAGCTAATTATTTCACTTGCGATTCTATGGGGAGACCTGCAAAACATGCACCGTGTGGGGTCCTGAGGACCGAGTTTGAGAACCTGTGCTCTACAGCATAGGTCTGCAAACTCGGTCCTCATTACCCCACACAGTGCATGTCTTGCAGGTAACCCAGCAGGTGCACAGGTGTATTAATTACTCACAGACACATTTTAAAAGGTCTGCAGGTGGAGTTAATTATTTCACTTGTGATTCTGTGAGGAGACCTGCAAAACATGCACTGTGTGGGGGTAATGAGGACCGAGTTTGCAGACCTATGCTCTACAGAATGAATGGGCAAAAATTCCCACAGAAACACTCTTGTGGAAAGCCTTCCAAGAAGAGTGGAAGCTGTTATAGCTGCAAAAGGGGGACCAACTCCATATTAAGTATATTTAATTGGATACAATGTCATTATAGTCCCTTCTGTTTAATGATCAGGCGTCCAAATACTTTTGTCCATATATTCTCTCTCTCTCTCTCTCTCTCTCTCTCTCTCTCTCATAAAAATGTATTACAAACACAGCAAGCACTGATTGCTTGGGAGAAAAATCTGATTACTTGTTCATTACGAAATGTAATAGCCAGGGAAAGGAGATTGCAAGGATCCTTAAAATAATTGGCATGTTCTTAAACTGGATCCAGTTTTAAAGATCATCTCTCTGAAAAGCCTAAAGTGGTCTATAAGAAAGCTAAGAGTATGAAATCAGTGGTTTCAATGAGTCAATTAGAAGTAATTTGTATAAAATGACCGAATCTTCATTTTTAGAAATTTAAGGATGCTTCCCTTGTGGACATTGCAAGGTCTGCCCTTATATTGAGAAAGGACCTGAAATTAAAACTGGTCAAGATCACTTGAATATGAAAATGAACTGTAATTCCACGTATGTGGTAAACTTACTCTCCTGTCCTTGCAATATGAGATATGTAGAAAATGCCAAGCGGCTGTTTAAGATTAGAGCCCTTGAACATCTTTGTAACATTAAAAATGGTGTCACTAAACATAGTGTACCAAGACATTTCACACAATTCCATAATGGTAACCCTGATGGTTTGAAAATTAAGGGGATTGAAGTAGTACAATCAAATAAAAGAGGTGAAGATAGGGATAAAGCTCTACTTAAGAGGGAAACATTTTGGATCCTCACTTACACTTAGCCCCGTTGGTCTAAATGGGTGATATGAAATTACACCTTTTATTAAGTAAGGGTATTTTTTAAGCACTGTTATTGTTTTTAAGACATGATGTATATGTATTATGATGACTGTATTACAGGTTGAGTATCCCATATCCAAATATTCCAAAATACGGAATATTCCAAAATACGGATTTTTTTGAGTGAGAGTGAGGTAGTGAAACCTTTGTTTTTTGATGGCTCAGTGTACACAAACTTTGTTTAATAAACAAAGTTATTACAAATATTGTATTCAAATGACCTTGGGTCCCATCACCATGATATCTCATTATGGTATGCAATTATTCCAAAATACGGAAAAATCCGATATCCAAAATACTTCTGGTCCCAAGCATTTTGGATAATGGATACTTAACCTGTATTAAGACATGAGTGCATTTGATGTTCATGGAATAGAAGGATAAAAAAGATGTCCTTTGTTCATTTTTAGATTGTATTGAACTGCGATGCCGTTTATGTGTATCTAATTGCAAAGATGTCCTCTGTTTATTTTTATTTTTAGACTGTATTCAAGTATGGTGCTGTCTATGTGTACTGAGTTCTGATAGCTAAAGCGTTCATGATCGACAGCCCGCTCTAATATGCATTTGGGGATGTGTAATATAATATGTACGGAAAATCGGATATTGTAACTATTTATGTGGCTGTACTTGTGAATTGAGTATGCATAGATGTACCTTGTATATATGTTGTTTATAATTGCCAATTGCCAACAATGCTATAAGATCTCTTGTTATACCACCCACATGTTTTCTGATTGGCCGCCAGCCGCATTATAGAGTTTGAAGAGCATACACTGGTCCAGCCCTCTGACAAAGTCTGGTGACGAAATGCAATAGAACATGGCCTAGTGATGCTTGCCTCCTGTGCTCACTGATACCCCTGTCCGCCTCTGTGTACTTCTGGTTCTGGCACGCCACGGCCTCCGGTCAGCAACGTGGGGTGGAAACCACTGTGTCCGAGACGCCAGCAGGTGATATCCGGGAGTTATACTTGTAAAGACTATGTGGTAATCAGCCCGCAGTGCTGTTTCTCTTGGTACAAGTTTTATCTAGCTTTGTACAGCTGTGCTTGCTCTGTTTGTAATAAACTTTCATGCACTATGGAGCACCCCTTCTGTTTGTGTTTTTATATGTGTGGATCCATGGATTCCAGGATCATTTACTGAAGGGGAGCTGCAGTTCTTAATACACTGAAGTCTAGTCAGGGGCGTATCTAGAGAGGAGGGGGCCCGTGTGCAGGCTTCGGCTGGGCCCCCTCCTCTCTAGCCGGCAGTGCTGTGTAGACTCTGGTCTACAGCACATGCGCAGATCTCCGGGAAAATGGCACTGCTTTTCCTTCTGCGCAAATAACTGGGAATATGGCGTTATGCCATTATCCCAGTGATTTCTGAAGCGATGCAGCTGCGCCACGGGACTCCGAAGAGTAAGTATATCAATTAATGGGTGCATGGTGTGCTGTGTAGGCCCCCCCGGACCCTTGGTGGCCCGTGTGTACCGCACACACTGCACCCATTATAAATACGCCAGTGACTCTAGTGCTGTTGAGACTTTAAACCAAATGGGAAAAGCAGGGTGGGATGTACCGCACAAGACCACTCCTTACCCTTTTATATCCCCCAAAGGGTGAGTGGGAATATAGTTAGCTGGCTGTTAGTCTCACAAGGAGATAAAGGTAAAGATAAACAACCAAATTCCTTTCTTTTTAGGCTATCACATCAGTAAAATCAATAATACAAGGGTTGGTGGTGCTCCGCAGAGTCAGAAATCATGTATTTGTCGGGATAGAAAAGAAGACTCTATATTGGGGGCACTTTTGACTGCACTATAAATATGGATCCAGGAAAAACGTGTCAGTATCAATACATTTAAAATCTAACTTTTATTAGATATTTCTTAAAATGTCATCAAAAATTGTGCCAGGATCTCCAAGTGAATCCCTTCTACTCCTCCTCTGCACTAGTGAAAGGAGGCTTTTCTCTCCCCAATTACCAGAGGCAGAACGCAAATAGGAAGTGGAATCCAAGGTGAGCGCGGTAGCGGCTCTTAAGCATAGAAACATAGAATTTGACGGCAGATAAGAACCACTTGGCCCATCTAGTCTGCCCCTTTTTTTTTTTTATCCTTAAGGTAATCTCAACCCACTTTGAACCTTAAATCTTTGTAAGGATATTCATATTCCTATCCCAAGCATGTTTAAATTTCTCTACAGTCTTAGCCTCTACCACCTCTGATGGGAAGCTATTCCACTTATCCACTACCCTTTCTGTGAAAACATTTTTCCTTAAATTTCCCCTGAACCTGCCTCCCTCCAGTTTCGAGTTCCAATACTTCTCTTCCTTTGAAGAATGATTCCCTCCTGAACTTTAAGACCCTTGGTATATTTGAAAGTTTCTATCATGTCCCCCCTTTCCATTCTCTCCTCCACATGTTAAGATCTTTTAGCCTTTCTGGGTAAGTTGTGTGATGTAGGCCATGCACCATTTTAATTGCCCTTCTTTGTACACACTCTAATGTATTCATATCCTTCTGGAGATATGGTCTCCAGAACTGGACACAGTATTCCAGATGGGGCCGTACCAATGACCTATACAGTGGCATTATTACTTCTTTTTTCCTGCTACTGATTCCTCCCTATGCAACCGAGAATCTGACTTGCCTTTCTCATTGCTTTGTTGCATTGCTTTTCTGCCTTTAAGTCAATTGAAATAGTGACTCCTAAACCCCTTTCCATTATAGTACCCTTGATACTATATTTAGCCTTCGGGTTTTTGAGACCCAAGTGCATGATTTTGCATTATTTTGCATTAAACGCTAGTTGCCATGTTCTTGACCATTTCTCAAGCCTACCTAGGTCATCAATCATTGTTTTACCCCTCCCGGTGTGTCTACCCTGTTGCATATCTTTGTATCATCTGCAAAAAGGCATACTTTCCCTTCAATACCATCTGCAATCTCACCAACAAAGTTATTAAAGAGAACTGGTCCAAGTACAGATCCCTGGGGTACTCCACTGGTAACATTACCCTCCATAGATTGCACTCCATTTACTACAACTGTCTGTTTCCTATCCTGCAACCAGGTGCTTATCCATGTAACTGTTTTATAATCCACCCCTATGCTTTCAAGTTTATTTAGCAGTCTGCGATGTGGGACAGTGTCAAATGCCTTACTAAAGTCTAGATAGGCTACATCTACAGGTCCCCCTTAAGCTATTATTTTCGTCACAGAGTCAAAAAAGTCAATAAGATTTGTTTGGCGTGATCTCCCACCAGTAAATCCATGCTGTTTTGCATCCTGTAAGTTGTTTGATTTAAGATATTTTACAACTTTTTCTTTTAATAGTTTTTCCATTACTTTCCCTACTACTGATGTAAGGCTTGCTGGTCTGTAGTTACTTGCTTCTTCCTTGTTTCCACTTTTGTGCAGTGAAACTACATTTGCTCTTTTCCAGTCCTCTGGAATGGCACCTGTATTTAGTGACTGGTTAAATAATTCTGTTAAAGGTGTCACCAGCACATCTTTTAGCTCTTTTAGTATCCTTCGGTGTATGCCTTCTGGCCCCATTGATTTATCCACTTTTAGTTTTGAAAGTTCTGTTAGGACCTTCTCCTCTGTAAATGTACTTTCAGCTACCTTTTTTTTTATGAATGTCCTTGCAACTTAACTGTGGCCCCTTCCCTTCTCCTTCTGTAGTAAATACTGAGCAAAAAAATTATTTAGGTGATCTGCTATTGACTTGTGTCCCTCCACCAAATGCTCACTTCTGTCTTAAGTCTTATTATTCCTCCATTTGATTTTCTCCTTTCACTTATATACTTAGAAAAAGTTTTACCCCCTTTTTCTACTGACTGGGCCATTTTCTCTTCTGCGTTCTGCCTTTGCACGTCTGATCACTTTCTTAGCACCCTTCCGTCTGTCAAGATACAGCTCTTTGTCGTTATTATTTTGAGTCTGTTTGTATTTCCTAAAAGCCATCTTTTTTACTTTAATACTAGTTGATACTACTTTTGTGAACCACATTGGCTTTCTTTTCCTGGTGCTTTTGATACAAATGTCTGTTGCCCTTAGTATTGCACTTTTCAGTAATTGGACTCACATTTGTTTGAAAGCTGTCCTTCAGTGGTCCAGATTGTGGGTTGATTGTTGTCATTCTGTTTGCCTTCAGTTTAACGTTGGTGTAATTATGTTTAAAATGTTAATTATCCTTTGAATAATGTCCTTTGAATTAATGGACACAATTCTAACGGCACAAGCCTCCTTAATGCTCTTTAAGTAATGGGCCAAGCATGTGAATAGACTGATTACACCCAAACTCCAATGAACTCTCCCCCCAGCAATGGCTAGTAATAAAACTGTTTAAAGAACACAAGCTAACATACCAAACACCGCCTTACACTATCTACATAGAGAGAGTAATTTGTAGCTTCTAAACAACTAAAGCAAAGCATCTAAATTAGTCAGCAGCAGTTTTCAGTTACATTTGTTAGAGCAAACACTGTCCACTGTATTCATTGTAGCAAAGTTTCATCCATTCAGAGTGATTTGCAGTTTTAGATTATTTATTTATTTATTACCAGTTATTCATATAGCGCATACATATTCCGCAGCACTTTACAGAGAATTTTTGGCCATTCACATCAGTCCCTGCTCCAGTGGAGCTTGCAATCTATATTCCCTACCACATGTACACACATTCACACTAGGGTTAATTTTTGTGGTGATCCAATTAACCTACCAGAATATTTTTGGATTGTGGGAGGAAACCGGAGTACCCGGAGGAAACCCATGCAAGTACAGGGAGAATATACAAACTCTGCACAGTTAGGGCCATGGTGAGAATTGAATCCATGACCTCAGTGCTGTGAGGCAGTAATGCTAACCATTACACCATCCGTACTGCCCTGAGCAAAGGGTTCTTAGCTAGTACAGATGTATCCTCTTACATCCTTGCTGCAGTCACATTACCACATCCGTACTGCCCAAGATGCAGCAAGACTAAAGCAATAGCATTAAAATGTTACCTTCAGATATGAGTGCAAAAGCCAGAAAGCCGTATTTTTGTATCCTGTTAGTAGAATGAGCAATAAAAGTTCTGTAGCTTGTCAGCAGCAGTAAAAAGTACTTTAGCTGAAGATATAAGTCACAGTCTTATTATACATGGGCGTGATAATTTTATCACTCCTCCTCTGCACTAGTGAAAGACAGCTCTTCTCTCCCCATTTATCTGAGGCAGAGCGTATATAGGGAGTGGATTCCAAGGTGAGCACGGTAGCTGCTTTTCTAATCACAACACCACCTCGATTTTCCATGGGTGAGTGCTGGAGGAGCCCCGTTACAGCCCTCTTCAGGGCAAGAGCCCAGTGGCAGCTGACTCCGTTGCCTCCTGGAGTTGCACGTCTGGGCTGATCGGCACCAGACAGAAGCCATCCTGTCTCCTATTGTAGGTGTTAGCATGGCTCGTGCGACAGAGCAGATTAACTCTGCAGCAGCAGTGGCTGCATTGCAGTGCTCCCTTGGAAGGGCAGCGGTCACACTTTGATCCCACTGTGAACCGCACAGGTGCTGCTGTACAGAGCTTTGAGGCCGGAGGCAGGCATCTCCATTTCCTCTGGGAGTTATGCCCATTACACCATGGTGATCCGTGCCTGCATGTGGGTGCGTGCTGTGGGCAGGGTGGGAGTTGGAAGTGCCTATGGGGAGTGGAGGAGGGTGCTGGCAGTGTTTTATTGTCCTACCCGCCCATCATGTTTCTTCCCAACCCAACACTGCAGGCTGTCAGGACAATAAAACAGAACGAATGGGGAGCACCAACTGAGAAATACCCATTCAGCACTCACAGGTTGCCGCATTATGCAGGCAGAGGAGAGGGGACCTTGATCTCTTTTTCCATTGGGAAGCGCAGCTCTTCCTGTGCATGTGCTGAACCCCCTGTTCTGAGCTTTTCCTCTACCACCTGCTCTTTGTTAGGTTCCTGGTGCTCAGAACAAGGGAGATGTTATGAAGCGAGTCCAGAGCACCAGGACGTAATGCTGGGAAAGGGGAATGGAAAGGGAATAGCCCCTGGCGCCCTATCTCCGTTGTCTCACCCGTGCTGTCAGTACACTCTTGCGAGACTATGGTTGCTTGAGCCCATGGCAGCCGCGTTTGAAGGGCGGATTACGTCTGCCCAACTTCGATGCCCCCTCAGGTCTTAATGAGAGACAAAGAGTGAACCGAGACAGGGTGATAACAAGGGGCCCTCTGACTAAACAACAAGGCCAGGGGCTACTAACAAACCTAAAACCAAAGTATGTGCGGCTTGCCGCCAAAGGAAAAGAACAACAAAGGAAATGCTGACCACACGCCGACATAATACTTTTGTGTACCGGCGGTGACAGCATAAGCAGAACCCTCTGCAAAACACCAGTGACAGAAATAATAAGGGAATACAGCGGCCTAGGCCGACGGATGCGGCCGTGCCGCTACTCACGGAACCGGTACGAATACTGGCAAACGGACAGGAACTCCCAATGCTGCTGACACAGACTCTCAGAACTGGAGGACAGGCAGAATCCCAAACGACAGACCGGTGGACACCAAGAAGCCAGAAACTTGCACAGGCAAAGGTACTGGACCTCAGGACAGGAACGCCTCACGGCAGGACACTGGATCAGACATAGGAATCGACACAGGGACTGACACAGGAATCGACACAGGAAGCTCAGGAACCAAGCTCAGAACTCAAGCAGACTGAAAACCCAGAAATATCACCAGCATCTGTGAATTGCAAACAGCCAGCATATGACAGAGAGGCCTAATTAATAATCCCATGCAGCTGCCTTGTTGCATGATTCCAAACTGACCAGATGCAATTAGCAGCCAGGTGAGGCTGAACACAAGGGAACAAGCTGCAATTACACAGACTCACCAGCGGCAGCAGACAAGAGTATTCTAAAACAGAGCAACAGGAAATCCTGGCATGCAAGACAACTTTATAAACATAAAATAGGAATGAACCACTACCTGTGGTTCATAACAGTATCCCCTCCTTAAGGGTGAGCTCCGAGCACCCCATGACACCCACGGGGAACATAAACAGAAGTATAACATGAAATACAGAACAAAACTGCAAAACAGGAATGAGCCACAGCTGTGGCTCATAACACTCTTCCCTGCTTCCTTCAGTGTGTATGCCTATATCTCACCCCTCCCCACAGACTCTGGTGTGTACAGTATATCACTATGTCCCCCTAGGCCCCTGTATGAATGACACCATGTTATCCCCCCTTACAGGCACCCAATGCGTGTCACTATGTCTTATCACCAGGCTGCAGTATGTATCACCCTGTCCCCCCATCTATGTTAAATAAGCAAGTTTCATTTATTACCTATGAGGAGAATCTTTGTTAAAGCTCCAAGTTTCCACCACAGGGCCTCCAGCCATACTACCTCAGGTCCTGAATCATATCTCCCAACTGTCCCTATTTTTGCAGGACAGTCCCGCTTTTTTGGGACTGACCCACTGTCCCACCCTCGGACCACAGTGTCCCGCGATGGGGGGGGGGGGGGGGGGGGGGGGGGGGCAGTTGGGAGGCTCCTGCACTCGCTGCCCTGCTTAGCAGAGCAGCGGTGAATAGATGCTGTGCACATGCGCACAGCGTCTATTCAGTGGAGACAGGAGGGGAGGGGGCATGCCAGAAGCTCATGGAGTGCTGGACATGCCCCCTCAGTGCCAAAATTGGGGGCATGGCTTGCGATTGCGGGCTCCCCTATGAAGCCATACCCCTTTTTCCATATGCCACACCCCTTTTTCGGGTGGGCACGTGCTTCACGCGCACAGATGTCCCTCCTTACAGCACACAGTTGGGAGGTACGCTGAATGAAATCCAGACTAATCAGACACTGACAATACAATACCTCCCAACTTGTTTGTCTCTTGAAGAGGGAAATCTTTACGCACCTTTGGCACATGGCTGATATTAGGGGGCGTAGTCTCGTTGTTAGAGACGAGGCCTTGTGGCAAGCTCCACGATCGCTAACCATGCCCCCGTTTTCATCACTATGGGGGCATGGACAGTGCTTAGTGAGCTGCTGGTCATGCCCCCTGTCTCTCTCTGCCAGGAAATAGACGCTGTGCACACTGCATCTATTAACCGCTGCTCTGCTCAGAGCAGTGAGTGACAGGGGGAGTCTCTCAACTGCCATGCCCCCCTACTGCGGGACACTGCTACCCGTGGGTGGGACAGCGGGACAGACCGTGAAAAACGGGACTGTCCCGCCAAAATTGGGACAGTTGGGAGGTATGCAATACCAGGTCACCTAAAGTGTCTGGCTTTGTCTGGCTTTGTTTCATTAGGAATACATTATATATCATGTGAGGATGGTCAATGATGATATTTTTCAGAAGGTGGCAGGTGAATCGGTGCCCCCTATGTGTTATAGAAAGATTTTGGAATTTAGAAATCACATTTCTGATGCTGCAGAAATGCAGGTGGGGAGAACCTCTATTCTTCCAAGGTTTTAGAAATCCTTATGAATTAGAGTGACCTTATTCATCCTCTGACTCCGATGTTTGAGTAATAGGAAGAGAAGGAATGAGAATAAGAGTACACCTTGTACCTGTAACAAAAAGCTTTGGTATCACCATTTCACCATTGCTCAAATAGAATCTATAGCACATTTCATGAAAACAAGCTGTGCCAAAAAAATAAAGAAATTGTGTATATGAAGCACACGAGGGTGCCATGTATTGTTATTTGTAGACGGTTATGGCCTCTTGCTTTAATCATATGATTTGGCTTCCTTCCTCTTCTGTATATCATTCTTCCATTAACAATCAGAGCTATGACTGTGACCAACATCGCCCAACCCCAGACAGGAAATGCAGCAAATGTGTAGGAACATGTTATAAAATATTCTATATTATACTAGCTAGTGCCACGTCAGACTTTTAGGATCATTGTCCTTGTATCATCTCCACAACATTCCTGTTTTCTGCTAGTGTTAATGTACAATGTACTATTTATCAATCTGTGTAAAACTTGATTACCTGAAGAACTAGGTAATCTCCCAAGCCTATACCTGAGGACGTTTAAGACAATGGCAGAGTAAATTATATTGCCCCTTCCTTGGTCTCCTGCAGCTAGAGAAGGGCAGGGAGAAAATTGGGGATGCTACAATAGTGTTTCAGGTTTTGCATCCCAACTCAGAGGTGATAAGGGATAGAGTAAGAAAGGTATATGGTGGAGCCAGCTCAAGGAACAGGCATAATAATGGAGTTTCTTGGGTATAAGTAACTAAAAGTCTGGTGCTGGCTGAGCTTCCTGTCTCTCTGGATATAGTAGGGTTAGATTTCATGTTGCCTAATGCTAAGGGCCAATTAGCCAGCCAGGATATAGCACCGGAAAAGCCTTCCGACAAGTGCCTTAATGCTCCCAGGTCACTATCTAAAAGCTGGGGAACCTACACTCCCCCTTTTCGGGAGGTATATTTACCTAAAGGTCAATTTTAATAAATTTTTATTTATTTCAGATCGATCTTAAACAATGTTGGGTTTCTAGGGCTAAAACACACATTTAAAAACATTTAAACATTTATATAAAAAGTAATCTATTAGTAAATTTGCTTTTTAACCCTGGAAGCCCAACATCAATTAAGAATAATTTTAATCGATCTGAAATCGATCAAAATCGATTAAAATCATCCTTTAGCAAACATATCCCTTGGTGTCTGGTTATACTTTAACTATGGCAAAACTACTGTAAAGTAAGAAGATTTGGTTGAATTGATACTAAGGGGTGTATTGAATTGTTTGAAAAGTCGGTTGGGTGTATGTTTTTCTCCTGTCTATCAGATAGGAAAAAACAGACACCCAACTGACTTTTCAAACAATTGAATACCCCCCAATGTGGTCTAATAAAGTTGTTTTTATTTTATTTTTACTTTTTAGTGATTGTGTGTCTCATTGTTTTAAGGTGTATTATAGTTGTAAGCACCTTGTGTATTTGTGATGTCTAAGATCTCCTGATTTGTAAACTGTGCATTCTGTGAGACATTTAGGGGCCCAATTTTTCACCCAGATCACATTGCATATTCAATGAGCCCATCCCTGTAATGTGCTGTGAGGTCTGCGGGGGGTGCTGCGCATACACTGCCAGCCCAACCGTATATACACAGAGGCCACTTCCGTGGAGGGTTCCATGGGAAAACGTGAAATGTAACCCATAAGCTGCAATGGGCAACTGCCATCTTCAGCTATGGGGGCCAATATGGGGAATGCTTGACAGCATTACATCCCCCATAGAAACCTATGTGGGATGGGGCTGCCAGCAGGAATGAAGGGATCGCAGCAGGTATGAGATATCTGCTGCAGTCCCTCCTACATACAGATGTGGCCATGCTCATCCACCGTGTCTATATTGCAAACGTGCACTGCTGCTGCAGCTAGGTGTTCCGGCACAAAGACGCTCCCATTCATGTGAATGAGGCGTGTCTATGACCACAATGAACGTGGCTACATCTGTACTTTGCGGGAATACTTAATATTTGTGAATAACCCACTAAAAGGAATGTTTTCAGGGAAATAGCTGCAAATATTTTTGATAAATGGGCCCCTTAGTCCTGCTGAGTGCATGGAAACCAAATTTAAAGCTTTTCAGGTGATTTGGGTGTAAAATTAAGCCCTGCAAGTGTCTGCTCCCACCTCTCTTCCTTTTATTTTCATTCTTTATTTATAATGGTTTAGGTATAAATATATATATTTTTTTTTTATTATGCTGACGCTGCATGTTTAGTAATAGGAGCAAATCGGATTTAACTATAATTCAGTGGTGATCCCACTTAGTAAGAGTATAGTTTGTATCCCTTAACTTCTTGAGTAATTTGTATGTATTGTATTGTTCCCTAATGATGAGATCATGTCAGTAACAGCTGCAGAGGACTCTTCCTGAAAAACACACAGCACAGACATAACAGGTTGTAAGTTCTTGTAATGCCTCACTATGAGTCAGAGGAAGATGATAGTTAATGCTTGGTTGATGGTTGTTTCCAATTTAGGAATAAAAAACTCAAAATCTATGTAAAAACTCGTTGTTGGAAGAGGGGGAGGGGGGGGGGGTGCAAACGTATTGTGGTATTTTTCATTCTTGACTGAATGCTTGTTCCTTTGACTTAATGGGGTAATTCAGATCTGATCGCAGCAGCAAATTTGTTAGCTAATGGGCAAAACAATGTGCACTGCAGTTGTGGCAGATATAACATGTGCAGAGAGAGTTTAATTTGGGTGGCTTATATTCAGTGGCGGAACTAGCAAGCGGTGGGCCCAGGTGCGACAAAATGCTTTGCCCCCCCCCCCCCCCCCCCTCATCCCATCCAAGTCCACCCCCTCACCCCTGGAGAGGATCTGGTGAGGGGGACCTGACAGGGCCAGGGAAATGGATACCTAGCAACAGTGCCGTAACTAGACATTTTAGCGCTGTGTGCAAGACAACATCGGAGCCCCCCACCCCTCTATGCAAAACAGGGGCAGTGCGCGGCGTAGGCGCACGCAACAAATACAAGGGCGTGGCTTCATGAGGAAGGGGTATGGCCACAAAATAATACCAATTCATATAATGGTGCACAGTAGTCTCCATTATTCAAATTATGCCGCACAGTAGCACCACTACACCAGGTAGAGCCCCTTTTACACATTACGGTGGACAGATTCCCATTTTTACACATTTCGGCAGACAGCGTCCCCTTTTTACACATTACGGCAGACAGCGTCCACTTTTTTACACATTACGGCAGACAGCGTCCCCTTTTTTACACATTACGACAGACAGCATCCCCTTTTTTTACACATTACGGTAGACAGCGTCCCCTTTTTACACATTACAGCAGACAGCGTTCCCTTTTTACACATTACGGCACACAGCGTCCCCTTTTTATACATTATGGCAGACGGCGTCCCCCTTTTTACACATTAAGACAGACAGAATATATAGATAGATAGACAGCAAGAAAGAAAGAATAGATTATACTTACTGTCTCTGCTGGCAGTCAGGCTCCTCGGTGCAGCTTCTGGCAGATGATGATCCCGGGCAGGGAAGAAGGAGGAGGGAGGGGGACTTGGGAGCCGCAGCAGCGCAGCGTAATTGGTGGAGGTGCTGCTGCAGCTGTCCCTCTCCTTCCACATAGGCTGCCCGCCACCGCTGTGATGAGGGACGCGCATCCCAACATTCACAGCAGCGGCGGGCAGCCTATGTGGAAGGAGAGGGACAGCTGTAGCAGCGCCTCCACCAATTACACTGCGCTGCTGCGGCTCCCTCATCCACCTCCCTCCCCCCCCCCCCCTGGCCGCTGCGTCCCTGCTGCTCCACTCCTCGGTGGGCGGTGGTGGCCCGCAGCACACAGCGGCATGTAATGAGTCAGTTTGACTCATTACATGCCTCGCTGGCTTTGGGCCCCTTGACAGTGGCGGGCCCCAGTGCAAGGCACCGCTTGCACTGGCGGTAGTTCCGCCACTGGTTATATTGTTTCAGTGCAGGGTAAATACTGGCTGGTTTATTTTTACACTCGCAATTTAGATTTTAGTTTGAACACACCCCACCCAAATCTAGCTCTCTCTGCACATGTTCTATCTGCCCACCCCCTCCCCTGCAGTGCACATGGGGGGTAATTCAGAGTTGATCGCAGCAGCAAATTTGTTAGCAGTTGGACAAAACCATGTGCACTGCAGGTGGGGCAGATATAACATGTGCAGAGAGAGTTAGTTTTGGGTGGGGTGTGTTCAAACTGAAATCTAAATTGCAGTGTAAACATAAAGCAGCCAGTATTTACCCTGCACAGAAACATAGTAACTCACCATCCAGTGTTCATATGCGTCTCCAGGTGGAGTATCAACAGTATAGTGGCAGCTCCCCTTAAGTCCGCCTCTTACCAGTAGGCGTCAGGTTTTCTGGGATTTTAAACAAAAAAGGGGTGCACAATGATAAGTGAATGCATAAAAACAACTTCAATAACAGTAGTAGTCACATAAATTTAAGTTTCCAATATTGAATATATCACCACCCTGGAACCTTAGCAATAACAATTCCATATGGTTCTTGGTATTGCCTCCACCCGATTAAGCCTGGTCACCTATCTGTTCAAACTTCTAGAAACTAAAAAAAAAAAAATATAATAATAATAATAATAATAATAATAATATAAATGATATATAGATATCACCTTGCCTCATTAACCCCCCCCTTCCCTATTCACAACTTGCACCCCACATGCACACCTGTGGCTGTGACAGATTGAAAACAAATGTATTATGCAATTTGTCTTTGCCGGGTAACATATAGGCCCTCTTGATCAAACCAGGCCCTAAGCGGTCATCTGCACTTTCTTATCACAGAAAGGGTGGTGGACAAGTGCAATAGCCTCCCATCAGAGGTGGTAGAGGCTAAGATAGTAGAGCAATTTAAACATGTATGGGATAGACATAAGGATGTCCTTGCAAAAAAAAATAAGGATCACATAGGGTTTGACTATGAGGTAACAAAATGGTTAAAAAAGAGGCAGACTAGATGGGCCAAGTGGTTCTTACCTGCCATCAAATTCTAGATTTCTATGTTTTTATCCATGGTTCGGCACTGCTCCCTTGGAGTGATGTGTGTGGCCACACCTTCTGGTTACAAGTATATTAAATATTTTGTCTGATAATTAATACATGATTTAGTTTTAAACCTGTGATATTTGAGCAAAAAGTTTTGTTACATTCCTAGCTACCAAGTAGTCTGACTGAAGACCAAGGAAGACAGGATAAAATGAAGATCTGCTCTTTAGTATCTTGTAAAACAAAGTACTACTCTGTTTTAAAGCATTTTGCCCATTTTACTATATCACAAATGGATTTGCCAGTAGAAGAATTTTAATAAATCGCGTGATTTAAGAAGTGCATAATTTTTATTTATTATGTGCTTAAGTCTTAAAAGAATGTTAATTGAATTTAAATATACTGTATATGAGATGATTTATATGTTATACGCAATAACTTTTATAGATAAGAGTAACTCTTTATTTGTCTGAATTATATCCTCATATATTATTGTCAATATTACATCTATATATATATATATATATATATATTTATATATGAAGGAATGCATACGTGCTTCAGTTTCTCTTTGGAAATCTAGATTAGATGAGCAATTATTATCTAATATAACAAGCAGCCCATATTTTCAATGGCTGATAGTTACTGTTAGGGGTGTATCTAGGGGTCTGAGCGCCAGTGCCGTAACTAGACATTTTAGCGTTGTGTGCAAGAAACGGCATCGGCGCCCGCCCTTAGCGTAAACCGGCGGCAGTGCACGCCGTAGTCGCGCGCAAAATATATAGGGGCGTGGCTTCACGGGAAAGAGGTGTGGCCATAAAATAATACCAATTCATATAATGGTGCACAGTAGTCTCCATTATTCAAATTACGCCGCACAGTAGCACCACTACACCAGGTAGAGCCCCTTTTTACACATGATGGCAGACAGCGTCCCCTTTTTTTACACATTACGGCAGACAGCGTCCCCTTTTTTACACATTACGGCAGAGACCCCTTTTTACAGATTACGGCAGACAGCGTCCCCTATTTTACACATTACGGCAGACATAGTCCACCTTTTACACGTTACGGCAGGATAGGTCCCCCTTTTATACATTATGTCAGGCAGAGTCCCCCTTTAACACAGTACGGCAGTCAGATTCACCCTTACACCCCCCACCCTTAGAGTGTAGTGTAGTGTACTGTAGTGAAGTGTAGTGTAATATACTGTAGTGTAATGTAGTGTACTGTAGTGAAGTGTAGTGTACTGTAGTGTAATGTCTGTGTAGGCACTTACGTGCTGTTGCCGGCTCCTGACTACTCCTATCCACTTCACAGAACTCAGCCGCAGCGCTGCTGGGACCTCGGCAGCAGCGGCGGCTTAAGCTGTACACAGGCGGGCAGGCGGCGGCTTCACTGGGACATGGGTGGGCGGGCTGGTGGCTGCTTCAGCTGCAGGACACAGTCGTGTGGGAGCCGGACGCAGGCGGCGCTGCCGTCAGTGGGACACATGCGACGCCACCTAAAACAGTGAATCTGCAGACGTGCGGGTGTGATGCTCGATGGTGCGCCCTCGGTGCATTTGCGCTGTGGGCAAGGCACCATTGGCACACACCTAGTTACGGCACTGCTGAGCGCCCCTGGCAGAGTAAGGGACTGTTGCTCCCCCCCCAATATTTGAAAGAGGGAAGGCTTGTGCTTATGACAAAAAAGAACGAGGTCATGTGGTGAAGGGGCGTGGACAATAACAGTGCCTTTAACACATTATGCCACTCAGTAGAAGTGCTCCTTACACATTATACCACACAGCAGTAGTGCCCATTACACATTATGCCACATAGTAGTGCCTTTTACACATTATGCTACACAATAGTAGTGTCCCCTACACACTATACCACACAGCAGTAGTGCTCCTTACACATTAAGCCTACACAGTAATTAATATAATCACAAAATAATAATTAAACTTAACCTGTCCCTGACTCCCTTCTCCAGCACACTTTACCCTACATATCTATTCTGTCTCCAGCACTGCTGCTTTCTGGCTGACCAGGATTGGCTCTGCCCCTTGATAGCACTGCTGCACAACATGCACTGTTGCTGGCACTGGTGTCCGGTACTGCACCAGACTACAGTGTGGTGCAGTACCAGACACTGGTGCCAGTAACAATGGCAGCTGTGGAGCGCTGAAAAGGGGGCACACCAGGTAATGCAACTGTGATTCTACCCATTGGAGGGCAGTGCCCTCTCCTTGGCGGGCACCCCTTGCGAGTGCCATCCTGGCCAATGGGTAGATATGCCCCTGGTTACTGTACTGCTCCAATGTAGATCTCCATTACAGTACCTTCTTATATGTTTCTGTGACAATACATCATCTCTAACAAAGAGGGCAATATCAAGAAAAGTTGAGTGTAGTTTGAGATACTCTCATAAAAGTGTTTAGAATTAAGATCTCCTAAAAGTGATGAAAAGAGTGTGTTCTCCTCCCATACAATAAATTCTTTATACCTGCAATAGAGATCCAGATTTGCCATGAATAGATCACTCCAGTTGTAACAGTTTTCAAACTGACCCAACTCTGTACTACAGTATTATGGTTTCCATTGCCACAGGCTGCTCAAGGGGCCATCTGGCAGGGCTATTGACTAGAGATGTGCACTGACCCCTGTGTTTTGGATCTGTATTTCATGTTTTGCTTCTAATTTTGCAAAACCACCCTCACATGCTTTGGTTTTGGATCTTTTTTTTTTTTTTAAATGCTAAAAACATTTTGAGCCTGTTTTTGTTCCTACAGTATTATTAACCTCAATAACATAAATTCCCAGTACTTTTTAGTCAGTTTTGACCACCTCACAGTTCACAATATTCTTCGACAATATTGGACAAAGGTTCGCTGGCTACACTAAGCATTTGTTTAAAAATGTGTTGCAGATTAGTAATGTGTTAGTGCAATAACCAATAAAAATGTCTATGTAAAAAATGCAGTCCCCAAGGCTGCCCCCAAAAATACAGCCCATTATGAAAAGAAAAGTGGTGCAAGATGGAATTGTCCTTGGGCCCTTCCTTATGTTGGATATTAAAAAGGACATGCACCGTTTAACAAACTAAGCACTTCAGTGACAGGGACTGCCACTTTTGTAGCCGAAGTTCTTGGTTTGATCGGGCCCCCACAACCTAAATTCTTTGGAAGGACTACCTTTCATCACTAATGATTAGGTTGATGATGAGAGTGTTAATTATAAATTACTATAATTTTGTAAAATAAACTCACAGCAAATTATGTAACATGAAGTAGGTGCCTAGACTGTGAATGTCCCTACCTCCTCTAACTTTGGCCTTTGAAGTGGAGCAGATGCCTTCACAAACATTGTCAGGATTTGGGTAAAAAAAATCCCACAACCAAGAAGTGGCTTTTTCATCTTATACTCAGGCATCAAAATTGTTTTCTTGTTATCACGGGCAAGAATTGCTGCCACTAGTGGTTGACTTACACAAACAACAACATCAACATCTTCATAATCAAAATCCCTATTAGCATTAGATAGTACACAAATATTCACCTCATCCTGTTGCACTTCCACACTAGTATTCTCAATTTCTATTATGTAATCATCACCATCTTTACTTGCACAGCTCAGCCCTACATTTGCAAAAGGTGCAGAAATGGTGGAAGGATGCGTCTCTGAGTACAGTGTGAGAAATATTCCAACATGACAAAGCAAGGACTAAAAATAATGTGTCACAATTGCTTTCGCACTCAGATCGCTAGCTAAGATGGATGGTTGTGATGGATGATGTTTGCGGGTTACCTTATTACTAAACCACCAATCATGCCACCACCAAGAGTTAGACTTGAATATGCTTCTCCTACTGAGGCTCTTCAGTTCTGCTTTACCAGTAAAATATACCTTTGAATCAGTAGCTTATGGCCTTTGGAGGTCGTGAGCTTAAGAATCACAGAATATCAGGACTGAAAATTAGGTTTACATTTTAAGTAATCACTTTAGAGCTTATGCTTACAAAAGGTTAAAAAAATATGTAAGTATTAAAAATTCACAAAAGTTACTACAATTTCAAGAAAGAAAATAAATAGGGAAAAACAAAGTTGACATCACCTGGACATGGTTTGAACAATGGCGGAAGTGAGGTATCTTCCTGAAGCTAGGATATATTCTGATCATCTGATCCCCTCACAAAAATTAACAATTTGTGTTGAGTGTCACTGGTACTTATTCCAGCTGGCAGTTACTCCAAGCCCCCACCCTTGAAATTTAGCCCTCTGGATGCCAGATATTCAATGAATCCATCACTCACTTCCAAGTAACTGTAACTTAGTACAGGTGAAACTCAGAAAATTAGAATATCGTGCAAAAGTTCGTTTATTTCAGTAATTCAACTTAAAAGGTGAAACTAATATATTATATAGACTCATTACATGCAAAGTGAGATATTTCAAGCCTTTATTTGTTATCATTTTGATGATTGTGGCTTACAGTTTAAGAAAACCAAAAATCCACAATCTCAGAAAATTTGAATATTATGTAAAATCAATAAAAAAAAGAATTTTAAATACAGAAATGTCAGCCCTCTGAAAAGTATAATCATGCATATGTATTCAGTACTTGTTTGGGCCCCTTTTGCATGAATTAATGCCTCAATGCGGCGTGGCATGGATTCTATCAGCCTGTGGCACTGCTGAGACGTTATGAAAGACCAGGATGCTTCAATAGCGGCCTTCAGCTCTTCTGCATTGTTCGGTCTCATGTCTCTCTGGGACATCTTACTGCTATATAATTATCATTAACAAGCCTCCCCAGCAGGCAGACACTGGTGTTTCTTAAAAACCAATTAACAGACTGACATCCAATTGGGGGAAAGGCGTATAATAAGGCAACCTATGATATCCCACGTCAGGCTAACTGGTGAACAAGCACACGTGGTGAAACGTACATTCATACACCATCATATTGGCTCCCCACGGCAGGGGGAAGCAGCATCCGACAGCATGTGACTGCAGTCACTGATTATCTCTCCCCTCTGCTTCCTTCACAGGAGCTGACCCGGTCCCTGTGTCACATCTGGGCTCTGCAATGCCAAAGATATCACGGTCCACCCAACACCAAATACAGGGCACAGGGAACGGCACCTCAGCTTGATTTCCATCAACATGGCACTCGCTCCCACTCCCATTCTATGATAAGCAGATGGGGACTACCACGTCTTATTTGTGCCATTTCTCTAGGTCTGCATTACTCTGTGTACCAACCTCTCAGCTATTTTTTTTTTGCTACCATTTAAAACTTGGATACTTACCTTTCTTACTATATGGTAATGTGAGATGAGCAATGCTCCTTGCTGTAGTAGAATGTAATGAGCGCGCCCCACGAAGGATGTCTCATGGCTTTTACATGCTTCTGAACAACTTCCCAAAACAGCTTAAATTCTACACAACCTACTTCAGAAGCACCAAAAATATCCAAAGACTTTCCTTTAATTTGTACTATCCTATGTGGACATCTCTCCAAAATAAATGGGTTGCTCTCCTGCACTGAGGTTCACATTGGGTTGAAACCTCTGCTTCTTCCACTGGAACTTAGACTGGCACTATATCTACAGTTGTCATCTCCAGAGCATGGTACAGTACAGTGGAGAACAAATTATTTTTGGCTCCATCCAGCTCCTCCCTTAGACATCAGTTACCTATGTTCTCTGTTCAGCAAATAACTGTGATCTCCTGCATTAATAATCTAAAATGCAATATTTCCAGCCATGGGGTGCTTTAAGAGAGGAGGAGGTCCGTGTTCAGCCTCCTCCGTTCGGCCCCCCTCATCTCTGCCGGCAGCGCTGAGAGTCTGAGGACTAGATGGCTCAGACTCTACTAAGCATGCACAGATCCCTGGGAAAATGGTGTGGCGGCCATTTTCCCTGAGATTTCTCTACTGCGCATGTGCATAACTCCGTGAAAATGGCAGTTTGGGCCATTTTCACAGTGTTTTAACAGCGCTGCGGATGCCGGCGCTGGACTTCGGAGGGGTGAGTATTTTAAAAATGGGTGCAGCGTGTGCGGTGGGGGCCCCCTCTGGATTCAGGTGCCCGTGTGCACCATACACACTGCACCCATTATAGAAATGCCAGTGTTCCAGCCTCTGACTTTCTGGATGTCTGTCCATTTTAAAACACAGGGATCCAGTTTAATCCCAAGAAACATGTTATCTCTACCCTAACAAGGAATATACATTTCAAAAGGGGTCTCTTGCTGGGATTTCACACTTAAGGGGAGTACACATGTAGCGATTTTTGCTTAATTTCTAAGCAATCTAAATAGATTGCTTAGAAAAGAAGCCTACAGTGCCTTGCTAAAGTATTCACCCCCGTGGCTTTTTACCTGTTTTGTTACATTACAACCTGTAATTTCATTTTTTTAATCTGAAATTTATGTGATGGATATGCACGAAATAGTCTGAGTTGGTGAAGTGAAATGAGAAAAAAGCATATAAAATTTTTTTTTATAAATAAAAATGTGAAAATTGGCATGTGCATATGTATTCACCCCCTTTGCTATGAAGCCCCTCAAAAGTTCTGGTGCAACCAATGACCTTCAGAAGTCACATAATTAGTGAAATGAAGTCCACATGTGTGCAATCTAAGTATCACATGATCTGTCAGTATAAACACACCTTTTCTGAAAGGCACCAGATTCTGCAACACCACTAAGCAAGAGGCATCACTCCTTGAAGACCAAGGAGCTCTCCAAACAAGTCAGGGACAAAGTTGTTGACGAGTATAAATCAGGGTTGGATTATAAAAAAAATATCTAAATCTCTGATGATCCCCCAGAGCACCAACAAATCCATCATCTTCAAATGGAAAGAACATGGTACCACAACAAACCTGGCAAGAGATGGCCGGCCACCAAAACTCACATACTGGGCAAGGAGGGCATTAATCAGAGAGGCAGCACAGAGATTAAAGGTAACCCTGAAGGAGTTGCAGCGTTCCACAGCAGAGACTGGTGTATCTGCGCATGTGACCACAATAAGCCATACACTCCATAGAGCTGGTCTTTATGGAAGAGTGGCCAGAAAAATGCCATTACTTAGTGTTAAAAAGAAGAAGGCACATTTTGAGTTTGCCAAAAGGCATGTGGACAACTCCCCAAATGTATGGAGGAAGGTGCTCTGGTCAGATGAGACTGAAATTTAACTTTTCGGCCACCAAGGAAAAAGCTATGTCTGGCGCAAATCCAACATATCCCATCACCCCAAGAACACCATCCCCACAGTGAAACATGATGGTGGCAGCATCATGCTGTGGGGATGTTTTTCAGTAGCAGGGACTGGGAAACTGTTTAGAGTCGAGGGAGAGATAGATGGTGCTAAATATAGGGATATTCTTGAGCAAAACCTGTTTCAGTCTGCCTGTGATTTGAGACTGGAACGGAGGTTCACCTTCCATCAGTACAATGATCGGAAGCATACTGCTAAAGCAAAACAGTCTGCCCAGTGTAAATTACTAACTCATTTGAGTGCATCGCTGCCCAGAGTTCTACAGAATTAGGTCCCAGAGTACTTCTCATTTACCGCCACCCTGGAGATGGAAAGATATTTCTACAAGAGTTTTCAGATTGTTACTGGACTAGTTCTGGAGCATCAAAGATGGCTGATCCTTGAGGATTTAAATGCATGGGTCGATGATAAGCTCTCATACTTTGGTCAAGATCTCCTGTGTACAATGAGTACTCTGGGCCTCACACAAGTCATTCCCTCTGCTACACAGATTGGACTAGAAGTCTCTGATTTAAAAATAAACCCAGACACATGGTCAGACCTTTACTCAATACGGTTCTCAGTAGCAAACCCTTGAAATAGACCTTTTCCTATGGAATTGACCAGGTATCGCCCAAGGAGGGGTATGATTTCTTAGGTTCTTGCAACAAACTTGGACCTTTTTGCAATAATGGGGGCCTGTGAAGATCACTGTTCCCTAATCCATTACTGTAACAGGTATGTGACAGTTGCAATGGATACTATCACCCCTTTGCATGTATGACCCTGCAAACCACAACAGTATTCGTGAACTTAAGAAAAGGGGTCATAGACTTGAAAGATGATGGAGGAAGTCAATCCTGGTAGAGGATAAGTTAAATTTAATCAAACATATTAAAAAAAACTTAGCTAGAATCAAGCATTTAATTCATCTGAAGATCTGCCTAAAGTCATACATGCATTTGTATCATCTTGATTGGACTACTACAATGCCCTTTACTTTGGTCTCCCAGCAAAATAATTGCACCACTTACAGCTGGTACAAAAAGCAGCTGCCAGGCTATTAACCAATCAACCCCGTTCCAGCCACATAACACCCATTCTCTACTCACTCCACTGGCTGCAAACAAAATGGCGAATCATCTTCAAGATTGGCTTGCTGACTTTCAAAGCACTACATGACCAGGGCCCAAGGTACCTGAAGCAGTTTCTGATTCAATACTGCCCCACTCGATTACTGCGATCTGTAGATGAGGGACATTTAGCAGTACCTAGGATCTCCCACAATTCATATGGGGGTCGAGGTTTTAGCCATGTGGCTCAGGGCCGTCTTTTCATATGGGCTCAATGGGTTGTTGCCCAAGGGCCCCAGGATTATAAGGGCCCTAAGATGGGCCATGATGTGGCTCCAACTCTATAGAACTCTCTTCCCTGTACAGTTCAAGAGGCCTCGACTCTAGAATCCTCCAAAAATGAACTCAAGACTTTCCTGTTCACACAAGCATATTCATAATTGTTGCTTTAATATCTCCATGCTCTGTGTATTTTATTAAAAGCTTTTCTGTTCTTCATTGTTTATGTAATGAATTATGTTAAGTCTGTTAAGTGCCTTGAGTCTTATTGGTGAAAGAGCACTATATAAATACAATTATCATTATTATAAAAGTATCAATTTAACAATCACCTGCAAGAAATCAGAGTTCCTTTCAAATTAAATCATCGTAGAGAAAAAAATAGGCCTGCCTAGCTTTTCTGTACAGTGGAGATGCTTTGCAAACCAGAATGCCAGCAGCCTGATGAAACCCCTTTCCCAGTCAAGATGCAATGAGTTTGTGAAATACTTTGCAGATAAAGTATCCATCACCCTGGCTGGAATCCCCACAGTGACACCAAAGGAGTACCAATCTACCAAGCCTGCCAATGTAAGCCAACTGTCTTCATCGGACAGCTTTGACTAAGTGGAAGTAAAAGATATTGATGAAATTACCCAAATGTAGCGTCCCACCACCTGTGATCTGGAGCGCCTGCCTCAATCAAGCTTCTGTTAGGATGTATGGAATATTTGCAAAAATAGTTCAGTGCTCTTAGCAGATAGGCATTTTTCCTGAACCACTAAAGGAAGTAACTGTCAGACCACTTCTTAATCTAATTTAGACACCGAATGCATGACCAACTACAATTGAGTTGCAACTGAACTAGAAACCCGCCTGTCAACCCACGATGTTTATGATCTATTTCAGTCAGGATTCAGGAGAATACAGAACACTGAAACAGCCCTGTTATGTGTGCTTAATGATCTTCTAATGGCAAGAGACAGAGGTGACTGTACTATCTTAATCCTTCTGGATCTCTCTGCAGCATTTGACCCCATGGACCATGGTATTCTAATTGAGCGCCTGAAAAATTTCTGTGGACTGGTTGGCACAGTCCTTAGATGGTTCAAATAATTTCTTGCTGGCAGGTCACAGAGAGTTTCGTCTGGAGTATACTCTTCATCACCAGTGCCATTGACTTGCGGTGTACCATAGGGTTCTATACTATCTCCCATGCTTTTTGCAGTTAACATGCGACCACTGGGTGAAATAATTAGACATTATGGCCTGGTCTACCACTGCTATGCAGATGATACACAACAGTACCTGTCCTTTGCTCCAGGTACTGATAACCCCAAAACGACCCTAAACTGCTGTCTAGCTGAGCTCCAGGAGTGGATGAGTGCCAGTTAGCTGTGACTGAACCCTGATAAAACAGAAGTCCTGATGATGTCACAGAACGAGACTGCAGCATAGCCAACTGACAGGACTTATGGTTGGGGGTGGAGAACTACAAAACACTGAACATGTGCAGAATCTTGGTTTTGTCCTAGATAGTGGCCTGACACTTAAACATCAGGTATATATAGTGTGGTAGATGCTCAATTAGCTTAGTGATATCATTCAGGTGTTTAAAAGGGAGGGGTATTTCTAAGCAAGAAAAAAAAAAGGCATTTTGTTTCCCCCAGCACCCTGAATGATAACAGTAACCAGATGTAAATCCCACATAATAATAGAATTCAGAGATCTCGGTTACATATATTTGCGCAAATGTCCGAATAAGCCCCAAAGCCGCATCAAGGCATCTGTATATTTGGGGTCCCTAGCGCTATATCTAGGTGCAGGGTGTGGCACCCCAAAACACCATCATAAGCCAGAAAGCCCAGGGCAGCATACCAGTGAAAAAACTAGTGTTAATAAATTAGTGTTAGGAAGCCGAAGCTATAAAGAAGGTGATACAAAAATTAGACGTAATTAAAATGGAGAAATAGTGTTAAAGAAATTAGTGTGTGAAAAGTGTTAATAGAATGTAAAGGTATGCCACACTTAAGCCATCCAGCTCAGCCAGTCCAGAGGCACCACACCTCACACCTCCATTACCCCAATCTGGGTCTAAGATTAACGAGCAAGGAGCTGGATGTCACGGTGCACACTATTTATTCTCCCTCCAGGGGGGTCGTGGACCCCCAAGAGGGAGAAAAAGTGCCGGCTGTCGGGATTCCGGCGCCGGTATACTGTGCGCTGGTATCCCGACAGCCGGCCACCTGAAGACCACCCGAGAAAAAGTAGTACACAAACCACATTGCTTAGTATGGTAACCAAATTAACACCAATTGTGAAGATTTAATAAAGGAATTTAATCACCCCAGAAACAGATCCTTAAAATCCTGATGACAGGGGTTTCAACCTCATATATAAACAATAGAAAACAGACACATAATAGTGCAACACATTTTTACAATTTATCCTTGTTTATTCCAGGTTTGCACCTACAATCTGGATAAGCAATAAAGCATGTAGTAATCCACAGCACTGGGAGGCAAAGTCCAGATGGTGCATCTAATTGGCACAAGGGTTTCCCTCAGCAGCATACGAAAACCGGGAATGATAAGAAAGTGCAAATAGTGCAGAGTGTCTGACGAAGGACATAAGGTCTGAAACGCGTTAAGCGTGGCTCTGACCCCTAGTGCCTGGCTCCGCTGTGTGCTGTTTCCTTGGACGGTTGATAGGATCCGGACCTGTTCATCTTACCTTTCCGGCTAACATCTTGGATACCCAGGAGACAGCCCTGTCGCTGCTAGGCTATTGTGGGACACTATATGCTGTTTTTTAATCATCTATATTGTAAGTGTAACATATATTAAATGTGTTTTATTTAAGACACTCTGCACTATTTGCACTTTCTTATCATTCCCGGTTTTCGTATGCTGCTGAGGGAAACCCTTGTGCCAATTAGATGCACCATCTGGACTTTGCCTCCCAGTGCTGTGGATTACTACATGCTTTATTGCTTATCCAGATTGTAAGTGTAAACCTGGAATAAACAAGGATAAATTGTAAAAATGTGTTGCACTATTATGTGTCTGTTTTCTATTTTTTATATATGAGGTTGAAACCCCTGTCATCAGGATTTTAAGGATCCATTTTTGGGGTGATTAAATTCCTTTATTAAATCTTCAGAATTGGTGTTAATTTGGTTACCAATCTGAGGAAAAATAAGATTTTACTCACCGGTAAATCTATTTCTCGTAGTCCGTAGTGGATGCTGGGACTCCGTAAGGACCATGGGGAATAGCGGCTCCGCAGGAGACTGGGCACAACTAAAGAAAGCTTTAGGACTACCTGGTGTGCACTGGCTCCTCCCACTATGACCCTCCTCCAGACCTCAGTTAGGATACTGTGCCCGGAAGAGCTGACACAATAAGGAAGGATTTTGAATCCCGGGTAAGACTCATACCAGCCACACCAATCACACCGTATAACTCGTGATACTATACCCAGTTAACAGTATGAAATATAACTGAGCCTCTCAACAGATGGCTCAACAATAACCCTTTAGTTAGGCAATAACTATATACAACTATTGCAGACAATCCGCACTTGGGATGGGCGCCCAGCATCCACTACGGACTACGAGAAATAGATTTACCGGTGAGTAAAATCTTATTTTCTCTGACGTCCTAAGTGGATGCTGGGACTCCGTAAGGACCATGGGGATTATACCAAAGCTCCCAAACGGGCGGGAGAGTGCGGATGACTCTGCAGCACCGAATGAGCAAACTCTAGGTCCTCCTCAGCCAGGGTATCAAACTTGTAGACTCTTGCAAAAGTGTTTGAACCCGACCAAGTAACAGCTCGGCAAAATTGTAAAGCCGAGACCCCTTGGGCAGCCGCCCAAGAAGAGCCCCTTTCCTTGTGGAATGGGCTTTTACAGATTTAGGGTGCGGCAGTCCAGCCGCAGAATGTGCAAGTTGAATCGTGCTACAGATCCAGCGAGCAATAGTCTGCTTAGAAGCAGGAGCACCCAGCTTGTTGGGTGCATATAGGATAAATAGCGAGTCAGTTTTCCTGACTCCAGCCGTCCTGGAAACATATATTTTTCAGGGCCCTGACTACGTCCAGTAACTTGGAATCCTCCAAGTCCCAAGTAGCCGCAGGCACCACAATAGGTTGGTTCACATGAAACACTGATACCACCTTAGTAAGGAATTGGGAACGAGTCCTCAATTCCGCCCTATCCATATAAAAACAAATCAGATAAGGGCTTTTGCATGATAAAGCCGCCAATTCTGATACACGCCTGGCCGACACCAAGGCCAACAGCATGACCACTTTCCACGTGAGGTATTTTAGCTCCACGAATTTAAGTGGCTCAACCCAATGCGACTTCAGGAAACCCAACACCACGTTGAGATCCTACGGTGCCACTGGAGGCACAAACGGGGGCTGACTATGCAGCACTCCCTTAACAAAAGTCTGAACTTCAGGCAGTGAAGCCAGTTCTATTTTGGAAGAAATCGATAGAGCCGAAATCTGGACCTTAATGGAACCCAATTTTAGGCCCATAGTCACCCCTGACTGTAGGAAGTGCAGAAATCGACCTAGCTGAAATTCCTCCGTTGGGGCCTTCCTGGCCTCACAGCACGCAACATATTTCCGCCATATGCGGTGATAATGGTTTGCGCTCACTTCTTTCCTAGCTTTAATTAGCGTAGGGATAACTTCCTCCGGAATGCCCTTTTCCTTCAGGAACCGGCGTTCAACCGCCATGCCGTCAAACGCAGCCGCGGTACGTCTTGGAACAGACAGGCCCCCTGCTGCAGCAGGTCCTGTCTGAGCGGCAGAGGCCATGGGTCCTCTGAGATCATTTCTTGGAGTTCTGGGTACCAAGCTCTTCTTGGCCAATCCGGAACAATGAGTATAGTTCTTACTCCTCTCCTTCTTATTATTCTCATTACCCTGGGTATGAGAGGCAGAGAAGGGAACACATACACCGACTGGTACACCCACGGTGTTACCAGAGCGTCCACAGCTATCGCCTGAGGGTCCCTTGACCTGGCGCAATATGTTTTTAGCTTTTTGTTGAGGCGGGACGCCATCATGTCCACCTGTGGCCTTTCCCAACGGTGTACAATCATTTGGAAGACTTCTGGATGAAGTCCCCACTCTCCCGGGTGGAGGTCGTGTCTGCTGAGAAAGTCTGCTTCCCAGTTGTCCACTCCGGGAATGAACACTGCTGACAGAGTTAACACATGATTTTCTGCCCATCGGAGAATCCTTGTGGCTTCTGCCATCGCCATCCTGCTTCTTGTGCCGCCCTGTCGGTTTACATGAGCGACCGCCGTGATGTTGTCTGACTGGATCAGCACCGGCCGGTGTTGAAGCAGGGGTCTAGCCTGACTTAGGGCATTGGAAATGGCCCTTAGTTCCAGAATATTTATGTGTAGGGAAGTCTCCTGACTTGTCCATAGTGCTTGGATGTTTCTTCCCTGTGTGACTGCCCCCCAGCCTTGAAGGCTGGTATCCGTGGTAACCAGGACCCAGTCCTGTATGCCGAATCTGCGGCCCTCTAGAAGATGAGCACTCTGCAGCCACCACAACAGCGACACCCTGGCCCTTGGAGACAGGGTTATCCGCCGATGCATCTGAAGATGCGACCCGGACCACTTGTCCAACAGATCCCACTGGAAGATCCTTGCATGGAACCTGCCGAATGAAATTTCTTCGTAAGAAGCTACCATCTTTCCCAGGGCTCGCGTGCATTGATGCACCGACACCTGTATTTGTATTAGGAGGTCTCTGTCTAGAGACGACAACTCCTTGGACTTCTCCTCCGGGAGAAACCCTTTTTTTCTTGTTCTGTGTCCAGAACCATACCCAGGAACAGTAGACGCGTCGTAGGAACCAGCTGCGACTTTGGAATATTCAGAATCCAGCCGTGCTGTTGTAGCACTTCCCGAGATAGTGCTACTCCGACGAACATCTGCTCCCTGGACCTCGCCTTTATAAGGAGATCGTCCAAGTACGGGATAATTATTTCGGCCATTACCTTGGTAAATACCCTCGGTGCCGAGGACAGACCAACGGCAACGTCTGGAATTGGTAATGACAAACCTGTACCACAATTTTGAGGTACTCCTGGTGAGGAGGGTAAATAGGGACATGCAGGTAATCATCCTTGATGTCCAGTGATACCATGAAATTCTCCAGGCTTGCAATAATCGCCCTGAGCGATTCCATTTTGAACTTGAACCTTCGTATATAAGTGTTCAAGGATTTCAATTTTAGAATGGGTCTCACCGAACCGTCTGGTTTCGGTACCACAACATTTTGGAATAGTAACCCCGGCCTTGTTGAAGGAGGGGTACCTTGATTTCACCTGCTGGAAGGACAGCTTGTGAATTGCCGCCAGTACTACCTCCCTTTTTCCGAGGGCAGCAGGCAAGGCTGATGTGAGGTAACGGCGAGGGGGAGTCGCCTCGAACTCCAGCTTGTATCCCTGTGATACTACTTGCAGAGCCTAGGGATCCACCTGTGGGCAAGCCCACTGGTCCCTGAAGTTCCCGAGACGCGCCCCCACCGCACCAGTCTCCACCTGCGGAGCCCCAGCGTCATGCGGTGGACTCAGAGGAAGCGGGGGAAGATTTTTGATCCTGGGAACTGGCTGTCTGGTGCAGCTTTTTCCTTCTTCCCTTGTCTCTGTGCAGAAAGGAAGCGCCTTTGACCCGCTTGCTTTTCTGAAGCCGAAAGGACTGTACCTGAAAATACGGTGCTTTCTTAGGCTGTGAGGAAACCTGAGGTAAAAATTTTTCTTCCCAGCTGTTGCTGTGGATACGAGGTCCCAGAGACCATCCCCAAACAATTCCTCACCCTTATAAGGCAGAATCTCCATGTGCCTTTTAAAGTCAGCATCACCTGTCCACTGCCGGGTCTCTAATACCCTCCTGGCAGAATGGACATTGCCTTAATTCTGGATGCCAGCCGGCAAATATCCCTCTGTGCATCCCTCATATATAAGACGACGTCTTTAATATGCTCTATGTTAGCAAAATATTATCTCTGTCTAGGGTATTAATATTGACAGGGTATCAGACCACGCTGCAGCAGCACTATTCATGCTGAGGCAATTGCAGGTCTCAGTATAGTACCTGAGTGTGTATATACAGACTTCAGGATAGCCTCCTGCTTTTTATCAGCAGGCTCCTTCAAAGTGGCCGTATCCTAAGACGGCAGTGCCACCTTTTTTTGACAAACGTGTGAGCGCCTTATCCACCCTAGGGGATATCTCCCAACGTGACCTATCGTCTGGCGGGAAAGGGTACGCCATCAGTAACTTTTTAGAAATTACCAGTTTCTTATCGGGGGAACCCACGCTTCTTTACACACTTCATTCACTCATCTGATGGGGGAACAAAACACTGGCTGCTTTTTCTCCCCAAACATAAAACTCCTTTTATGTGGTACTTGGGTTCATGTCAGAAATGTGTAACACATTTTTCATTGCCGAGATCATGCAACGGATGTTCCTAGTGGATTGTGTGACATTGTCGGTTAATACCTTCCACCTATCCATCCACTCTAATGTCGGCCCCACAGGGGGCGACATCCCATTTATCGGCCTCTGCTCCGCCTCCACGTAACCTTCCTCATCCAACATGTCGACACAGCCGTACCGACACACCGCAAACACACAGGGAATGCTCTGACTGAGGACAGGACCCCACAAAGTCCTTTGGGGAGACAGAGAGAGAGTATGCCAGCACACACCAGAGCGCTATATAATGCAGGGATTAACACTATAACTGAGTGATTTTTCCCCCAATAGCTGCTTGTATACACATATTGCGCCTAAATTTAGTGCCCCCCTCTCTTTTTAACCCTTTGAGCCTGAAAACTACAGGGGAGAGCCTGGGGAGCTGTCTTCCAGCTGCACTGTGAAGAAAAAATGGCGCCAGTGTGCTGAGGGAGTTAGCCCCGCCCTTTTTTCGGCTGACTTTTCTCCCTCTTTTTTCAGGAATTCTGGCAGGGGTAATTTATCACATATATAGCCCTGGGACTATATATTGTGATGATTTGCCAGCCAAGGTGTTTATATTGCTGCTCAGGGCGCCCCCCCCCCAGCGCCCTGGACCCATCAGTGACCGGAGTGTGAGGTGTGCATGAGAAGCAATGGCGCACAGCTGCAGTGCTGTGCGCTACCTTGTTGAAGACCGAGGTCTTCTGCCGACGATTTTCCGGACCACTTCTTGCTTCTGGCTCTGTAAGGGGGACGGCGGCGCGGCTCCGGGACCGAACGATCGAGGTCGGGTCCTGTGTTCGATCCCTCTGGAGCTAATGGTGTCCAGTAGCCTAAGAAGCCCAAACTATCTCCAGTCAGGTAGGTTCGCTTCTTCTCCCCTTAGTCCCTCGCTGCAGTGAGTCTGTTGCCAGCAGATCTCACTGTAAAATAAAAAACCTAAAATATACTTTCTTTCTAGGAGCTCAGGAGAGCCCCTAGTGTGCATCCAGCTCATCCGGGCACAAGATTCTAACTGAGGTCTGGAGGAGGGTCATAGTGGGAGGAGCCAGTGCACACCAGGTAGTCCTAAAGCTTTCTTTAGTTGTGCCCAGTCTCCTGCGGAGCCGCTATTCCCCATGGTCCTTACGGAGTCCCAGCATCCACTTAGGACGTCAGAGAAATAGCCAGAATCGAGTACTTAATTCCCTCAGAAGATCTGCCTAAAGTCATACATGTTTGTATCATCGTGCCTAGACTACTGCAATGCCCTCTACCTTGGTCTCCCAGCAAAAGAATTACACCACTTACAGATGGTACAAAATGCAGCTGCCAGACTATTAACCAACCAGCCCTGTTCCTTCCACATAACATTCTTTACTCCCTTCACTGGCTACCTGTAAGATGGTGAATCATTTTCAAGATTGGCTTACTTTCAAAGCTCTACATGACCAGGGCCCAAGGTACTTGAAGAAGCTTCTGATTCCTTCCTGTCCCACTTGATTACTGCTATCTGTAGATGAAGGACTACTAACAGTATCTAGAATCTCTGTGAATTCATATGAGAGTCGAACTTTCAGCTTTGTGGCTCCGACTCTATGGAACTGTTCCCTGCATAGTTTGAGAAGCCTCCACTCTAGAATCCTTCAAAAATAGACTAAAGACTTACCTATTTACTCAAGCATCTCACTAATATCTACAGTTAAGCTTGTTCTGTACAGTAGTTTGAGATGTAAAAGGCAAATGTAAAGCACTTTGAGTCCAATTAGGAGGAAAATACTATATAAGTAACATTATGATGATGATTATTATTATTATTATTATTATTTTTATATGTATTTTACTACTTTTACTATGCATATCAATGTACTTTCTATCTGCTTTGATATGTTAATAAATTTGTGTTTAAATGACATTTATATAGATGGTATATGCTACGAATAAGCAGGTGCATTTTGAAAATTTCAAATTTTACGTATATTTCCTGCACTATTCTGAGATTAAAAATGGTTATATTCTCGATGCCATTTAAAACCGAGGTATCAAACTTTTTTTTACCATATGGCTATGTGAGGTGAACCACATATTCTGCTGCAATAGAGGGTATTTGAATTTCATTATTAATATTGTACAGATATACTGTACAGTATGTAACTTGACACTGATTTGATCTTCCTGTAAATAAGCATCCAACCTCCTTATGTCATATCATTTTTTTTCAAAAAGCACTGCCATTTATGGGGTAAATTTACTAAGCTCCCGATTTTGACCGAGATGCCGTTTTTTCAGCAAAGTGTCATCTCGGTAATTTACTAAACACTAATCACGGCAGAGATGAGGGCATTCGTATTTTTTTGCAAGTCCAAGTAAAAAATTACGAATGAATACACCATCGGTCAAATTACGCCTGTTTAGATATGAATCTCGGTCATTTACTATCCATTCGTAATTGTAATTGCTGCCGTGAAAATGCATTCGCGGCCGCGAAAAATTACACATCGTATTTTTTTCCTAAAAAAAAACGCGCCAGCATTTGAAAACCGTGTTCACATGTGTACTCAATTATCCATTACTCACACCTGAATGTTTGGCCCTATAAAAGTGTTCCAGGCACATTTTGAACTTCTCTCACTCTGAAATGGCGGCTGTGGTGTGTGCCAATGATTTTTGGTTTGCTGTGGGATACCTTAGACTGCTCCATGAGGCTTCCAGGAATCAGGCCCAGGTAAGTGAACATGGTCAACAGGTTGTCCAGGTACCGCGGAGGCTACGCCAGCCTCGTTTTTTTAGAGGGCGTTTAAACTTAAATGCATTGTCCGATGATAGGGTCATACAGATGTTCCGCCTAAATAGAACCAACATTTTCCACCTGTATGACCTTGTCAAACTGGGCATAGACCCTGAGACAGCACGCTCTCGCTCTGTCTCAGGCCTACACAAACTCCTGGCTGTGTTACACTTTATGGCTACTGGGAGCTTCCAGGCTGTGGCAGGCGACGTCATTGGTATCTCACAGCCCACCTTTTCCAGATATTTGAATCAGGTGAGTCTAAAAATACATAGGCGGTTATGTCTAAGTGTTGCTTCTGTAAGTACAAACAACACAGTATTGTAGAGAATACCTAACATGACACTCACCTTAGCTTGTTTAATGTCCACTCAGGTTTTGGATGTGTTGGAGCCACACATTAATGCCTCAATCTGCTTCCCTACCGAGGAGTCGGAGTGGAGTGCTGTCAGGGTAGCTTTCTATGAGCTTGCTGGCATGCCCAATGTGCTGGGGGCCATAGATTGCACACACGTTCAGCTGAGATCACCTAAGGGCCGCCAATATATATATATACTAATAGGCATCTGGCACAATCAACTAATGTCCAGGTGGTCTGTGATGCAAACATAAAAATTATGAGTGTTGTTGCAGGTTACCCTGGTGGCTGCCATGACTCCTTCATCCTCAGTCAGTCATCGCTCTTCGATAAATTTGAGGACGGACAAATGCCTGATGGCTGGCTGTTGGGTATGTTTAAAATGTTTTGTGTGTATGTCTTTTAACCACAAACTCGAGTTTTGATTAGGTGAAAGAATAATCTAACATATGTCCTAATGTTGACTATATCTGTTTTTCAGGTGATGGGGGTTACGGCTGCTACTCTTGGCTCCTTACTCCATTGTCCCAACCTGATTCTCCTGCTGAACACAGTTACAATCATGCACATAAGGCTACGCGGAATGTGATAGAAAGATGTTTTGGTGTGCTGAAGTCACGGTTTCGGTGTCTGGATAAATCTGCAGGCCTTTTGTTGTATAGTCCCTCAAAGGTGACTAGAATTGTGTTCTGCTGCTGTTTTCTCCATAATCTGTGTTTAAACCAACATCTGGCACATGATGAGGGAGAAAGCAGTCAGCAAGCAGAGGAGTTAGACCCATCTGGTGACAGTGTGAGTACATATGTAGGGAGGCAGGTACGGCAAGAAGTGATCCTGCGCTATTTTTCAGGTCAGTTTTAGTAGGCTGTAATTATCCTTGACTAAACACTTTGCACTACTTTCTATTGTGTGTTTTGTAACTTACTGTTTGTTGTTTATAGTGGTGTGTACATTGTACTTAGTTTATGCTAAAAATACATTTTCAGTCATTACCCATGAAAAACATACATACATACAGAGCAGCTTCGACAATGTTTGAGACGGACACAGGAAGTTGTGTGTTTGTCAAATACAAATTTTTATTTTGCAAATCACATTGGGGTTATTTTTTCCGCTTGTGTGTGCTGGGTGCTGTGCTTTGTGCTGGCTCACTGGCACGTGCTCTGGAGGAACGCCGAACAGGGGAGGTTACTGGCGTTTGGATAGGGGTCGTGGTCCCCGAGCTGGAGGTTACTTGGTGAGCTCCCATCAATGTAATATTGCTGCTCAAATTATTAATGCTTGCAATCAGTTGAGTGTTGGTTGCAGTGTGGCTGGCTACAATCCGGGATAAGGACTCATTCACAACCTGGTTGTGCTGAATGAGCTGAACGAGTGCCTGCTGATGGCGCTGTTGCTCATTTATGATGCGCGTTAAATGAGCAAGCATTTGGCTGTTGTCAGCCCTTATTTGCTCCATTGAGGTTGCCATTCGCCCTACTTGTACAATCAGTCTGCCCGAGTTGCGACTAATGCGCGGTAGATGATGGGGCAGACTGGCAAGGTGTTGTGTATGTGCGGTCAGGCTGGCATTGCTTTGGGCCTGTTGGCTTGTCCAACTGGCCCAAAAGTCATCTGGTATTTGGGTTGGGGGCGGAGCTTGTGCCAGTTGTGGACTGATGGAGGCTTGGGGGATATCCTGCAGCTGTATTGGCTGGCTTGGGTCAACAGGTGTAAGTTGCAGTGTGATGGTTGCCTGTTGGTCTTGTCCCTGCTGGTCCACGTCGGCCATCAAGCTGGGCTCTGTATGGGGTGGCCAACATGCAATGTTTATTTGTCAATTTGTTTAAAGGCTACTTCTACACATTACTACATTCATAATACTCCATTTGTATAGTTTTTGGCGTTGTTTTTCAAAACTTATAATGTTTTTTTTGTTCAAAAACATATATACCAACACAGGCGGCCACATAGACAGATTTGCATAATCCACACCTAACTACCTCCCCTCCACAGCATTACAGTGTTATATCACCTCCCCTGACCACGATATAGACTACTTACCTGGATAGTCCAGATGAGCGGAGCCAGTAAGCCATCTACATACTGGACAGGGGAGATGTGTGAACAATATAATGTTGTGGATGCTGTTTTTGTTTGGGAATTTTATTGGTATTTTATTTTAATGTGCACGTGTGTGGCCAAATTTTAAACAAATGTCTGTTATTTATTAAAAATGATGTTGGCGAGATCATCCACTAAGACCTTTTAAAAAAAAACATTTTCACCTTTAGCAATAGAAGACGTAACATCACATTGCTTGTTCTGGAAAACATGTAATCTCAAAACCAACTAACAACATATTAACTGTACTGTGTATATTATTGCCTATGTGTTTAATTTCTGTTTTTACTCACCAGATAACTGAGGTGATCGGGGCTCATCACTCTGCGAACTCGCCAATAGTGCCAGTGGTGGCTGGGGTGACACTGCCGAAATGCGTCGCCTGGGTGGGGATGATGGAGCCGCAGATTCCGTGCCAAGACGCCGTGTCTTACTTGGCCTCCTGGGTAAGTGGCCCGAGCCCTGTGATGGGCGCCTTACAGGAGGTCGGCTTCCAGAAGCAGAACCTATGTGAAAATATAAACATTAATATTTTGTACTTCTATGTGTTTTCAGAATATGTGACTACAGTGAAGTCTTACCTGCAATCCCAGCCTCATCCTGACTTGTCTGAGGCCTGTCTGGCCGGCTGGTCTGTGGGACTGTTGAAAAAGTGGACCAAACATTATTACCATGCTTTGTGTAAAAATTATAACTGCAAAGCCTTAGTGTACTGTAACCATCTATTAGGTATTGGATAAACAAATAATTTCTGATTAAGAGCTTCAAGCTTCATTATTTTGTGTTGTATATCCAAATGTACATGATGTTGCACACAATAAATCTGTTACATTTGAGAATTATGCCTCAGATATTGCAGAGATTGACTACTTGCAAATGTTTGAAAAATGTAATATTGGAATAATTGCACCGTTTTTCAGAAGTAAATAAATCTAAAATTATTTATAAAATAAGCATACAACACAGATGTCCAAGCAATATCGCAAAAAATATTTTATTAAAAAAATGCACGTGTGTGGCCAAATTTTAAACAAATGTCTGTTATTTATTAAAAATGATGTTGGCGAGCACATGTTTTAGCGCAATATTAAATTTACCAAACAGCCAATGCACGGTGAAAAAAGCAAATTCGAAACACAAACACACCTTAAGGGTGCATAGGCCTGAAATATGTGAAACACAATTTATGCATCCTTTATCCTTTAAAAATGACATTTACAACATTTAGAGGACATTTAAATAAAAATCTAACAAATCAAACTTACCATCCTGCGTGGGTCGGTCCGAATCCCGGACATGAGTAGCAGACACCACTTCGGCAGGAATCAATGCCCGCACAGGCTCCTCCCAGTCCCGATAGGTGGCCCGGAAAGGGGGGCCACCTCCGGTTTTTCGTGCAGATTTGGCCTCTTTGGCCATCTTGGCCTTGACACGCCGCTTTATATCATAAAACCTCTTGCGGCACGTGTCCTCAGTCCGCCTCACCACACCCTCACTATTCACGGCAAGTATTACTTGCCCCCACAGGACAGACTTCCTGCGGGAGGACACCTTGCCAGCATCCTGACCAAACAATTGGCGATGGTGCTTCATCAGCTCACGCACCAAAGCCATGTTTTCAGCATAGCTGAACTTAATATTCCTGCCAGTCTTGGTAGTGGTGCGTGGCTGCGGAGCCACAACACCATCACTATCACTGGAAAATACAGCAACAGGCACCCCCTCCTCCTCCTCCTCACTAACCTCCTCCCTCTCACTACCCCCCTCCACCTCACTAACAGCCTCCACCTCACTACCAGCCTCCACCTCACTACCAGCCTCCACCTCACTACCAGCCTCCACCTCACTAACCTCCGCCACCACACTGACCTCTGAGTCTGACATGACAAACGACAAAAAACACTGAAAAATCAAAACACAAAACACACTCCTCCACTACTCCTACTACTACACACCACACAGCCAACACACACGCTCACTCACTCACTCACTCACTCACTCACTCACTCACTCACTCACTCACAAACAATGACAAAAGACTGTAAAAAAAAAACAAGGACAAAAAAGTAGACAAACTGTGAAAAAACAATACTACAAATATGACAAGACTACTTACACACACAGTACAGCACTCAACAATCACCAAACTCCTCTCCAAATCCACCAAAAACTCCACCAAACTCACCAACTCCAAATACACCTTCCTCTCTCCTCTCCACTAGCTAAACCCACGAGGTGCGGTGTGTTTGGGGCGGTTTTATAGTAATATGCACAGACACTCCTCCTTCACGAATACAACCAATCACGGCCGCGTGACGAAAACGAAACTTAGGACTAAAAACGCGGCAGCAATTTCTAAATCACTGCCGTAACAGACATGTGACGCAGTCGTAAAAAAAACACATAAACGCGGCCGCGAAACAGCAAACGCGGCCGCAATCTACAGCAGAAAAGCACGAATGACATCGACATCGGAAGAAACGAAAAACACGAATACGACAGCTTAGTAAATTAGTCGTAATCAATTCAAAAAGTTGCAATTTTACACTGTCGATGTCATTCGTGATTGAACTTGGACATGATTCTGGAAAATACGAATCTTAGTAAATTTACCCCTATGTGTCACACTAGATGAGATGTACTTTGATTATTGAAATCTGAGGTGTATGGCTGTGATGTGACACTTTTGATATTGCATCTATATTTGCGATGCAACATGTGAGACAAGGTTACAACAATAATATATTAACAGAGGGTACAGAGATACTTTTCTCCTCCCTTCCTTTGGATAAAGAGAGGAGAGCAGCTGCATCAATATCTCAAATTGGAATGATACAAAAAGCGATATTGTACTGTGCAAAGTATTGCTACATTTGTTGCAGAATTAGTATATGATTCAGTTTACTAAGGAAGTATAGTATATCCAATTCTATCTAAAAAAGTATGCTGACTGATTGCTACAGTAGATTTACATTATGGTAATTAATACAAATGCAAATTACTATGCCACTATTATCTTTGGTCTTAAGAGGTAAACAGTGATGCCATTATTATATTTATCTTAAACACTTGCCTGGCATGGTCGCATCAGATGCGCCCACCCTAGCAATTGCTTTATCTGACCAGAAGGTCCCACTGCCTCCCCACACCATCCCCCAGTGTTTGCCATACTGCCAATCACTACTACTGATCAGTCAGCATGGCAGGACCCCCACCCGGCTTCTGCAGACAATAGAAGGAAGTGTAAATCAACACCCCCCAACCGCCCCTATGTACCTGGTAGCTGTCCTGGCTTTTAAAATGATAACCACAATGGTCATAATGTTTCTGATGGTCGAGATGTTCCGATGGTAATGATCGATGTTCTGATGATTAAAAAATGTAAAATAAAATTACAAATGTAATTTGTTTCCTTTTTTTTCTAAATAGTAATTTTTGATAAGTTTAAATACATGTTCTTCACCTAATTCACTTAATATTTGTATAGGGGTGGACCACTATAGAATTGTTCTCAGAGTCAAGATATGACCCCCCGCCCCTTCTTTTATGAGAGGAAAGATTAAAACTTATCTTTTAATATTAATAATCATGTAGTTGATACATAATACATAAGAGTGCTTCAAAAAAGAATCTTCTTGGCAATTGCCAGAAACCTGATACTTGTGAACAGAGTTCTATGATTCCAGGGGCACCTCCAAACTTACATTACAGTGATTCCATCAGAGGAGCTTATGGTTACATTGGTTGGTTTTTCACCTGACCATAATACTATCTCCTGTGCAGGATAAAATATTTACTGTACATAGGGTCTGCCCAAGGCCACATTTTGGGGTAAGCAGATAAATGCTTTGGCACCCCCATCCCCTCCCAAGTATTTTTGCGCATGCTGAAAAAAATTAAGGGGGAGAGGTCTCATGGGGAAAGCACAGTTGTAGTGCCCCTTATACATTATGCCCACTGTTCTAGTGCCCCTTATACATTATGCCCACTGTTCTAGTGCCCCTTACACACTATGCCTACTGTTGTAGTACCCCTTATATGTTATGGCCACTGTTGTAGTACCCCTTTCACTTTATGCCTACTGTTGTAGTGACTGCTCGGGTATATTTCTGGCTTACCTGACTAAAGAGGAGTCATCTCCTACCACTGTGCATAGTATAAAGAATTCTGCTGGATATATATGTGTTGATACCCCTTCCATGCTCACTTATTAGATGTATATAGGTCTAGGGTGCAGATAAGATAGTATTGCCCACATTGAGTACAGACTGTCCGCAAGTTTTGGCAACACCCATTACACTGGAGGAGGTGGAAAATGCTACTAAGTCCTTCCCTAGTAATAAGGCCCCAGGGGTGGATAATCTTCCAATCAAACTATAAAAAACACACTAAGGTTTTTTTGCCCCCAAAACTTTTGTTGATTTTCAAATCCCTGTTGGAGGGTGGTACCCCCCCCCTCCCCTCCCCCCTTCACTATGGCAGAGGAGTTGGTTGTGTTAATTCCAGTTAAGTACTTTCTTTCCCTTGACACATATCATCCTGTCTCCCTGCTCTCAACTGCCATTAAAATCCTTGCTAAACTCTAGGCACTCTGACTTGGTGTGGGGCTTGAATTGGTGCACTCCGATCATACCGGATTTATGCCGGGCAGATTCACTGCTATCAATCTTATGCGACTGTTCATGTATTTGCAGTTGGCAGGTGATGAGATGGACAATACGATAGTTGCTTCTCTGGACGCTGCCCATGCTTTTTATTCTGTGGAATGGATGTATCTTTTGGAGGTCTTCATGAGATTTGGTATAGGCCCTAATTTAATGCCCTGGGTTAAGTTGCTGAATTCCTGTTTGGCCGCAAGGGGTAATGTTGACTCCTTTCTTTTGGGGAGGGGGACTCGACAGGGGTGCCTGCTGTCCCCACTGGTCTTTGCTCTCGCTATAGAGCTCTAGGCATGTGCTATTAGAGCCTCCATTACTGTAGAGGGGTTTCTTTTTGCGGGCCATGAAGTAAAACTTGGCTTATACGCCGACAATATGCTTTTAATATTTGACAGACATGTCTCATTCATTGCCTGCTCTCCTTGAACTGGTACATTAATTAAGTTATTCAGGTATTCATATTAATTGGGTCAAATCATTGGTGTTTCCATTACTTCCCTCTACACCGCAACCCCTCCCCTATGACTTCCCCCTTAAATGGTGTACTCAGTTTAAATATCTCAGTATACAAATTTCTCATTCCCCTGCTGATTTTCTTTAAATTTAATCTGTGTGTGAAGACTCCAATTTGGCAGAAACTTCCCTTGTCAGTTGCGGGACATGTACATTTTGTTGAAATGATTGTCCCGCCCAAATCCTAGTGATTTCCCATAATTATTACTTCCTTTATATGGGGACTAAGAACAGATACGTATCACTTATAAAATCCTCTGTAGATCCAGAAGGGAGGGTGGTCTGGCCCTATCGGACATGCATCTCTATTATTTAACCACTCATTTGGCACAATTGACTGAATGGGTTACCACTGAGGAATATGGGAATCTTCTGGTGGCTCTCCTATATAAGGCAGGTCTAACATTCTCTCCACTGCAATTCCATCTGGCACGCATCCTGCTCTTCTCCCTTCCCCCGCTGGTACAACAGGCCTAGAGAGTATGGATGGCTACTGAGAAGTTGTTAGGAGATCCCACTATAGACCTTTGCTCTCCTAATTGAAACAATGTGATCTTTTCTGAAATCCATAGTTTGGGGGGTAGTTCTGGTTGGAACTCATTTAGGTTATCCTCTCTAGGTCAACTCTATCAGGTTGTTTTTTTTTATATATATAATTTTGATTACTTGTACTCTACTTATGGTATTCCTAAACATTTTTTTTTACCGGTACTTAAAACTCTGCCATGCTTTGTCTGCACCATTTGAGAAGGGGAGAGGGGTTTCTAGTCCACAGCTCTCTGACTCCCCTGTTCACACACTGGCCCATACCATGCCCTGCCGTAAAAAGTTTCTGTCCTCTATTCCTCCCTCCTCTCCTCCTCTGGGCTGGATGCCTTGAATGCTCTCTGTACTAAATGGGTATAGATCTTGGCACGATTGATGATGAAGAGTGGGATCATGTCCTTGGTTCCCCCTCCTCCCCATAAACTGTTTCAATTTGGAACATCGCCACCTGACACCTGCCCTAAGTGTTCTGCTCTGGCTGCTGGTTTTTGGCATGTGCTATGGCTTTGCACGTGGGTCTATGCCTTTTGGGATGAAATAAGAACCTCTATACGTCACACTGGTATACAGGTTCCTTTAGTGGACCCATGTATCTGTATATTTGGTATGGATTTGTAAGATTCCCTCTCTGCTCACCTTCGCCTTTACGTCAACAACCTTCTTACACTGGCTTTATAGCCCGTACCTGGATTGCTCATGACCCTCTCCAGTCTGCTGCTTGGGTTGCCTTAGTTAATACCACACTTGCCCATGAACACTTTATGTATGCTAAGCGGAAATGCCTAATGAAATATGATAAGGTGTAGGGCCTCTGGAAGACTACTTGGTACCTTGATGATATCACCTCTTAACTTATGTATTTTGTGTTTTATTTACTTCCTTGTTGCTCTTGGCATAAACCAACCAACATGCCTCCTTATATACCTGTATGTAGTTCGGCTTTAGCATATATTGATATACAGGATTTTGATTATTTCTATATGTTGATGTAATGGTATATGCCCTGTTTAGAAGATTTGTATCCTGGCTTGAAATCTATGCTCCATCACTAACACTGACCTTTCTTTCTTGTGATGGCCCTGTACCAATAATGCTCTTCTTTGTACTCTTGACATACTTTGGATGTGATGAAGTTAACACATGAAATTCACTTATTCTTTTGGTTTGGTTTTGTTATGTTATATATGTCATGTTTCTCTGTTATTAAAAACAAAGATACTTAATTTAAATGTTGTAGGAGATCCCACAAATGAAGTCTGTTGGTGGTGCTCCCAGGGTTAACAGCTTGCAGGAGAAGAGTTTAACGTGTGTGTGTTGTTTTTTTATTTATAGTTATAGATTAAAATCATTTTTCATAGGGTAGATAAATATCAAAAACCACATTGAACATACAAAAAAAAATTATATGGATACATTTCCTGGGTAAAGATAATATTTTGGTACACTTCTAAAATTATCTTGTGAGTGTACTCTCATTAATCAGCATGATTGGTTTTTTAAAAGGCATACCACTATGATCTACCACTGAATTTATACCTAATAATAATCATGTACAGTATTCAGTGTATTAGTTTATTACCAATACCATTGACCATTTGTGAAGACCAGTTCTGACGCTTTTATGTTCAAATAAATATACCATTCCTCTAATTACTGTACTAGATCATACAGGTTTTGCTTAGGTAATCCACGTATATTATTTATTATTTATTAACAGTTTCTTATATAGCGCAGCATATTCCATTGCGCATACCTCCCAACATAACCCTCTCCAGGAGGGACAAAATGCTCTGCTCCTGGACTTTTCTCTTAATTTATGATTGCCGGCACCTGTGCTGAACAGGTTGATGGATAAGAAAGGTGTTTCATACAGGTGATGGTAATCATACACTAAGAGGGAAGTCCAGGAGCAGAGCATTCGGGCCCTCCTGGAGAGAGTCATGTTGGGAGGTATAGTAATGAAAGGCTTTTACATGGAGACACAGCTATCTGTTTACAAATATTTAAGGTTCATAAATTGCCAGCATTGTGTTGTAACCTTGATAATTGCATATTTATAATCTAGTTATAACAAATAATGATTAAACAGGGTTACATTTGAGCAGAAGCATTTTTGCAATAAATGCCTCCTGATTCGAAGGGACACTGAGTGCTAGCACATTAATAGCCTTTGATGTTTTATATGAACATAATATAGCATAAATTAGTACACAGATATCGTTAAACAGAATTAGTCGGTTAATTGAAGGTAATAAGTACTCTGGACACTATTACAGAGCAAATTATAAAATTCAGTATCAATTTGTAAACAAGAGATTACAGCAACTCGGCAAATAGTTAACAGAGGATTGCTAGTTGCTTCAAGCATTCGAGCAGTACAACAGTGTGTCTTGAAGATGTACGTTCAGTAAAAAGCCTAAAACAACAAGAACTCTGTATACAGTAAAATAATGAATGTAGACACAGTTACAGTAATGCACATGTATAACAAAAAACATTTAATGTCTTGATTGCCAATGCTGGAAGTGCAGAACAATGCAAAGGTTTACATTTAAAATACAAATACTGTAGATAAAATAATATTGATTACAAAATCAGATTGCTAAATGCCTCTGGCCTTAATGGGAATCGGACCCCAGGTGACGGCTATGGTAAGCACTCACCTTAACCACTAACCTTTGGAGGTTACCAACAAGATGTTTCACACTTGTTGTGTTAGAGTTTCTATTCAGTCCCTGTACTGTATTAACTATTTAGCAGGCAGAGATACACAACACTACAAGTGTCAGAACATCCCTTAAGTGCGTCTTTACACCACCACCAGTTCCCGTGTTATACAGTATGTGTACCTATTAGCATTATGTTGAACAAGCTGCTAGAGACAATGGCCCTCATTCCGAGTTGTTCGCTCGCTGCTAATATTAGTAGAATTGCTAATAGGCTAAAATTTGGCAGTACTGCGCATGCGTATGCACAGCAGGGCGCACGCGCTAAGCAATTTTACACAAAACTATGCTATTTTACTCACGGGCGAACAAAGCTTTTCAATCGCTCTGCTGATCGTAGTGTGATTGACAGGAAGTGGGTGTTCCTGGGCAGAAACTGCCCGTTTTCAGGGAGTGTGCTAAAAAACGCAGGCGTGCCAGGTAAAAACGCAGGAGTGGCTGGAGAAACGGAGGAGTGGCTGGCCGAACGCAGGGCGTGTTTGTGACGCCAAACCAGGAACTAAACGGACTGAGGTGATCGCAATCTAGGAGTAGGTCTGGAGCTACTCAGAAACTGCAAGGAAATTGCTTTCGTTAGCAATTCTGCTAATAATAGCAAAATTGCTAATCTTTTGTTAGCAATTCTGCTATGCTAAGATACACTCCCAGAGGGCGGCGGCTTTGTTTGCATTTCTGCTAAAAGTAGCTAGCGAGCGAACAACTCGGAATGAGGGCCAATGTCTTTAGTAAGGTGGGCAGAAAGTGAGGAGCATGCAGTGAGTGGCCTACATGAATTGCTCTCCTTTTATTGAAAACTGAAAGTGCATCTTTATTGGGAATCTGCAGAGCAATGCAAACTAAAAAAAAATTAAAATATGTAAGTAGATAAAATAAGATTAATTACAAAATCAGATTGCTTAGAGCCTTAATTGGAATCAAACCTGAGGTGATGGCTATGTTAAGTAATAAACTTAACTCTTATGCTACGGAGACTACATACCAGATGTTTCACACCTGTTGTGTATGAGTTTCTGTTCAGTCCCTGTACTGTAGTAGCAGTTTAGTAAGAAAGGATACACAACACTACAAGTGCGAGCATCTCCTTAAAGGGCATCTTTACACCACCAGTTCCATGGTATACAGTATGTGTACCTGTTAGTGTCATGTTGCGCAAGCTGCTAGCGACAGTGTCTGTAGTGATTAGCAGCAAAGCCATCATTCTTTATTATATATTGTACAGCAGCAGATGGGGACACCACTTTTGCAATATTATTAAAAAGACTGATTGTGAGAACACGCAAAATAATAATAAAAAAAACCTTGTTACGACTGTTCTCACTGTAGAACAGGAGTACTACAGAAGGGGTGTATGTAAGTGACTGGCACCCCCCCCCCCCCCTATTTGATATAGGGAAGGTGCGTGTAACCATGTTTGTGTGTGTGTGTGTGTATATAATATATACATTTGTTGGTGCGGGACTCAGTTCAAGAAGTAGTCAGCAGACAAAAATAAGTTAAGCAACGTTTCAGTGCTTTATTGCACTATCATCAGGTTATCAAAAAGCAAATGACAAAGTCATACCTTTATACCGATCACCCAGGTGCAAGGTCGGATCAGGAATCCCACCCATAGTCCTGTCCCGGAAGCAGTGAAGAGTAGACATGACGTAACCGCATCAGCGGCCGTCACCAAACACATCCCATCACCATGACAACATATATACAAAAGAAACTGCATAAAAAGAAGAGAGTACAATGCATTCACAGTGTTCATTAAACAGCGTATAATTCACAATACTCTTTAAACAGCACATAATACTTAAAAAGAGACTTAGTTAAAGCAAGAAAAGCTCAAACATTCATTTAATCCCCAGTGGGGATAAGACTCCCAAACGATGTATCCACTGTGCTTCTCTTTAATGTCAGATGTAAGGGCTGCTCTAATGCTAGAACGATGCATAGACGTACGTTCCTTAAATTTAACTTGTGTCTTACCTATATAAGACAGGCCACAAGGACAAATAAGTTGGTATACTACACAGGTAGAATTCCATGTAAGGTGATGTCTAATCAGATATTTTTTACCAGTATGAGGATGAAAAAATGTATCACCTGCAATCAAAAAGGTGCATGTTGTACATCCACACTTAAAACACCTATTCTTTTTGTTCGATAAAAAATGTGTGGGTTTTTATCACCTATAGGGTTGCCAATATCGGTTTTAACCAAAAAATCTCTTAAATTTCATCCCCTGCTGTAGCAGGGCATAATATTAGTATCAGAAAATGGTACGGGGGAGTCAGATTTTACAATATGCCAATGCTTTTTAATAACTTTGTTAATTCCCATACAGTGAGTATTAAATTGATTAATCCATGGTAGCCTTTTGTTATCATGTACAACAGGATTGTTTCAAGTAAGATATGTCTGTATACTAGATTTATAGACTACTTGTTTATTCACATTAAGCCACACAGTGTAAACCGAAATTCACAATGAATGAGACAAAATTCACATTATGCCACACTGAAAATTCAGGGACAGGGAGAGTGACAGCATGGGCATAGGGACAGGGAAAGTGACAGCAGGTACATAAGGACAGGGAAAGTGACAGCAGGTACATAGGGACAGGGAAAGTGACAGCAGGGACAGGGAGAGTGACAGCAGGGACAGTGACATAGGGACAGGGAGAGTGATAGCAGGGACATAGGGACAGGGAGGGTGACAGCAGGTACATAGGGACAGGGAAACTTAGAGCAAGGACAGGGAGAGTGACAGCAGGGACAGGGAGAGTGACTAAAAGAGGGGGACATCAAGGACATACAGTAGGGACTAGGGAGAGAGAAAGGCAGCAGGTTATGAGATTACCTAATAAGCAGCGGCAGTGTGGAGGAGGCTGTGGTCGCTGGTGCGGAGGATGAAAAGGCTGTGGGCGGCGGAGGCGGCTGTGGGCAGCGGAGGCGTGGAGGAGGCTGTGGGTGGCGGTGCGGTGGATGAGGAGGCCCTGTGCTGTGGCAGTGCAGAGGAGGCGACTGTGGGTGCCTGCGGCATGGAGAAGGCTGTGGGCAGAGATGCAGGCAAGGAGGCTCTGGTTGACGGCCTTCGGCACTGCTCCTATGTCTGCTGCCATTCAAGAGCTCCAATTGGCGTGTGAATAGCGCCAAATTGGAAAAAATTGCAGCAGCAGGGGTCTTCAATGTCAGTGCTCGTAGTGCCGGTATGCCGGCCTACTTCGAGCACTGTCTGTGTGTGTGTATATATATATATATATATATATATATATATATATATATATATATATAGCAGTAGGCAGCAGACAGCTGAAGTTGCATCAACGTTTCAGGCGCTCTTTATTGGCGCCTTTCGTCAAGACTGTGGCACTCCAAGACTTGAAAAAATAGTTTACTGGTTCACATTCACAAACATGCCTATAGCAGCCAACGTTTCGGTGCCCCAAGTACCGTTGTCAAGGCAGGCATAAGAAAATAAGGAAATCGTGATAAACACAAACAGACACTGACATCTTACCTAAATAGGCAGGGGTCATCTTGTCGCGGGAGAGCCGGGTCCGGCGGGCGCCTCCGTCTTCAGCTGCTGGCGGAGCGTCACTTCCGGTGACGTCAGCCGGCTTCCGTCCCGGTCACCAGGCAACCCCCGTACAGCGACGCTGTCAGGTTGTCATGGTGCCGATACTTTGCCGCTGAGTGATCTCCCCGGCCCTCCACGGGGCAAGCTGTGTGGGGGGGATACAAGCATCACATTAGAAAAATAAAGAGAGAATAACAGAAAATAACAGGAAATAACACTTGACAATTAGTGCATACCCACGGAGTATACCTTATTGCATTGCCCACTGAAACGAACAGGGCTCAGCTGGGGTAATTATAAGCACAGAAAAAGGCCTTCTGTGCTAGATCGTGGGTGTGAGAGGGCAAACTACCAGCAATCGTGGCCCGGTATATGTATAATAGAACCGATGAGGAGCAGATATACAGAGGAAAAGGAAAAAATGGGAACATAATTAGGGAAAATGCAGACATAAGCAGAGAGACAAGCATGCTATAGGCATGTTTGTGGATGTGAACCAGTAAACTATTTTTTCAAGTCTTGGAGTGCCACAGTCTTGACGAAAGGCGCCAATAAAGATCGCCTGAAACGTTGATGCAACTTCAGCTGTCTGCTGCCTACTGCTATATATATATATATATATATATATATATACACACAGACAGTGCCACAGTCTTTTGCTGTATATATATATATATATATATATATATATATATATATATACATACATACACACACTCATGCCGGGCATTGGAGGGACATATATATATTTATTTATACGTATATACACTGCTCAAAAAAATAAAGGGAACACTAAAATAACATCCTAGATCTGAATGAATGAAATATTCTCATTAAATACTTTGTTCTTTACATAGTTGAATGTGCTGACAACAAAATCACACAAAAATTATCAATGAAAATCAAATTTATTAACCCATGGAGGTCTGGATTTGGAGTCACACTCAAAATTAAAGTGGAAAAACACACTACAGGCTGATCCAACTTTGATGTAATGTCCTTAAAACAAGTCAAAATGAGGCTCAGTAGTGTGTGTGGCCTCCATGTGCCTGTATGACCTCCCTACAATGCCTGGGCATGCTCCTGATGAGGTGGCGGATGGTCTCCTTAGGGATCTCCTCCCAGACCCGGACTAAAGCATCTGCCAACTCCTGGAGTTGGTGCAACGTGGCGTTGGTGGATGGAGCGAGACATGATGTCCCAGATGTGCTCAATTGGATTCAGGTCTGGGGAACGGGCGGGCCAGTCCATAGCATCAATGCCTTCGTCTTGCAGGAACTGCTGACACACTCCAGCCACATGAGGTCTAGCATTGTCTTGCATTAGGAAGAACCCAGGGCCAACCGCACCAGCATATGGTCTCACAAGGGGTCTGAGGATCTCATCTCGGTACCTAATGGCAGTCAGGCTACCTCTGGCGAGCACATGGAGGGCTGTGCGGCCCCCCAAAGAAATGCCACCCCACACCATTACTGACCCACTGCCAAACCGGTCATGCTGGAGGATGTTGCAGGCAGCAGAACGTTCTCCTTGGCGTCTCCAGACTCTGTCACATCTGTCACATGTGCTCAGTGAGAACCTGCTTTCAGCTGTGAAGAGTACAGTGCGCCAGTGGCGAATTTGCCAATCTTGGTGTTCTCTGGCAAATGCCAAACGGCCTGCACGGTGTTGGGCTGTAAGCACAACCCCCACCTGTGGACGTCGGGCCCTCATACCACCCTCATGGAGTCTGTTTCTGATTATTTGAGTAGACACATGCACATTTGTGGCTTGCTGGAGGTCATTTTGCAGGGCTCTGGCAGTGCTCCTCCTGTTCCTCCTTGCACAAAGGTGGAGGTAGCGGTCCTGCTGCTGGGTTGTTGCCCTCCTACGGCCTCCTCCACGTCTCCTGATGTACTGGCCTGTCTCCTGGTAGTGCCTCCATGCTCTGGACACTACGCTGACAGACACAGCAAACCTTCTTGCCACAGCTCGCATTGATGTGCCATCCTGGATGAATTGCACTACCTGAGCCACTTGTGTATGTTGTAGACTCCGGCTCATGCTACCACTATAGTGAAAGCACCACCAGCTTTCAAAAGTGACCAAAACATCAGCCAGAAAGCATAGGAGCTGAGAAGTGGTCTGTGGTCACCACCTGCAGAACAACTCATTTATTGGGGATGTCTTGCTAATTGCCTATAATTTCCACCTGTTGTCTATTCCATTTGCACAACAGCATGTGAAATTGATTGTCAATCAGTGTTGCTTCCTAAGTGGACAGTTTGATTTCACAGAAGTGTGATTGACTTGGAGTTACATTGTGTTGTTTAAGTGTTCCCTTTATTTTTTGAGCAGTATATATATATATATATATATATATATATATGTATTTGTAGAGGCAGCACCTTTGTTCCCCCTTCCCCTGGCAGTTCCTCACACACCCCGGCAACAACCACGGCAGGCAGCAGCTGGAGCCACGGTAGGCACTGGGGTCCGGCACCGCGCCGCATTACAATAAAGAAACACTGCATAAACTATAGCTCCCAGCAGCCCATGCTTCTGTGAGCTTTGGCAGCAAGGGCTGCTGTGAGCTGTAGTTTATGCAGAGTTTTCTTTATTGTAATGCGGCGCGGCGCCGGACCCTGGCGCCTTACAGTGGCTCCAGCTGCTGCCTGTCGTGGTTGATGCCGGGGCGGGTGAGGAACTGCCAGAGGAAGGGGAACAAAGGTACGAAGTTTATCTACCTCCTGGCTGCGGGTGGCACCGTCGGGTGGCGCCCCCTCCTCGACTGATGCCCCTGGTGAGTGCCATCCTGGCCAATAGGTAGATACGCCTCTGTACTGCAGTGTACTGTATGTGATTGGCCTGTCTGTCTCAGATCACCATCCACTGCTACAGGCTTGTATTCAGCACTGTAGTTTTCATCAGTGGAGCATTTGCCACCCAGCGGTTCAGATGTGTGTGGATTCTCTTGCTCCTTAGCATGCAAACACAGGTATTTACATGCTGCAACTAGGATGTCTGAATGCCACACTGGGAACAAAGATGTAAGACGCCACATCTGCATGTGTGATGATTAATGTACTGTGTTACTGTCTTTGGGATAGTCAATGTTTTGTATGTAATTGAGTATGCTTTATGAACTGTATAGTGTTCACCGGGATGTTCTCTGTTCTCTCTGACAGTAAAGTGGATGCTCTCTGTATTGTATAGTGGTCATGGATATGTTCTCTGTATTCTGATCACTGGGATACCTTCTATGTTATATGGTGGCCACATAGATGCCCACTGTATTCATTGTGGACACTAGGACAATTAATTTTATGGAGGTCACTAGGATGCGCTATATGTTCTGTTGTTGCTAGGACTAACTGTCTTCATTTGTATTGGCCCAGCATACAGTAGCCTTAGTCGGGTGGTCTTCAGGTTGCCGGCGGCCGGGCTCCCGACGACCATCATACCAGCGCCGGAATCCCGACCGCCGGCATACCGACAACTTTTTTCCCTCTTGGGGGTCCACAACCCCCCTGGAGGGAGAATAGATAGTGTGGCGCACGTAGCGTGCCACCGTGCACACAGCGTGGTGAGCACAGCGAGCCCCAAGGGGCTCATTTGCGCTTGCCCAGCTGTTTGTATACCGGCGGTCGGGATTCCGGCGCCGGTATGCTGGTCGCCGGGAGCCCGACTGCCGGCAACACATATTACACCCGCATTGGTCAAACCTATATGAAACCACTTTCAGATTTTCCCCCCCCTGGTCTCTTTACATTCCCAATCTACCCCTGTACGTGCAGCACCAGTGTGCTAGTGTCCTAATGTGGTGTTTCTTAACTTTCACCACTTTCTTGTCTCTTGTTTTGCACTCACAATGCATAGACTATAATTTGGTAGGCTTCCATTTACTCTCTCCATGTCTATTAACAGAAGTTCCATAAATTATTTTACATGCCTTTGCCTATGACTACATACACAGTACTCCTCATTTGCCAATACTATTTCCTACCTACTCCTCACTGGAATGCAATCAAAAGATGTACAAAAACAATGTGAACATTCATAACAATGCAGTTATGATGTCAACGTTGGTAAAATGTCAAAGCTAATGTGTCAACATTCTCAGAATGATAACAGGTGAAATGTCATTATTCTCAGAATGTCAGCATTAGTGTGAAGCACTAGGGGGAGGTTACAATTAGGCTGGGGAGGGGGGGGTTAGGGTTAGGCATTAGAGGAAGGGTTAGCAGAATGGATTACGGTTAGGGATATCAGGGAAATTCACACCTGAACGCTGAAGGATTGGAGGCCTGACCTAGAAGTGCTGGAACCCAGCTGGGTTCCAACATGACTACTAGAACCCAGAAGATGCCACTGGAACCACTGCAGCCATCCGGAACAGGCAAGTCACCACTGGGTCACCAGGGACAATATGTCTAAATTTCATAATTCTGTCTGCAGGCGTTGACAGAATTCACATATAAATGCTTCTGGAGGACAAGTTTGTCATCAACTTTTTACCCTCAAACATAAGACATAAAAACACAATAGTGTGATACTGTTTACATTCAACCAGATTTTCATATGTAATGTAGGTAGAATCCGTACCATATGGTGTTGTCTACCCTTAAGTAGACAATCTGTGCATAAATGGGAGAGGATTTGATCCTTATTGAAACTCCACCTCTTCATCCATACATTTCTCCATTGTTAGATTTCATGAAGGAGATATAAACAAATATGGTGTAATACCGCTTTTTAATGTAAATAATAAAAACCAAAGTACATGACTGGACTCTCACCATAGGGAAGAAAAAAAACGCGTTTCAATACTTTCAAGTATCTTCTTGAAAAAGACACTTGAAAGTATTGAAACGCATTGGCTCAAGCTGTGTGGGGACAGGTGTCTGGAACGGATCCATAGGAGGAATCGCGAGGTGCTGGGGACGCCTGGTTATAATTACATTCTGCCTTGTTTTTTCTTCCCTATGGTGAGAGTCCAGTCATGTACTTTGGTTTTTATTATTTACATTAAAAAGCGGTATTACACCATATTTGTTTATATCTCCTTCATGAAATCTAACAATGGAGAAATGTATGGATGAAAAGGTGGAGTTTCAATAAGGATCAAATCCTCTCCCATTTATGCGCAGATTGTCTACTTAAGGGTAGACAACACCATATGGTACGGATTCTACCTACATTACATATGAAAATCTGGTTGAATGTAAACAGTATCACACTATTGTGTTTTTGTGTCTTATGTTTGAGGGTAAAAAGTTGATTACAAACTTGTCCTCCAGAAGCATTTACTGTATATGTGAATTCTGTCAGCGCCTGAAGACAGCTTGGTGATATATTTTTTCTTTGGATATTGTTTCTGGGTGTGTGATGACACCTTTTTATCACTAAACCGTTATTAGGCAGCTATTCAGCGCACTATACGTCTTCTTTTTTCTTTTTATTGGAAATTTCATAATTGTCTACATGATGAATGTTGGCATTATGGGCCTAATTCAGACCTGATCGCAGCAGAAAATTTGATAGCAAATGGACAAAACCATGTGCACTGCAGGGTAGGCAGATATAACATGTGCAGAGAGAGTTAGATTTGGGTGGGGTGTGCTCAATCTGAAATCTAAATTGCAGTGTAAAAATAAAGCAGCCATTATTTACCCTGCACAGAAACAATATAACCCACCCAAAGCTAACTCTCTCTGCACATGTTGTATCTGCCCCTCCTGCAGTGCACATGGGGGGTGATTCAGACCTGATTGCACGCAGGCAGTTTTTAGCAGTGCTGCGATCAGGTAATCGCTGCCTACAGGGGGCGGGGGTAAATGCTTTGCAGGGGTGCGATCGCTTGTGCAGAGTGCTGCGTAAACAAAAGTTTGTGCAGTCTCTGCACAGCTCAGGACTTACTCAGCCCCTGCGATGATCCAGCCTATAGCTGACGTCAGGAGCCCTCCCTTGAAACGGCTGGATACGCCTGCATTCGCCTGGACACTCCTTAAAAATGGTCAGTTGACACCCACAAATGGCCTCTTCCTGTCAATCTTCTTTCGATCGCCAGTGCGATTGCTTTCTTCATTAGTTCTGTCGCTGTCTGGCGATCCCTGTCGCCGCAGGCCGACGCGCCTGCGCATTGCGGAGCATACACATGCGCAATTCGGACATGATCGCACCACTGCAAAAAAAGCTACCGTGCGATCGGGTCTGAATGACCCCCATGGTTTTGCCCATTTGCTAACAAATTTGCTGCTGTGATCAGATCTGAATTAGACCCTCTTCACTTACTGACCTTTAGATTTGTTATTTGACAAACGGGTCAAGAAAAATAAATTGCAAGTGATATTTTGTAAATGAAACTGTGCTTAAATGGATTATTTTGGACTTTGGTAATTATGCTGCTAAAAAATGTCCAATCCTAATGATGTCCTATATAACCGCTTAACTTCCACATCCTGAAAACTAGCAATTGTTAGCAAATGAATCCATTTTCTAAGCATTCTCTTTAACTTGTCCTCTTCCTTCCTTCCTAATACGTTCCTTTTTGTGGGAAGGGTGCATGCATGTGAAAGCAGACAGATAAGGGAATTTCTGATCATTTTAATCTAGCCCTTCTCAATGACTGTTGGAGTTTATGGGCAGACTGTTATCTTGGTGTCCAGAAAAAATAATTGTTCCTGTCAGCAGATGTTTTGTATTCCCAGACTATTCTGGCTGAGACAAACTAGCCAAGTCTTACTGTTATTCATGTCCCCGAATGTATCCAGATGCTTGTTATTATTAAAGAACAGAGGACAAACCCCTAAGGGTTTATTACTAGATTCAAAGACTTCTTCTTGGTGTGAGAAACATATTTGTCTCCCATAACACAAATGTCATTCATTTGTACACAGATGTTCACTTTGGCAATTGTTCTCTGGTGGGGAGACCAGTAAGCCTATTTATGTTGATCTATGTAGTCACCAATTGTCAGGTGTGCGGAAAATAAGCCAGCACATCTCCTTCCAAAAGACATGCACAGTATATGCCATACTATGCAAAAACATTATTGGAAACATTACTACAGTACAGTATACTGTATCTTCTTTCTACAGGTTCCAATTCTAAGATGCAGTACATGACTCATGAGAATCCAGACATTATTAATATGTTTTGTAGATAAATTATATCTGTTCCAGGAATGACTGTATAAACCTTCATAAATGTTACTCACTAGATGGTTACAGCTCTAGTCAGGGTTGGACTGGCCCTTAGACCAGGCCTGCTTGAGCCTCATTTTTTGGTAAGCGGATATAGATTTTGGCGCCACTTGGTGGAATAAACTCTCACGTTACATAACTGTCATTTACTCTGTGTGTGAAATATCGAGAGTACAGGTAATAATGTAACAATGACACAAGGGAATCTGTAGATAAAAAATAAAATAAAACACATGATTCACATAAATACACACACACACACACACACACACACACACACACACACACACACACACGCGCCTCCACAGTAAAAGAAAAAAAAAACCAAGCCATGGGGGTATATGCAATTGCGGTCGAATTCCCGAAAATGTCGAAAAACGGGACATTTTCGCCAAAAAAAATAATTCGACAATGCAATTCAGTACTTTCCGTCAAAAAAACTGACTTTCCAAATTCGACTTTTTGAAATTCGACATTTGTCAAATTCGACATTTCTGCAATGGTACAAATGCGGCAATTCGCCAAAAGTATATTCAATTGAAGGTTGGAAATTCGACAACAGTGCTTTTAGACAGTAAATTCGTCATTTTCAATCCGCCACACTTTGGTGGCGGAATCTAATAAAAATTTTTTTAAAACATGTTTGTTTTTGTGTTTTTTTTTTTTGGTGATAGCATATCTATTTATATTAGAAGGGATTAGGTACTTGGTTTGTCTATTTTGGAGGCACAAGTATTATTTATATATTTAAAAATATTATTATTATTATTATTATTATTATTATTATTATTTTTTAAATGGAATGGTAAAAATCCGAAAAAAAATTGCGTGGGGTCCCCCCTCCTAAGCATAACCAGCCTCGGGCTCTTCGAGCCGGTCCTGGTTCTAAAAATCCGGGGGGAAAAATGACAGGGGATCCCCCGTATTTTTAAAACCAGCACCGGGCTCTGCGCCTGGGGCTGGTGCAAAAAATACGGGGGACAAAAAGAGTAGGGGTCCCCCATATTATTTACACCAGCATCGGGCTCCACTAGCTGGACAGATAATGCCACAGCCGGGGGTCACTTTTATACAGCGCCCTGCGGCCGTGGCATTAAATATCCAACTAGTCACCCCTGGCCGGGGTACCCTGGGGGAGTGAGGACCCCTTCAATCAAGGGGTCCCCCCCCAGCCACCCAAGGGCCAGGGGTGAAGCCCGAGGCTGTCCCCCCCCATCCAAGTGCTGCGGATGGGGGACTGATAGCCTTGAGAAAATTGAAAGAATATTGTTTTTTCCAGTAGTACTACAAGTCCCAGCAAGCCTCCCCCGCAAGCTGGTACTTGGAGAACCACAAGTACCAGCATGCGGGAGAAAAACGGGCCCGCTGGTACCTGTAGTTCTACTGTAAAAAAAATACCCAAATAAAAACAGGACACGCACACCGTGAGAGTAAAAGTTTATTTCACACATGTCGACACACACATACTTACCTATGTTCACACGCCGACCTCTGTCCACTTGTCCAAGTAGAATCCACGTGTACCTGTGAATAAAATTATACTCACCTCAATCCAGTGTCCAGATTATAATCCACGTACTTGGCAAAAAAAAAAAAAACGAACACCCGGACCAAACGGACTGAAAGGGGTCCCATGTTTACCCTTTCCCAGAGTGCCAGGACGTTGCGCTCGCTGATTGGCTGAAGAGACCTTTCTGTGACAGCAGTCACGGGGAGGTCTCTGTATTCGGGGAAAGGGGTCCCATGTGTAAACATGGGACCCCTTTCAGTCCGTTTGGTCCGGGTGTTAATTTTTTTTTTTTTGCCAAGTACGTGGATTATAATCTGGACACTGGATCAGGTGAGTAAAATTTTATTCACAGGTACACGTGGATTCTACTTGGACAAGTGGACAGAGGTCGGCGTGTGAACATAGGTAAGTATGTGTGTGTGTCGACATGTATGTAATAAAGTTGTACTTTCAAGGTGTGCATGTCCTGTTTTTATTTGGGTATTTTTTTTCCAGTAGAACTACAGGTACCAGCGGGCCCGTTTTTCTCCCGCATGCTGGTACTTGTGGTTCTCCAAGTACCAGCTTGCGGGGGAGGCTTGCTGGGACTTGTAGTATTACTGGAAAAAACAATATTCTTTCAATTTTCTCAAGGCTATCAGCCCCCCATCCGCAGCCCTTGGATGGGGGGGACAGCCTCGGGCTTCACCCCTAGCCCTTGGGTGGCTGGGGGGGGACCCCTTGATTGAAGGGGTCCCCACTCCTCCAGGGTACCCCGGCCAGGGGTGACTAGTTGAGTATTTAATGCCACGGCCGCAGGGCGCTGTATAAAAGTGACCCCCGGCTGTGGCATTATCTGTCCAACTAGTGGAGCCCGATGCTGGTGTAAAAAATACGGAAGACCCCTACTCTTTTTGTCCCCTGTATTTTTTGCACCAGGCGCAGAGCCCGGTGCTGGTTTTAAAAATACGGGGGATCCCCTGTCATTTCCCCCCCCGGATTTTTAGAACTAGGACCGGCTCGAAGAGCCCGAGGCTGGTTATGCTTTGGAGGGGGGACCCCACGCAATTTTTTTCCGGGTTTTTTACCGTTTTTTCCGTTTTTAAAAAAATCGGATCAAAATCCGTCAAATCTGCCGTTTTTCGACAGCGGGACTGTCGAATCCGTTTTTTATTGAATATGTTGAATTCCGGCACCCACTTGCCGGAATTCGACGGTCGAATTGTGTCGAATTAAAAAACGGGCGAAAAATTGCCACAATTCGCCGGTAATTGCATATACCCCTTAGCCTTTAACACCTTTGATGGGAGGCTATTCCACTTAGTCACTACCCTTTCTTCTTTTTTAATTATTATTATTATTATTATTATTACTATTACTATTATTATTATTATTATTATAGTAATACTGTATCATACACATGATTAAATATATACACAGTATTATTATTATTATTATTATTATTATTATATAGAGGGCTGGTTGTAGACTTTGTGGAGCTCAGGGTGTCCGTTTCCTTTACCATATTTAAAACAGGGACAGTGTGTGACAAAAATATAGGGGCATAGCCACAGAATAGAACCAATTCATATTACACCACACAGTAGTGTGCGTTATTTACATTACACCACACATAAGTACCCCATATACATGTTACACTGCACAGCAGTACCCTTTATACACATTATCCCATACAGTAGAACCCCTTATACATGTTACACCACAGTAAAGCCACTTATACATATTACACAACAGTGCAACCGATTATATGTTACACCAAAGTAGAGCCACTTATACACATTATGCCATTGTACAGCCCCTTATACACATTACAGCACAGTAGAGCCACTATGCAAGTAGCTGTGAGGTTTTGACAAGAGAGATATAGAGGTGAGGACAAGTGAGCAAGAAAGAGAGAGGTGGGGATGAGAGAGAGGGAGAGGTGAGGACGAGAGAGAGAATCGAGGAAGAGAGAAATAGAAACAGGTGAGGGTGAGAGGACAAGAGAGAGGTGAGGACGAAAAAGAGGTGAGGATGAGAGTGACAGGTGAGGATGAGAGAAAGAGAGGTGGTTGTGAGAGAGGACAAGTGAGAGAGAGGGAGGTGAGGATGAGAGAGAGAGGTGAGGACAAGGTAGAGAGAGGAGAGAGAAAGAGGTGGGGATAAGAGGACAAGAAAGAGAGAGAGAGAGAGAGAGAGAGAGGTGAGGACAAGAGAGAGAGGTGAGGACAAGAGAGAGAGGTGAGGACAAGAGAGATAGGTGAGGACAAGAGAGAAAAAGTGAGGCAAAGATGAGAAAGTACATGAGAGAGAGGTGAGGGCGAGACGTGAGGACAAGAGAGAGAGAAGTGAGGACAAGAGAGAAAAAGTGAGGCAAAGATGAGAAAGTACATGAGAGAGAGGAGAGGGCGAGACGTGAGGACAAGAGAGAGAGAAGTGAGGACAAGAGAGAGAGAGGGAGAAAATGAGACAGAGCAGTGAGGATGAGAGAGAGGACGAGAGAGAGAGAGAGGACTAGAGAGAAAGAGAGGAAGAGAGAGAGAGAGAGGTGAAGACAAGAATGGACAACAGAGAGAGAAATGATGAGAGGTGAGGATAAGTGAGAGAGAGAGAGAGAGAGAGGTGAGGACAAGGAGGAGGTGCAGCAGTGCTCGGGGGAAGGGTGGCTAGAGAGTTGGAGAATATTTTAAACTAGGTGACTGGGGGGAGGGATTAGAAAGAATTAGTGGGACGATCAGTGAGAGCAGAAATGAGGTATGTATTAAGTATAATGGAGGTTGAGAAGGGGGAAGGGGAAAATCACGTAACAAGGGTAAATAGTCATATAAGCAAGGAAACGGCAGCAAAAAAAAAAAAAACATTAAGAAAAGGGAGTAACTAAACTAAATTCTAGAAGCCTATCAGGTAAAAAGGGAGAATTAGAAATTATTGCATTAAAAGACAATACCGATGTGGCTAATAAGAAAATTAAGGAAGTAATGGATAAAAAGAGGCGTGCTTTCAAAGCATTTAAATAAGATGGGAAGGCAGGGTCATTCCACTACTACAAGGAATGTAGTAAGATTTGCAAAAAAGTAATCAGAGCAGCTAAAACAGAAAACGAAAAGCAAATTGCTAAAGAGAGTAAAACAAATCCCAAAAAGTTTTTAAGTATATAAACGGTAAAAAGTAAGAAAAAAAAAAAGAGAGAATATAGGACCATTAAAAGGAGAGTTGGGAGTATTGATAAATGATGATAAACTAAAAGTAGAAATATTAAATGCATTTTTTTCATCTGTGTTTACTAGAGAGGACCAGATGTTGGAAGTAGTGAATAGCACAAGTATTGATAATATACCGTTGCTTAACACTTATATGAGTGAGGAGGTAGACTGTGAGCGACTAAACCAAATTAAGATTAATAAATCTCCTGGTCCCAAGGGTTCTTATGGAGCTTAACTCAGAACTAGCAAGGCCTTTATATTTGATTTTCTACAACTCAATTAAAACAGGCATGATACCAAAGGACTGGCGTATAGCAGAGATAATCCCAATATTTAAAAAGGGTAGCAAAACTCATCCAGGTAATTATAGACCAGTTAGTTTGTGTCATGCCTGAGGTCTGACTCTGACCAGTAGAGATCTCAGGCGTAGCAGCTGACTGGTATGTGAACCTGGTGAGCTTTGATTAAGTACTTGTACCTTAACCAGGATGTGGTGTACTTGAGTGTAGGCCCGAAGGCATGACCAGAACAGAGGAGATTGTAAAATAAGTCTTTTTATTCAGCACGCAAGATGGTACAGATAGCGGCAGATGGTAATAGACTCAGATAATTGGTATCACAGGTAATGCAGTAAGATAGGCATAGGAACTGAGGCAATGCTGTAGCAAATGTAACATCAATGGCACAATGTATTATCTGATGTAGTGTGAACCACTAATGAAGTCTCTATGGGTGAGCACACTACAATAGACTTTAGATGCAGTGTGAACCACTGATAAAGTCCCATCATAAATAAGCACACAGCAGCCAGCTTAGATGCAGTGTAAACCACTGATGAAGTCCCAATATGAATGAGCACGAGGTTACTGACCACTGGAGGTGAGCTGGATACCGATGATTCTGGATATTGGTGTGGAGCACCACTGTAGCTTGAGAGCAATGGCGGAACACCGATGGAGCCGAGTATCGATGGCGGAACACTGATAGAGCCGAGTATCGATGGTGGAACACCGATGGAGCCGAGTATTGATGGCGGAACACCAATGGAGCTGAGTATCGATGGCGGAACACCAATGGAGGTGATTATCGATGGCAGAACACCATAGGAGCTGAGTATCGATGGTGGAACACCAAAGGAGCTGAGTATCAATGGCAGAACACCAATGGAGCTAAGTATCAATGGCGGAACACTAATGGAGCTGAGTATCAATGGCAGAACACCAATGGAGCTGAGTATCAATGGCAGAACACCGATGAGCCAGGCAGAGCTGCAAGCTGGATGGAACTCAGGTCTCAGGACAGAGTGGAATCCCCTGGACCAAGGTAACCTGGAAGCAGCTGTGAGCAAACAACCATACAGGGTATGACGATCATAGCACTGGTGATTAGGCAGTCCTTACCCAGCATTCTTATAGGAGCCAGTGTGCAAGGATTGGCTGGGATGACCAGCTGGACAGCAGGATTCTCAGGATAGGCTCACTGGAATCAGATGACCGGATCAAACTTGGCAGCACCCATGTTTGGTTTAGGAGGGAAACTGTGTTTGTGTCACATGTGGCTGCAGATCTGCCACACTATGCAGTGGATGCAGACCATGCTGATAGCAACCGGACCTGGAGCATACTGACAGCTTGGACAGGCACTTGAGAGGTAAGAATGTCTGTTTAATTACCCGGACCGTGACAGTTTGACATCAATTGTGGGGAAAATATTAGAAGGAATAATAAAGGATAGCATACAGGAGTACTTGGATACCTCCAATGTTATTAATAGGAACCAGCATGGTTTCATGAGGGACAAGTCATGCCAAACTAACTTTAGCTTATACGAGAAAGTGAGCAAAAATCTTGACCAGGGTAACGCTGTAGATGTGGTCTATTTAGATTTTGCAAAAGCCTTCGACACAGTGCCTCACAAGAGGCTGATTTTCAAACTGAAAGAGCTCGGCCTAGGAAATACCATTTGTACTTGGGTAAATAATTGACTAGATAACAGGGAACAGTGAGTTGTAATGAATGGGATGTTCTCCAACTGGGCCACTGTATTCAGTGGAATACCGCAAGGGTCGGTACTCGGGCCACTACTGTTCAATATATTTATTAATGACCTAGGAATAGGTCTGGAAAGTACGGTATCAATTTTTGCAGATGATACCAAAGTATGTAGGGTAATCAACTCAACCAAGGATTCAGAGTCCCCACAGAATGATTTACTTAAAATGGAAGTTTGGGCAATTAAATGGAGAATGAGGTTTAAAATTGAAAAATGTAAAAGTCATGCACTTTGGAAAAATAACCATGCATCCTACAAATTAAATGGGGAGAACTTAGAGGAGACGGTATTAGAAAAAGATTTGGGGGTGCTCATTGATAATAGATTTAACAACAGTGCCCAATGTCAGAGTAACGAGGGCAAATAAGATATTATAATGCATAAAACAGGGAATTGAGACAAAGGATGAGAGTGTAATCCTACCATTATATAAATCACTAGGTGATTCATCGCGCCCTACGGGCGCTCTTCACACCGTCGTTTGGGGCTATGCCCCGTTAACCCCTGCACGCCTTTGAACATACGCAGGCCGGTAGATAACAGATCCAGAAGCACAGGGCAGTATAGAGGGCATACAGAAATGGGGTCCGGTTGAGAAAAGATAGAGAGGCGGTGGGGGGGGGAGGGAATGTACAGAAACGCTGTGCGATCGGTAAAGGATAGGGAGAGTCAGGGTGGTAGGGAGAGGATAAATAGAGGCAAGGTGTTAGAGAGAAAATACCGTTGCAAGAGGCTACGAACCGTTAACCCCTGCACGGGCTTCAGCTGTGCTATAATTGTTATTAGATGGAGTATTACCTGGTTAGCCCTTTGTGAGGGCGTGAAGAGTGGCTGCAGGGCACAATGAATAACATAGTGTAGTATATACTGCTAGTGTATGCAGCGCAGCTTATACACACAGTGGTCACAGGTATCAGAGCCACGTATACACACAATGGACACAGGTAGCAGCGCAGCGTATACACACAGTGACCACAGGTAACGGAGCCGCGTATCCACACAGTGGCCAGAGGTAGCAGCGCAGCTTATACACACAATACTCACAGGTAGCAGAGGCGCTTATACACACAATACCCACAGGTAGCAGAGGCGCTTATACACACAATACCCACAGGTAGCAGAGCCGCGTATACACACACAGTGCCCACAGGTAGCAGAGCCGCTTATACACACGCAGTGCCCACAGGTAGCAGAGGCGCTTATACACACAGTGCCCACAGGTAGCAGAGGCGCTTATACACACAGTGCCCACAGGTAGCAGAGGCGCTTATACACACAGTGCCCACAGGCAGCAGAGACGTTTATACACACAATGACCACAGGTAGCAGTGGTGCTTTTACACACAATGGCCCCCGGTAGCAGGGTCACTTCTACACACAATTCCCATAGGTAACAGAGGCGCTTATACACACAGTGGCCACAGGTAGCTGAGGCACTTATACACACAATGGCCACAGGTAGCAGCACCATTTATACACACAATGGCCACTTTTAGCAGCTCCGCTTATACACACAATGCCCACTGGTAGCAGTGTCACTTATACACACAATGGCCACAGGTAGCAGTGGCGCTTATACACACAATGGCTACTGGTAGCAGAGTCGCATATACACACAGTGTCGCTTAGACACATAATGGCCACAGCATTAGTGTTTCTTATTAATCCAATGTCCATTGGTAGCAACTATACTCACAGAAGTTAAGTGTGTGTGTGGGGGGGGGTTTGGAAAGGGGGTGGGTTCAGTGAGGTGGAGGTGCGTATCCGTGCCACTGATCACCCCGATTCAGGGAATCACTTGTAGCAGCTGCGGATGATGTCCGAGGTGCTATGTGTGGTGGTGGGGTGGGTGCGGGAGGGGGTCCAGAGGTGTTGCGGGTAGTGGATGGGTGGGTGCAGTGGCACTGATGGCGGAAAGGGTGCAGAGGTGCTGTGGGTGGGGGAGGGGGTATAGAGGTGCTGCGGGTGGGGGAGGGGCGGCTGCGTAAGGGGAGTGTAGATGCTGTTGGTGGGGGAGGGGTGGGTGCGGGGGGCTGTGGATGAAGGAAGGGGTCTGGAGGTGATGTGTGTGTGGGAGGGGCGATGTAGGGGGGTGCGTTTGGACGTGCAGGGGGTTGAGCTTAGGTGATGGGTTTCAGAAGTGCTGTGGGTGGGGGAGGTGTGGGATGGCACGGATGGGGTATGTAGATGCTGTTGTGTCGCGGATGTGGGAGGGCTGAGTGGGGTGGAGCATGTGGGGGTGTAGTGGGGGAGAGAGGTGGGTATGGGGGTGGGGGAGGGGAGGGGGGTGCTGCGGGTGTGGGTGCAATGGGTGGGGGAGGGGCGTGTGCAGTGGGTGGGGGCAGATGTGGTGGATGCCGCTGGTGGGGGTGGAGGGTGTGGGGGTGTAGCGAGGGGGAGAGGTGGGTATGGGGGAGGTGCGGGGGTGCTACGGGTGGGGGAGGGGGCGGGAGTGCAGCAGGCGGAGGAGGGTGTGGTGGATGTTGTGGGTTCGGCGAGGGTGGGATGGAGGGTGCGGGGGTGCTGCAGGTGGGGGAGGGGCGGGTGGGGAGAGTCGCGGGTGGGGGGTTTTGCGGGTTGTGGGTGCTACGGGTGGGGGCGTGTGCCGCGGGTGGGGGATGGATGTGGTGGGTGGTGGGGGTGCTGCGGGTGGGGGAGAGGCGGGGGGTGCTACGGGTGGGGGAGGGGGCGGGAGCGCAGCAGGTGGGGGAGGGGTGTGTGACGCGGATGTGGTGGATGCTGTAGGTGCCACGGGTGGGGGTGGGGTGGAGGGTGCGAGGGTGAGAAGTGGGTATGGGGATGGTGCGGAGGGTGCGTGGGTGTAGGAGGTGGGAGAGATGGGGGTGGGGTGGGGGAGGTAGTTTTCTTTTGTGGGTTGTAGGTGCTACGGGTGGGGGAGGGGGGAGTGCTGCGGTTGGGGGAGGGAGTGCCGTGGGTGGAGGAGGGACGGGGCGGGGGTGCTGCGGGTGTGGGTGCTATGGGTGGGGGAGAGACATGTGCCGCGGGAGGGGGGCGGATGTGGTGGATGCTGTGGGTGCCGTGGGTGCTTGGGTGGGGGATGGGCGTGTGCCATGGGCGGGGGGCGGATGTGGTGGATGCCGCGGGTAGGGTAGTGGGTGCGGTGGGGGAGAGGTGGGTATGGGGGCGGGGGAGGTGGGGTGGAGGGTCCGGGGGTGTAGCGGGGGGGAGAGGTGGGTATGGGGATGGTGCGGGGGGGTTTGCGGGGTTGTGGGTGTTACGGATAGGGGAGGGGTGGGAGTGCTGCGGGTGGGGGACGAATGTGGTGGGTGCTGTGGCAGCCGCGGGTGGGGGAGGGGCAGGGGGTTCAGGTGGGAACGGATGGGCAGGAGGGTGCGGGGGGGTAGAGGTAGGTGTGGGGTGGGGGAGGTGCAGGGGTGCCACGGGTGGGTGGGGGTGGAGGGTGTGGGGGTGTAGCGGGGGGAGAGTTTGATATGGGGGTGGGGGAGGTACGGGGGTGCCGCGGGTGAGGGGTTTTGTGGGTTGTGCGTGTAACGGGTGGGGGAGGGGGCGGGAGTGCCGCGGGTGGGGGGTTTTGTGGGTTGTGGGTGTTACGGTGGGGGAGCGGGAGTGCCGCGGGTGGGGGAGGGGTGTGTGCCGCGGGTGGGGGACGAATGTGGTAGGTGCTGTGGGAGCCACGGGTGTGGGAGGGGTGGGGGGTGCTGCGGGTGGGGGAGGGGCGTGTGGCATGGGTGGGCTGATGTGGGTGGCACGGGTGGGAGGGTGAGGTGGATGTGGTGGATGCCGCGGGTGGGAGGCTTCGGGGTGCTGCGGGTGGGAGGGTGCTGGTGGCGCGGGCCGTGTGCCACGGGTGGGGAGTGGATGTGGTGGATTCTGTGGGTGCTGCGGGTGGGATGGTTCGGGGTGGCGCGGGCCGTGTGCCGCGGGTGGATGTGTTGGATGATGTGGGTGCCGTGGGTGGGGGAGGGGCGTGTGCCACGGGTGGGCTGTTGTGGGTGCCGCAGGTGGAGGTGGGAGGCTTCGGGGTGGCGCGGGGCATGTACCGCGGGTGGGGGTAGATTCTGTGGGTGCCGAGGGTGGGAGGGTGCGGGGTGGCGTGGCCCGTGTGCCGTGAGTGGATGTGTTGGATGATGTGGGTGCCGCGGGTGGGAGGGGGGGCGGGTGCGGCTGTCAGCGGTCGTCCACGGCACAATTCCCCTCCGGACTGTGCGGCAGCGGTAACTGAGAGTCCTGCTTACAGTCCCCGGCTGCACTGTCACCAGGGTGCAGGGACTGGAGGAGGGAGAGAGGGGACTGGGCGGAGACGGGGAGGGGACTGGGCAGGGATGGGCGGACCGAGGGAGGGGACTGTTCCTGCCCTGCATCCAGCCACTGTGACTCCGCCCAGCGTTACGGCCAGGCACAGAGTCACAGACCTGGCCTATTATATAGGAGATAGGTACGGCCGCACCTTGAATATTTTGTACAATTCTGGACACCTCACTATAAAAAAGATATATTAGAGCTGAAAAGGGTTCAGAGACGAGCTACAACATTCATAAAGGGGTTTGAGGCACTGGAATACGAGGAAAGGCTTACTAGGTTAAATATGTTTACACTTGAGAAAGGTGTCTAAGAGGAGACATTTTTAATATATATAAATATACAAAGGGCCAATACATGGAGATATCAGGAGATTTGTTTATTAAGAGATCTTTACAAAGGACATGCGGACACCCTCTGAGGTTAGAGGAGAGGAAATTTCATACCCAAAGAATGAAAGGGTTCTTCACAGTAAGGGCAGTAAGGATCTGGAATTCTTTACCAGAGAAAGTCAGATACATTTCTAACTGAAAAAAATATTCAAGGATATAGCAATTAAAAAGATTGTATTGAATAACTATGGATATATCTGGTTATTTACAGAATAGTATGGGATCTAAATAAAGGTTGAACTTGATGGACAACTTGTCTTTTTTCAACCTTATTAACTATGTTACAAGAGAGAGAGAAGTAAGGACGAGAGAGAAGTGAGAGAGGTGAGGATGAGGTAGAGTGAGAGAAAGAGAAGTGAGGATGAGGGAGAGAGAGAATAGAGAGATGAGAGAGAGTCAGCCAGGGGAAGTATACACCTGCACTTACCCTGGCAGGGGGCTGGCACACAGCTTTCCTTTCCCCAGAATGTTAGTGGGCTCTCCCAAGCTGCTCCTGTATCCCTGCAGTGCTGATGCTGTAGCTGGCCCTGTGCTGGGGCTGGGATCCGGGACTGCCTAGGTTACAAGTCTCTTTCAGAGGGCCAGGGGCTCAGGCAGACATGCTGCAGTCAGTCTGCACACCGGGTGCTTGAGGGCATGTGGCCACGTGTAGTACCACGCACCATCTCCTAAGAGTCCCAACGCTGTGCTGCTGCTCCTGCTCTGTCCTCTTTCCCCCACGGCTGCGATGACTGTCCTCACACTTTTTGCAGGAGGTGCGGATGCCATTGGTGTACTTTTGCCCTGTAGGGCTTGTCGGAGGCATTAGCCATGGCTTGGTGCGGGGAATGGAGCGGAGGAGATGGACACATCGGGAATGGAGTGTAGCAGACACAGAGCTGCTGCTACACAACAAACCAGGACAAAGCTGCCACCCACCGAGCCCAGCACCGCTTTGCTCACATGCACAGGCAATTCAGAGCTGGATTGCTTGAGCCTAGAGAGAGGCTGGGGGCTGGTGGGGGAAAGCAGAGCAGAGGAGCATGCAGCAGACACAGAACTGCTGCTACAAGAGGATTACTCTGCGTTGCTGGTGGGCAGCAGAAGCCTGGGGTGAGACACACAAGTCAGTGAAGTCTCAATCTGCAGAGCTGCGGCAGGAGACAGCACCCTTAGAGCTTGGCGCCCTGTGCTCCTGCATAACTTGCAATATTAGACGGCCCTGGCCTCAGAGGTACAGGCAACCTCACTGAGGTGGGCCTCACTGCATGGGATCCCACTTCCTCGAAGGGATCAGGCTCCAGATTGTTTACTTGAATTATGCTTAATATGCATTATGTTACATTATAATGCAAAGTGCTGTGATGTATTTTCTACAGTGCATTGCTGTTATTAATCTGCTACATTATCAAGCATGCGCTAACAGTATTTACCATACATATATTTATCAAGGGGTCCAGACCATAGTTAGCCAAGCCTCTAATCATGTGCCCCTACCACTGCATTTCTCCGGTGGGCTCTTCATGCTCCAGTTCGACAGTGGTTCTAGTTAGACTCACTCACTGTCTGGGGAGACATGGTGGAAGTTGGAGGCACAAGTCACTAGCATACCCTTCCCTCACTTTCTGGCAGTGAGTATATGCTGGAACACAACTGTGAGAACCAGAAACTGCAGATACTGTACACAGTATTTTAAAATAAAATTCAGCTCCCTAAAAATGCTCATTCACCTCTTTCATTCAAAATGTAGTCAGGGGCGGATGTACTAAGCGGAAAATGCGGCAAACCCCCTGTTTACCGCATTTTCCTGATGTACCATCCCCCGGCCGGCAGGTCAGCGCCGCGGCAGGGTTCGCCAGCTTTAGCTGGCGATAGTCCATAGAAGCCTATGGGCTTCTCTCCGTGGCGCTGTGTGAGGGATCCGATCGGATCCCTCCCAGCATGCCTTGCGGCCACCCCCATCACCCTGCGCATGCGCAGACTGACTCCTGGGGCCGAATCCCGGAAGTCAGGCTGCCGCTGTGCATCACAGAGGACAGCTCTTATCGGAAGAGCTGTCCTCCGCAATGCTGATCGCATATGTAAGTACATATGCGATCAGCATCGTGGCGCAGGGCGGCGATGGGCGGCGATGTACATTAGTACATCCCGCCCTTTGCCTTTAATCTAATGTGAAGTGTGTTCTTCCTCTACCAAGGTTATTAATTATTTGCCAGATGTATATATTCATCAAACGTTGTTATACATTTAAAAGTAAATGAATACTTAGTTTTTGGAAACAGGGCTGAGAGGGGCTACCAAAATGCTTAAAGCTTAGGCGGTTCATCCAGCAGTTGTGTTTCACAGTACTCTGGCACAGATGCTGTCATGCAGAGCGGCTGTGCTATCTGCTTGGCCAGAATCACTGCTCTGATGTCACTGTAGTGTCTCACAGTCTCTCACATGCCGCTAAGGGTCACTGCAGTTGGTGAGAATTCTCAGACCTAGCTGCAGTGCTCTGAAATGCCACCATGATTGACTTTCAGAGCTGTGTTTATAAATGAATGCATCACATATGTGTTCTCATTTCTAATGATATGATTTCAAGTACTCTGCTCATTAGGCATATTTCATCCAAGAAATATCTGAAACAGCTGGGTTCCTTCTCTCTGGAAGTCCTTTAATCTATAAAGGGAGACATGCAGCCCTAATGTCACAATCACTTCTTCCTCCTTAAATATTGGATTTAAAAATTCCATCATAATTTGAGTTGAATGCACACTGCAAGTTCTTTTATTCAATATTCATATGTTCTTTTATTACACAGTTCTGTTTTATCACTGTTGTTTCCAATTGTAAAATGCAACTGTTAATAAATAATAAATAAATAAATTACACTATGCGCCATATGCCTGACATTGACTGGCACCGGCCCTGCTGATATAGTGAATGTTGGGTTGCCTGCACAGTCTATTTTTCCTTGCGATGCTGATCCCGTGGGACCGCACATCGGCATCACAAGGACTATACACACGGGGGGGGGGGGGGGGCAAAAAAGTTTCAGAGTAGCTCAGAACTTACTCAGTCGCTGCGATCACTTCAGCCTGTTCTGGCCCGGAACTGACGTCAGACACCCGCCCTGCAAACAACTGGACACGCCTGCGTTTTTCCAAAGACTCCCAGAAAATGGTCAGTTGACACCCACAAACGCCTTCTTCCTGTCAATCTCCTTGCAATCAGCTGTGCAAATGGATTCTTTGTTAAATCCATCGCTCAGCAACGATCCGCTTTTCACCCGTACGGCGCGCCTGCGCATTGCGGTGCATACGCATGTGCAGTTTGGACCTGATCGCAGCACAGCGAAAAACCTAGTGTGCAATCAGGTCTGAATGACCCCCACGGTGTGATATGCACTAACTTTCCTTACACTTTTCACTATATAGTCAAAATCATAAGGAAAGTTAAGTGCATACACATCTTAAGACCCTCCTCTCATTTTAACAATAACATCAGATGTGTCTCCATTGGGATAGGCAGATGACTCCCAACACATACAAGGAGAATGGTCAGGGAAAGAAAATAGACTTCCAGTACTTTAGAACTAAGAGCTGAGAAAATAACTTTTCAGTCTTATTAACCTCCCGAGAAACACTTTTCTGGACAATATGACATCTATGTCCTACATGAACAGAATGGGGAAAATCTTTTAATGTTCCTCCATGGAAGCTATGGACATCTGGCAGGAGACCATAGCAAGGAAGATAATTCTAGAAGCAAAAAACCTGCCTGGAGATATGATCTAACTGTCAGATTCCCTTTCATATCTTTGACTACCGTGACTTCCTAATTAGATGTTATGTCTATTTCTATTTCTATGACTAAGGACTATCACTATATACCACCACTACCGGATCCAGATAAGGACTTGTCTCTGTGCGAAGAGCTTTTTTTTTTTCCTTTGGACCAACCTCCTGTTTTAACCTGTATGCTTAGCAATCTATGGAAACCCACTAAAATTCTACACAGGCGAGCAAACTGCACACATCTCGTGGAACTGTGTGTGAGTCCATCAACAGGGTAATACCAGCTGACTGTCTGTCTGATTGCATATGTATATGGAGGATAAGTCTGTGTCTATATAAAAGTCTGAGATCCTGAATGTGGACACTGGCCTAATTAGCAGTTTATCAAACTATTTTTATTCTCAGAGATAGCGCCAAACGTTTTTATCTGTTTTATATTATTTTTAATAATGTGCTTATTGTTATTCTAATTAAATCCTTTTATGCAATTGATCCATCGTGTTTGCATTACTTAGAATAACAACTCATAGCGCTGGTACCATTTTTTATTCTACTATTAATCGTTGGGGCCTGACAAACCCTTTCCACCTGCTGTGACAGCGCGTCAGGGTATTTTCTTATATACTCTATTTCTAAGACACTGGGTTCTCTCTTAGCTTTGTCACTTCCAATATTAGGAGTTAAGCTTACCCTATTAATTTTCTCATACCCACGTTTTCTTAACCCCCAGAAGGGTACCAAATTATTTTCAAGGGTCACATCAAAACATTATGTAGAATTCTTTGGTGGAATTAAAGATAGTAAACAACAATGAAGAACCAAACTGTTGCATTTTCCCATGTTTATCTACTTACCTGGCTCTTACCCTCTTGTTAGAATATATAGCAGTTGTTTATTACCTGTATAAAACCTTACTGTACAGCTAAACCCTTTACCCTTTCAGGATACATTGGGGCAGATGTATTAACCTGGAGAAGGCATAAGGAAGTGATAAACCAGTGATATGAGCAAGGTGATAAAGGCACCAGCCAATCAGATCCTAACTGTTAATTTACATCTTGGATCTGATTGGCTGGTGCCTTTATCACCTTGCACATATCACTGGTTTATCACTTCCTTATGCCTTCTCCAGGTTAATACATCTGCCCCAATGTTTGTTACATAGTAGAGGCTGGTATTGATATTTTTCAAGCTGCTCAAAGTCTTGCCTCTTCAAACTTTCATGCATGCTGCAAGTTGATCATCTGCACGTACACTGGCAATCTTGTAATGAGGAGGCTTACCACCTATACCCTCCAATTAGCTTGATGGGATGGGAAATTTTCCTCACACTCTGATATTCTATCAATTTAAATGGATTATGAGTGCAGGTTTGACACTACTTAAAGGCCATGTTTCGAGAGGAACTACCAAAGTGAAGGTACCTCAAAAGGTCTTCTCTTACAAACATTTGTGCACAAGGCTAATTTGTCATCAATGTGGTCATATACATAACATTATTGGAAACCTATGATGAAAAAAGTTTAGGTCTCAGAGCAACGGACAGTTGTGTGGTAGTCTGCTCACCAGCTGTTGCCAGGCGGCAATCTCCCAGAGAACAAACTGTAGTTTGCAGGTATCTTTGCTCTGGATTGCCACCTAACAACAGCGCCCATCACGCCCTCCCAAAAATTACAAAGTTACTGTGCTTCCTGATAACTACTATACTAAAACATTATTCTATTATCTTTTGTTACATTCACATAAGTCCTCCGAGAGACTAGAAAAGAACACAGAGTCTAGTTCAGAGGTTCTCAAACTCGGTCCTCGGGGGCACACACAGTGCATGTTTTGCAGGTCTCCTCACAGAATCGCAAGTGAAATAATTAGCTCCACCTGTGGACCTTTTAAAATGTGTCAGTGAGTAATTAATACACCTGTGCACCTGCTGGGTTACCTGCAAAACATGCACTGTGTGGGCTCCCGAGGACCGAGTTTGAGAACCTTTGGTCTAGTTACACAAGTCCCTAAAAAGTGAGAAGCCTCAATTGTCTCTGTTCCTTTACCTGCAAAACAAAGGTTTCATTATAATATTGTTTTTTTATCCATAACTACTAGAAGACTAGCGGGTAATTGAAAATGTAATTTCTACCATATATTTAAATTCTCCAGTTGTGTACATTTATTGTTATTCCAATTGTAATTGTGTAAAATTATAAGAAAGCTATTTTAACTTCCATTTCTTGTTGGGTTATATATATATATATATATATATATATATATATATATATATATATAAAAACAGATGGTACTAGCGGCACTCAGAGTCTTGCACAATGTAAGTGAAAAAAGCCAAGAGCATTTATTATCAAGGTTTCGGGGGACGAACCCCCTTCCTCAGGACACTGCATGCAAACTAGTGACAAAACAACAGTGACAACTCTAAATACCTTACCGTCCTGCACCCCGTCATCCCCCGCCACGTCTGCGTTGTCTCGGTACACAGAGCCCACGCTTCCGGTCACGTGTGGCATCCAACGGCAGGAACTCGCATCATCCCGCAACCCGGACCCGCTTCTGACGAGGCTGTGAACAGAGGGGAACAGGTTACCATGGTGACAGTGCACAGCCAGCGCACTGCTCCGTGCACTGACTCATGAAACATAAATACATATACAAAATTCAAACAACAACATGCAGGCATTAATCGTGTAAACATTAAAATCACCAGTGTGCATATAAAAATGAATATTAAGACACACTACAGAACAATTCTGTGTGTGATGAATTGCATAACTATATATATAAAAAAGTGAAGAATGTTAATACATAAAATGCACAACACTAACGAGCCTAACCTTCTGCAATGACAAAAATACTACTAATAACAATCACAAACTATGCAGACTTCTAAAAACTTAATAAAGCTAGGCACACATAAGCACATATGTGCCGTCCCTTAACCTCTGATTGTATTTATTGTGTTTCCCTGGACATCGACTCCTATTCCTTATCTTTTAATCTTACTGATATGATTACTACGACCCACTGGACTGTACACTACTGTGTATCCGTGAAATGGGTGGGTAATGCGGATGAACTCATCCAATGTGGCCTGGTCTTTATGTATAATTACAAAACGCAATTTAAACTCAACTGTTCATTTAAACCTCGGGGATGGATGGTGTCAAGTCTATGGATCCAGCATACAGTATATGCATGCGTTATTTCTTCTCAGGGTTTGCCTTTCGCAAGGTTCACCAGTACTATTTGCCAAAATAATAAACTGTTCCGATCGGTTCAGAAAGTGTGGATATTGTTCTCCTTGTGTTTCAACACCTACAATACGAACCCTGAGATGTTCTTGTTATTGGGACTGCTACTAGTAAGCTTCCAAAAATCTGGACAGGCACAGCTTCAGTGATAGTGTCGGCAGGTTAGTTATATAAAAATGTCACTTCACTGTCTTTCAGTGGAGAATCAGGATGCTTGCTGCCCAAGCCCACCAGCTATTGCTACAGTAGGTGTCAATCCTATTGCCTAGAACAAAGAAAGTTTGCAGAGCATAGATTACTGCAATTTACAGTATTTTTAACAAAGAATAATGGTATTCACTTAAAAGTAGTAAGAGCCATCATTTCTAGGCATAACTTTAGTTGATGTCATTAACAATGAATGATGGGCCCGATTCCGACCTGATCACTGTTGTGGGAATTCACAAGGTGGCCGATTATGGATCGACTGCGCATGTGTATGGATCGTAGTGCGCACACACGAGGCCAAACTGCGAAAAATCCAGCAACTTTTTTGATCATTAGGCATAAGCAAATTGATTGACAGGAAGCCAGTGTTTGGTGGTGATAACTGGTCATTTTCAGGGAGTGTCAGGAAAAATGCAGACGTGGCCAATTGTTTTCCAGGAGGGCGTGTGACGTCAGCTCCGGCCCTGATCAGCCTGATTCTATCGCACTGTAGGAGTAAGTCCTGGGCTACGCACAGACTGCACAGATTGGAAAAATCATTTGATGGTGAGAGAGTTGCGAATGCATTTGCAGCTGACCAGCATTTGCAGAGATTTTCGCAAGGGCATACGCAGACTTGCACAGGGCGGGTATCAAGTCTTGCACAAGGCGACTATCTGATTACAAACCTCTGCAAATTCGCAGAGGTATGATCAGGTCTGAATTACTCCCAATGTCAGTGATGCAATAAGCTGCTGCTCCACGACATAGACATCATTTCATGTCTATAGTATTTACTTTGTGCTTATTTAAAACCTTTGTATAAGATAACTCTCTATAGTCCTTCTTTTCTAGCCAGACTTGGAAATGGAAGGACATTCAATGGGAGGTGTAGATCAGTAGCTTGGTATGGCCAACAACACAACCAACTTAAAACTACACTTTGTGATACGGAGTGTCAACATCATGATGCTTGCCAAATATATACACACTGCTCAATTCTGGGATCCGGTCTGAAGATCGACAGTGACTAGGTCGACAATGTTTAGATCGACCACTATAGGTCGACAGTCACTAGGTCGACATGGATGGAAGGTCGACAGGGTTTCTAGGTCGACATGTGCTAGGTCGACAGGTCTAAAGGTCGACATGAGTTTTTCAAATTTTTTTTCTTTTTTTTGAATTTTTTCATACTTAACGATCCACGTGGACTACGATTGGAACGGTAAAGTGTGCCGAGCGAAGCGGTAGCAGAGCGAAGGCACCATGCGAGGGGACGCGGTGCACTAATTTGGGATCCCGGTCACTCTACGAAGAAAACGACACAAAAAAAAAAAATCCTCATGTCGACCTTTAGACCTGTCGACCTAGCACATGTCGACCTAGAAACCCTGTCGACCTTCCATCCATGTCGACCTAGTGACTGTCGACCTATAGTGGTCGACCTAAACATTGTCGACCTAGACACTGTCGATTTGATGAACCACACCCCTCAATTCTACCCAGGTATCACTTATGGGAGGTCAACCAAGGACATAAGTAGGAGTGTTGATTGTATAGAAAAGCACCCCCTTGGAGAAATGCTTGGTTATACATGCATCCCACAGATATGTACATTATCATCAAAGGTTGTTAGAGCAGAAATGTCCAAGAGTTATGGCAGAACCACAAACAAACAGAGCAGTTACTTGTTTGCCAGTCTCATGGGATTCTGTTAAGGCTGAGCTTAAATAAGGGCCCAAAGCTGTTGAAATGTTCTACATAATTGCAAAATAAACATTGATAGGAATAGAAATGTCATTGTACAAAATATAGTTATATTCACTTCCTCATCAGCAACAGGACCTTGCTGTATACAGTACTTATATAGTGTATGACTGAGGTAAAGGAAAATAGTACTTAAATCATCCACGGAAACCTTTTGCCCAGTGTTTGGGTAATAATCACACAGAGATGTGTGCTTGTAGCCTAGTCACACAGATGTCTTTTCATGGGCTGAGTCGCAGCATCATTATCTAATCAAGGCAGTTGCACACTCTTATGAATGTCCATTTACTCTTAAACCATTTATTTTTAGTGTAAAATTGCTTCATTGTAAATAGGGTAGGGCTAACATCTTTCACCACAGAAGCACTCCTGTGTCTCCATGTTTGCCACCGGCAAACTTATTATTCATATGGATTATCATGTTTAGTGAGACTACACATCTGCAACAGATGTACTACATTAGAAGGCCAAACGGAAGAGCTGGATAAGTTTTGTAACAAACTTCATGTCACATGATTGTCCAAGTTTCCTGTTTCCAAATAAGCACTAGGGCAAGGATGAGGAGGGAGGGGAGGGGGGATTAGATCACAACATATTTGGTCATTTAAATAATTAGAATTTATTCCTTTTGTAAACAGTTAGTCAAATGCAGACTAAAAGCAGCAGCATCTTTAATGCTGGCTGCCAGGCAATGAATTGACTATTAATTGCATGCACCACCAAAAGGTTGTTGCACCAAAAAGAATGTATATTTTGTGAGCTAATGATTTCCTGGCTTGATGGCTACAATGAGGTGGAACAGCTCAAGTAACAGCAGGTTCTTCATAAGGCCTTCTTCTATTCACTCTCTTTGCCATGGGGATGTTCCCCACTCAACACCCAAGTAAGCATCCATGAACTACTTGGAACTGTGACAGGATGCTACAGATTCACTTCATACAGGAATATCATTGATGTGCCATGGGAATGTTAACCAGACCCTTATGTCTTTTCAGTTTTGGGACAATGTAATTAAGTTGTGCCACTTCTGGATACCTGTGTCTCCAGCTTCCTGCAGAAAATGTTCACTTGTGATGTCATTTCTTTTGTTAGATCAACCTTGTGCAACCTTTCTTGCAGGATGCAAACTCTTGTTTGTGCACAGCAGCAAATATAAATTTTGTCCCCACTGATGTACAAGAAAGCAAATATGAGCTAAACTTTTCAAGAAATAGAGCATTTGTTGATGTAGTGAACGGGTGTTACATTTGGAACCTAGGCATATACAGCTCTGAAAAGCAAGGTGCAGCAGCCTGAAAGATGAATCTATGTCTAGCTGGTAATAGGTGCCCCTAACTCCATGTGCTCTCAGCATGTTAAGAGCTTCATCAAAAGTTTAGTTTTGTAGCTTGCCTAGCTCTTTGCCTATTGTGCCACTAATCGGTCCTCTCTACAGCTACTGTGTACCCCATTTGAGTGCCTCAAGTCCTTTCCAACCCTTATACCCCTGAGTGGCCTCCTTAATTTCCCTAATATCTTGCTGACCTGATGCTGATGTCTCTGTTATCCAAAAGACTCCAATCATCCATCCAATCCCTATGGTGTCGGTCTTTATACTTTTCACTGTACAGGTACTGCTGAGTTGAAAGCTGGTCCTTCCAAAGGGTGATGCTTCAGGATAAGAATGGATGCTGTAGATTCAGGGGTTATCTTTGTGGTGCTGTAGATAATTTGCTAGTCTCAACTGCTCCTGAGTAAAGGGACCCCCTATAGGTTACTGCTTGATATAAATAATATCCTTGTCAAGGTGGAGGGCAATGTTCTCCCTATATGCTCCTACCAGGTAATTTGAGAGGACTAGGGGCCTAATTCAGACCTGATCACTGCTGTGCATTTTTGCACAGCGGGCGATCAGGTCTGAACTGTGCCTGCGCCGCAGTGCATCGGCGCATGCCAGAGATTCAATGAGCATCTCAGCCCAGCGATCGCTGGGTGGGAGGGGGCGGGACACCGGCGTTGGGCCGCCATTTTGGAGGTGCGGTCTGGTCAATGCAGGTGTGCCCGGACTGTGCGTGGGGCGGGCCGTGGTGGCTGCGTGATGTCACACGCAGCAGATGCGACCCGGAGAGCAACATGTAGCTCCCTGCAAGCGTGCAGGAGCTGCGCTGGTAGGGAGCTACTCTTCAGGTACAAAAGCATCGCCACCATGCAATGCTTTTGTACCCGTGTAGCGGGGGGAGGGCCAGACATGCGGGGTGGACTAGCCCTGTGCTGGGCGTCCCCACACAATGCATGTCAGGGTGGCTGATTGTAGTCTTGCAAAATTTTGCACGGCTATGATCAGGTCTGAATTAGGCCCTTAAATACAAGAAGGGTAAAGGAAAGGCTGGAGAAAGGCTATGGGCTGTAGACCCACTCCTTGCTACCAATTATATTATATAGGCAGTATTATTCTGATTTAAAGTTGAAGAAAAATACATTGTAATGTATTGAGTCTTTCTGCTGAAATTACAGTGGATCAGAATTGGAAAGGTCTATAGGTAAAGAGATACCTGACGGCCTAATAAATCCTCCAATTTCAAAATAAAAGAAATCTCTCCTCAGAAACCCTAACAATGCTGCAACAGCAGTTTTGTGTACCTACTGGAGATCCTTTAATCCTCCATCCGTAAGAAATGGTTCAACAAACTTAACTTCTTTATGGCGATTGAGGACCTTACACTAATGCTCAAGAAACTACAATTCTGAATTCTTACATATCTGGTTTCAATGACTACAGTATGAAAAATCAGAAAATTATAAATACTTTCTCCTGCAGGGTCCACAGATAATCCACAGGATAAACACTGGGATATGAGGTAGCGTCAGCGGATTGGCACCAACGATCAAAAGCTTTTGGCTTTCCAGAATGCAATGGACCAGTCCCCTATATCCCCGCCTCCTGGCTCAGGCAATTCAGTTTTTTAGTTGGTGCAGCAGAACCGGACCACGATCTTTGGGCTGCTGATTTTGGCAGCCATAAACTTGTTATTTAATTTATTTTTATAGTCTTACGTTTTTTGAGCGAGTTTTCTAAAAATGTATCTTACACGCATCTTAGACAGAGTCGCTCCAACAACTCTCTGCCGGGTCGCAACAACACTTATCCATGTGTACAGTGCTGTTTCGGTGGGCGTCTGTGTAGGATGTACTAGCAAGTCCAGCGGACATTACCAGGCTGTGGCCGGAGCACGGGGAGAAGGTAAGGCGTCGGTTCCACTTAGTGGGGGAGACGCAAGACACAGCCGCAGTGTTTTCGGGAAGGAGACTATCGAACAGTCACTGACGCGGCTGCCTCCTCGGGTGCACCAGGTCTAGGCCCCAAGGATCATAGGCTCCAGGGATTAGTGTGAGGCCACGATCCCTGGGGTTGATGTCACCAGTGGGAGTAAGACGTTCCCCTTATCGCCCCTCCCCCTGGTTCATGACCAGTTTCATGCAAGTTTCCCGCCATGAACTGATTTCCCGCTTACATCCGAGACGCTGTGTATCTAAATAACGCAGTCGCAGCATAGGCGGCTGTGTGACTGGTGCATTGGTGTTCACTTGGTCATCTGTGTTCACTGTAGGTTCACTGGGCATTTGTGTACACTATAGGCATCTGGATCCACTCAGCATTCACTAACGTATTGATCGATCCAGGAGGTGGGATGAAGTCTCCCTGTATCCCACTCTCCTGAGCCTGGTGATACAGCACTAAGTCTCTACCTACCATGAATTACACGTAGTTGGATAAGTGCCTGATGTATATGAGTCTGTAAATTATTGCTGCTGTTTTTTTTTGCTGTGCGACTGAATACGTTTAAAGTCCTACATAAGGTAATGCAGTAATATGTTTCTCCTACATACTTGAAATGTATCTGGAGTTAAATATGTGCTCATATGAATTATTATGCTAATGTATAACCTGTGGCTGATTGCTGATGTGATTGCTGACTTTACTATTTCTGTCAGTTTATGTGTATATACTGATCCTCAATGCTTGTGCAAAGCAGGGTGGGATTGGATTGTATGTCACTTTAACAAGTTTTACAGTGTTAACTACACAATTTGTGTAGTTAACCAGGGCCGTAACTAGGGGGGGGCTGAGGGGGCATGCGCCCCGGGTGCAGGATTTGAGGGGGCGCCAAGCAGTTACAGAGGAGCAGGGTTTTTTGTCTGTTTTTTTTTTTACTGGCAGTGCTGTGCTGCTCCAGTGAGACAGCAGACAGCTCCCAGGGCAATGTATCTGACCCACCTGTCTGCCCGCAGCTGGCTCCCGACGCTCCTATGTTGGCTACTGTCTTAAACTCTCTTCTTTGCCATGCAGTGAAGGTGACTAGCGTGCGGTGCACCGTACAAGCTATAGAAGCGCACTGTGCTCCCAGTTAGCAGTATCAACCTCCACTTTGCCTCCCAGATGGGGGGATTTGGTGTAGCTTATAGGGTGGTGTGGTGCAGTGATGTAGTGTACAATATAGGGTATGTAGTGTAGTAATGTATTGCAGTATATAGGGGCATGTAGTGCACTTATGTGGTGTAGCATTTAAGTGGATGTAGCGTAGTGATGTAGTGTGGCATATAGGGTATGTAGTGCAGTGCATAGGGGCATGAAGTGTAGTGATGTACTGTAGTTCAGCGTGTAGGGGATGTAGTATACATAGTGATGTAGTGCAGTGGATAGGGGAATGTAGTGCATTGACGAAGTGTTATGATATAGTGCAATGTATGGGGACACACAGAGGAGCATGTAATTGAACACGCTGGCCGGGCATGTGACGCATAGGGCATTTGAAGCAGTGGCATAAGTTCATCCCCGTCGCCCGGAGGCAAGTTACAGTTTGGTGCCCCCAACCCTCAAAAAAAGTGCCAGGACAGAGGTGACAGGGCCAGTACTGAGATGAAAGGGAAAGTCCATTGGGGCCAGGGTAGACTAAGACAGAGGGGACAGGCACAGGACAGAGGTGACAGAGCCAGGACAGAACAGAGGGGCAGGAGAGATGGGTGACAGGACCAGGACAGAGGGGACAGGGCCTGGACGGAACAGAGGGGCAGGAGAGATGGGTGACAGGACCAGGACAGAGGGGACAGGGCCTGGACGGAACAGAGGGGCAGGAGAGATGGGTGACAGGACCAGGACAGAGGGGACAGGGCCTGGACGGAACAGAGGGGCAGGAGAGATGGGTGACAGGACCAGGACAGAGGGGACAGGGCCTGGACGGAACAGAGGGGCAGGAGAGATGGGTGACAGGACCAGGACAGAGGGGACAGGGAGAGTACAGGGATGACAGAGCCATGACAGAATAGAGGGGACAGGAGAGAGGGGTCTCAGGAACAGGACAGAGGTGACAGGACCAGGACAGAACAGAGGAGACAGGAGAGAGGGGTCTCAGGAACAGGACAGAACAGAGGGTACAGGAGAGAGGGGTCTCAGGAACAGGACAGAGGTGACAGGGCCAATACAGCGATGACAGGGACAGTAAAGTGGGGAAGAACAAAAATGACAGGACCAAGATAGAGACCCAAGATAGAGGTGACAGGGACAAGAGAGGTGAAAGGACCAGGACATGGGTGACAGGACCAGGACAGAGGTGAAGGTGACATGGGCAAAACCAGGACAGAGGTACCAGGACAGAACTGAAGGGATAGGAGAGAGGGTTAACAGGGAAAGGACAGAGTTAACAGGGTCAGGACAGGGACAGGGGTGGCAGGGACTGGACAGAGGAGACAGAGCGGAAGGGTCAACAGAGAGAGATGACAAGGCCAGCAGTACAGAGGTGACTGCAATAGGACAGGGGTGACAGTGACAGGAAAGAGGGGAGACAGGGCCAGCACAGGTGTGACAGGGATGGGACAGTACAGGGGTAGGAAAGAGGGGTGACAGGGCCAGCACAGGTGTGACAGGGATGGGACAGTACAGGGGTAGGAATGAGGGGTGACAGGGCCAGCACAGGTGTGACAGGGATGGGACAGTACAGGGGTAGGAAAGAGGGGTGACAGGGCCAGCACAGGTGTGACAGGGATGGGACAGTACAGGGGTAGGAAAGAGGGGTGACAGGGCCAGCACAGGTGTGACAGGGATGGGACAGTACAGGGGTAGGAAAGCGGGGTGACAGGGCCAGCACAAGTGTGACAGGGATGGGACAGTTCAGGGGTAGGAATGAGGGGTGACAGGGCCAGCACAGGTGTGACAGGGCCAGCACAGGTGTGACAGGGATGGGACAGTACAGGGGTAGGAAAGAGGGGTGACAGGGCCAGCACAGGTGTGACAGGGATGGGACAGTACAGGGGTAGGAAAGAGGGGTGACAGGGCCAGCACAGGTGTGACAGGGATGGGACAGTACAGGGGTAGGAATGAGGGGTGACAGGGCCAGCACAGGTGTGACAGGGATGGGACAGTACAGGGGTAGGAATGAGGGGTGACAGGGCCAGCACAGGTGTGACAGGGATGGGACAGGTGTGACAGGGATGGGACAGTACAGGAGTAGGAATGAGGGGTGACAGGGCCAGCACAGGTGTGACAGGGATGGGACAGTACAGGGGTAGGAATGAGGGGTGACAGGGCCAGCACAGGTGTGACAGGGATGGGAAAGTAGTACAGGGGTAGGAATGAGGGGTGACAGGGCCAGCACAGGTGTGACAGGGACAGAACAGAAGTGTCAGCTGAGAGAGAAGACAGGGCCGGTAAGAGGTGACAGGTACAGGACAAGGGTGACAGGAGAGGGTAGGCAGGGCAAGTACATAGGTGGCAGGGATAGGACAGGGGTGAGAGGTACAGGAGAGAGGGGAGACAGGGCAAGCACATAGGTGGTAGGGATAGGACAGGGGTGAGAGGGACAGTAGAAAATGGAGACAGGGCAAGCACATAGGTGGCAGGGATAGGACAGGGGTGAGAGGGACAGTAGAAAGGGTAGACAGGGCAAGCACATAGGTGGCAGGGATAGGACAGGGGTGAGAGGGACAGGAGAGAGGGGAGAAAGGGCCAGCACAGAGTTGGCAGGGATAGGACAGGGGTGAGAGGGACAGGAGAAAGGGGAGACAGGGCCAGCACAGAGGTGGCAGGGATAGGACAGGGGTGAGAGGGACAGTAGAAAGGGGAGACAGGGCCAACACATAGGTGGCAGGGATAGGACAGGGGTGAGAGGGACAGGAGAGAGGGGAGACAGGGCCAGCACAGAGGTGGCAGGTATAGGACAGGGGTGAGAGGGACAGGAGAGAGGGGAGACAGGGCCAGCACAGAGGTGGCAGGGATAGGACAGGGGTGAGAGGGACAGTAGAAAATGGAGACAGGGCAAGCACATAGGTGGCAGGGATAGGACAGGGGTGAGAGGGACAGTAGAAAGGGGAGACAGGGCCAACACATAGGTGGCAGGGATAGGACAGGGGTGAGAGGGACAGGAGAGAGGGGAGACAGGGCCAGCACAGAGGTGGCAGGGATAGGACAGGGGTGAGAGGGACAGGAGAGAGGGGAGACAGGGCCAGCACAGGGGTGGCAGGGATAGGACAGGGGTGAGAGGGACAGTAGAAAATGGAGACAGGGCAAGCACATAGGTGGCAGGGATAGGACAGGGGTGAGAGGGACAGTAGAAAGGGGAGACAGGGCCAACACATAGGTGGCAGGGATAGGACAGGGGTGAGAGGGACAGGAGAGAGGGGAGACAGGGCCAGCACAGAGGTGGCAGGGATAGGACAGGGGTGAGAGGGACAGGAGAGAGGGGAGACAGGGCCAGCACAGAGGTGGCAGGGATAGGACAGGGGTGAGAGGGACAGGAGAAAGGGGAGACAGGGCCAGCACAGAGGTGGCAGGGATAGGACAGGGGTGAGAGGGACAGGAGAGAGGGGAGACAGGGCCAGCACAGAGGTGGCAGGGATAGGACAGGGGTGAGAGGGACAGGAGAGAGGGGAGACAGGGCCAGCACAGAGGTGGCAGGGATAGGACAGGGGTGAGAGGGACAGTAGAAAATGGAGACAGGGCAAGCACATAGGTGGCAGGGATAGGACAGGGGTGAGAGGGACAGGAGAGAGGGGAGACAGGGCAAGCACATAGGTGGCAGGGATAGGACAGGGGTGAGAGGGACAGTAGAAAATGGAGACAGGGCAAGCACATAGGTGGCAGGGATAGGACAGGGGTGAGAGGGACAGGAGAGAGGGGAGACAGGGCCAGCACAGAGGTGGCAGGGATAGGACAGGGGTGAGAGGGACAGGAGAGAGGGGAGACAGGGCCAGCACAGAGGTGGCAGGGATAGGACAGGGGTGAGAGGGACAGGAGAGAGGGGAGACAGGGCCAGCACAGAGGTGGCAGGGATAGGACAGGGGTGAGAGGGACAGGAGAAAGGGGAGACAGGGCCAGCACAGAGGTGGCAGGGATAGGACAGGGGTGAGAGGGACAGGAGAGAGGGGAGACAGGGCCAGCACAGAGGTGGCAGGGATAGGACAGGGGTGAGAGGGACAGGAGAGAGGGGAGACAGGGCCAGCACAGAGGTGGCAGGGATAGGACAGGACAGGAGAGAGGCGAGACACAGCCAGGCTTAAACGACCCTGTGAGTGGTGACAGCAGCAGGTTATCTGTCTTCCCCCTCACATGTTCCCCCTCTCCCAAAAGGGCTTGCACTTACATAGGGTACAGTTTTCAGGAGTCCACACTCCTGCCTGGAACAGCTTCGCTTTCCAGCACTGCACACTCTCTCCTGGTGGCTGCTGCTGCTACAGTACGTGTCATTGGGGGGCGGCGGCTCTGGGTCAGAAGGATATTACGTGACACCCGCGACCCAGGCCAGAGCACAGCAGCAGAGAGCACAGAGAGGAGGAGCGAGCGCCGCTGATGTTGATAGGCGCTGCGCTGCGCTCGTCTGCTCCTCTAGCACCTGCTGCACTACAGAAATTAATCATGTGTGGACGGACGGGGACAACGGAGCAGTTGTCGTGCCCCTTTCAGGGCCAGGAGCCTGGCGGCAATGGACTCCGCTGTCTCCGGGAGTTCCGCCACTGATTTGAAGCACATAGAGGAATATTGTCCAGTAGTATCCCCTTTTTTCAAAACTTTTGATAATAGGATTATTTTAGTTTGATAGGGTTTGTTTGTTTGTTTTTTTGTTTTTTGTTTTTTGTTTGTTTGTTTGATTGGTTTTTGAGGGTTTTTCTTAGGGGGGGGGGGGGCCCACCAAATTACTGCCTCGCCCCGGGTGACGAAAATCCTAGTTTCGGCCCTGAGTTAACACTGTACAGGTGTGTGATTTGTTTATCATGTCTAAGAGAGGCAAGGGTGAGGAGGATACACTCTCCACAGCAGCACCAACACTGATTTCATGTTTGCCTTGCAAAGCTGGGTTAACATCTCAGTATCTGGTTCAAAATGGATTATGTGCAAATTGTTTTAGTTTTCACCAAAGCCTCCTTAATAATCCAAGGCACAGGTTCAAGTTGAACCCCCGTGGGCTGCTTTTGCACAGAAATTATCCAATATAGCTGAGTGGATAATGCCAGCTCCTATATCAGGGATATGTTGCCCTGTTAACCCTTGCATGCAACATTCTTCCTGGGGTTTATCACATTCAGTTCAGGAATCTGTAGCCTTTCAACAAAAACAGGCTGAAAGGCCTGTGGAAAGTAAATCACACAGAAATGAAACATTTTCACAGTCTACACATGTTTCGGATGGGGACTTGTCGGAGGATGAGGATTCATCGCATTCCATGTCTGCATACAGAGACAAGGAGGAAGGTCTCAGCTCAGTGGATATACCTGAGCTAATTAGTGTTATGAAAGCCATTCTATCCTTAAAGGAGGCAGCAGAGTCTTTGATAAAATCCAAGTCACCTGTGTTTAAACATCCCAAAACAGTCAGGACTGAATTTCCTGGGTCAGAACTGCTGACGGAGATTATGCAAGAGGCTTGGGTAACACCCAGGAAGAAGTTTAGAATTCCAAAGAAATGGAATTCCCATCATCCTATTCCAGATAGGGACTGTTTAAAAAGGGAGGTGGCTCCCAAAGTAAATACGCATGGTATTAGATTGGTGCGAAAATCTATATTTCCTCTGCCTTCAACTTCATTAAATGATGTTATGGATAGGAAAATAGATGTTTTTAAAAACAAAACAAATTCTCCTTGTCTGGGGCAATTGTAAGACCAGCCATGGCTCCAGCCTGGATGGCAAAAGCAGTGGCAGCCTGAGCTGATGCATTGGAGGATGATATTTCATTGGCATCTAGAAAGCAAAAATCCCATATTGCACATATTAAACAGAAGGCTATATTTATTGAAGAAGCAGCCTTGGATATGGGTACTATTGCCTCTCAAGCATCAGCCTCAGCAGTAGCAGCTCGCAGAGCTGCTTGGCTACATACATGGAAGGCTGACTCAGAATCCAAGAAGGTTCTAGAGTCTTTGCCTTTTACTGGAGATATTCTTTTTGGTAACGAATCAAACAATATTTTGGAGTCAGAAGCAGACTCCAAGAAAGTGAAGTTTCCTTCAAAACACAAATACATACCTAGGTTTACAGCTTTTCGGCCCTTTCGGACTCAAGGAAAAGCAAAAGGAAAGGGTTTTATAGTCTCAATCTGACAAGTCTAGTAAGACAAAAAAGCATTGGGCTACCAGAAGGCCTGCTTTCAAGACAGCAGATAAGCCATCAGCCTGATGGTGTGGGCCTCCACCTGGGGGATCCCAGGGTTGGAGGCCGACTTTTTCATTTTGCACAGATCTGGCAGCAGTCCACCACAGATGCCTGGGTGCAAGAAGCAGTATCTCATGGTTATGCATTTGCCTTCAAAAAACACCCTCCACAAAGGTTCTTTTGTACCAGCCCATCTTCAGTAGAAACGAAGGCCAGGGCTTTGCAAGAGGCAATTAAGAAGTTGCTTCAATCAGGAGTGATAATTCCAGTTCCTCTTGCGCAATGAGGACAAGGTTTTTATTCCAACCTGTTTCAAGTCCAGAAGCCAAATGGGCTGTTTCGCCCATACTCAATCTCTAAGTGCTGAAAAAGTACATTTGTGTGCCTCGGTTTCATATGGAAACTTTACGTTCCATTATTTTGGCCATGGAGCCAGAAAATATTATGGTATCCCTGGATATCCAGGATGCTTACCTGCATGTTCCTATAGCACAGTCCCATAAGTGCTACCTCAGGTTTGCTATCCTCCAGCAACACTTACAGTTTCAGGCCCTTCCATTTGGACTGGCCACAGCTCCAAGAGTGTTCACCAAAATTATGGCGGTAAGGGCAGCTTATCTCCGTCAACAGGGGATAAGGATTTTTCCATACCTTGACAATTTATTAATCCTGGCACAATCTCAGGAATTGCTTCAGTGTCAACTGCAACAAACAATAGCTTGTTTGCAGAAACACGGTTTGCTCATAAATTGGGCAAAGTCATCCATGGTTCCATCACAGCGGATGATGCACTTGGGGAAGTATTGGATTTGGGTCTTCAGAGAGTAAATTTACCTCTGAACAAGATATCCACAATACAGTCGAGGATTCAGGAGCTGCTACACAGTGAAAGGGTATCCATTCACGCAGCGATGCATGTGATGGCATCTATGGTGTCGACATTCGACATGGTGAAGTATGCTCAGTTCCACTCGAGGCCTCTACAACGTCTGATTCTTTCCAAATGGAATGGGTTATATCAGACAATAAAAACTCAGACTATGGTCCTTCCTCTGGAAGTAAGGAGGTCATTACCCTGGTGGCTACAGACGTCCCATCTGGACAAAGGAAGACCCTTTTGGATCCCAGATTGGGAGGTTCTGACAATGTATGCCAGTCTCCGAGGCTGGGGAGCAGTGTCAGAAGGAAGTTGCTTCCAAGGGAAGTGGACCAAGGAAGAAAGTTGCCTGCCAATAAATATATTGGAACTCTGGGCCATATATATGGCACTAATTAAGGCAAAGGACATTCTTCAGGGGAGACCAGTTCAAATTCGCTCGGACAATGCAACGGCAGTAGTGTACCTCAATCATCAGGGAGGAACTTGCAGCCAAATAGCTGAAGGAGGTAAGCAGCACGTTAAGGTGGGCAGAACTTCATAATCCAGCCTTGTCCGCAGTGTTCATTCCAGGAGTCCAAAACTGGAAAGCGAATTTTCTCAGTCGACACGCCATTCATGCAAATGAATGGGCTTTACACCCTGAGGTCTTCCAGACTCTGATAGACAAGTGGGGGTTACTGGAGTTAGATCTCATGGCTTCCCGCCAGAACAAAAAAGTTCCCGCATACGGGTCAAGGACAAAGGATCCCAAAGCGACCTTTGTGGATGCCCTGTCAGTAAGATGGGAATTTTCGTCTGGCTTATGTGTTTCCACAGATCGCCCTGTTACCCAGGGTGAGGCAAAAGGTAAAACAGGGAAAGGGCGCCGTGATACTAATAGCTCTGACTTGGCCTGGAAGACATTGATACACAGATCTGCAGAGGCTGTTGATGGATGCTCCATTCCTTCTCTCTCAATGTCCAGATCTACTGTCTCAGGGTCCTTGCTATTACAAGCACCTGGAGCAGCTGTCTTTGACAGCGTGGCTCTTGAGACTTCCATCCTGAAAGCAAGAGGATTTTCACAACAGGTAATTCAAACAATGCTCAGAGCAATGAAACCATCCTCCGCTCGCATTTATTACTGAATATGGCAAGCCTATATTCAGTGGTGCAGTGACAGGAAATTTGACCCTAGGTCTTTCAGAGTTTCCAGAGTCCTAGCATTACTTCAGGCAGGAATGGACAAAGGTCTACAGGTTCAGGTGTCAGCATTGACTGTTTCAAAAGAAAATGACTAACCAACAGGATGTTCGCACTTTTTTCCAAGGAATGCTTCACATCCAACCTCCTTTTGTTCCTCCTACAGCTTCTTGGGATCTAAGTTTAGTCCTAAAGGCGCTTCAAGTTGCCCCATTTGAACCACTGAAGCAAGTGGATCTTAAATGGTTGACAGCTTAAGTTCTCTTTTTACTGGCCATTGCTTCAGCTAGAAGAGTTTCAGACTTAGGGGCACTGTTATGTCACCCTCCTTTTCTGGTATTTCATCCAGATAAAGCGGTTCTCAGAACCAAATCTGGTTATCTTCCTAAGGTGCTGTCTAAATCCCACCTTAACAAAGAAATTGTAGTACCGGCCTTGCAAGAGCCAGATCTTTCTGCGGGAGATGCCTCCTTGGACGCAGTCCATGCTTTAAGGATCTACGTGGATCGTGCCAGTGCCATCAGAAAGACAGAAACTCTCTTCATTCTCTATGGATTTCACAAGAAAGTTGGCCTGCTGACAAGCAGACACTGGCGAGATGGCTTCGGTTGACTATTTCAGAAGCTTATTCTCAAGCTGATCTCCCTATTCCGGCTAATGTCTCTGCTCACTCTACTCGTAAGGTAGGTCCTTCATGGGCAGCACAACGTGGTGCTTAAGCTGAACAGATATGAAAGGCAGCCACATGGTCTTCCATTAACACATTCATTAGACATTATGCCTTTGATACCTTTGCCTCTCAGGACGCTGTATTTGGGTGAAGGATTCTACTGTCCAATCAGGAGCGTCCCCTGTACTAACTTTGCTTTGGGAGATCCCAATGTTTATCCTGTAGATAATCTGTGGACCCTGCAGGAAAAATATGTAGTTATGGTAGACTTGCCATCAATATCTCTATTTCTCCTATGTCCACAGGGATCCCACCCTGACGCACCTGATTTGTCTATCCTTACACCTGCTAACCTTCCTTCTTGTACGGAAGTATGTGCATGTGTGTTCTTCTCGTCTGATTAGGGCTCTCCATGATGCTCCTGCCTTGAGCTTTGGAAAACAACTGAATTGCCTGAGCCAGAAGGCAGGGATATAGGGAACTGGCCCGTTGCATTCTGGGAGGCTGAAAGCTTTTGATTATTGGTGCCAATCCACTGATGCAACCTCATATCCCAATGTTTATCCTGTGGATACTGAGGACTTAAGAGAAATAGAGTTATCGACAGTAAGTCTACCATAACTAAGTATATTTTAAGTAGGGTCTTTCAACTTTTTGTCCAATGCTTTCCTATTAGTCATTTATATGAAAGGGAGAGTTTGTATTTGCATATTTCCCCACTACCCATTGGATGTGAAGCCTCATTGTTCTCTCTGGCAACCAGATTGATGGATCATTGTCTCTCTTACTTGACAATCCATCACAGAGGCTTGCCTATTTGCCTCATTGTTACTGAAGATCTATATTGTACTAATGAATGTTCTCTTGTCTCCCCCACCCCAACTACCAATCCATTTCTAACCTGTTTCTACTGGTTTATTTTGTTCATACTGCTGAAGTTAAGCGTACCAACAAATGTTGTTTGTAAAGATTTTCACCATCTAACTGTACCAGTTTTGGTGGGACAGTCCCAATATGAAATAATATTGCCAAATAAATAAGATTTTACTCACCGGTAAATCTATTTCTCGTAGTCCGTAGTGGATGCTGGGGACTCCGTAAGGACCATGGGGAATAGACGGGCTCCGCAGGAGACTGGGCACTCTAAAGAAAGATTTAGTACTATCTGGTGTGCACTGGCTCCTCCCTCTATGCCCCTCCTCCAGACCTCAGTTAAGGAAACTGTGCCCGGAAGAGCTGACATTACAAGGAATGGATTTTGGAATCCAGGGTAAGACTCATACCAGCCACACCAATCACACCGCATAACTTGTGATAAACTTACCCAGTTAACAGTATGAACAACAACAGAGCATCAGATAAACCTGATGCAACCATAATATAACCCTTAGTTAAGCAATAACTATATACAAGTATTGCAGAAGAAGTCCGCACTTGGGACGGGCGCCCAGCATCCACTATGGACTACGAGAAATAGATTTACCGGTGAGTAAAATCTTACTTTCTCTAACGTCCTAGTGGATGCTGGGGACTTCGTAAGGACCATGGGGATTATACCAAAGCTCCCAAACGGGCGGGAGAGTGCGGATGACTCTGCAGCACCGAATGGGCAAACACAAGGTCCTCCTCAGCCAGGGTATCAAACTTGTAGAATTTTGCAAATGTGTTTGAACCCGACCAAGTAGCAGCTCGGCAAAGCTGTAATGCTGAGACCCCTCGGGCAGCCGCCCAAGAAGAGCCCACCTTCCTTGTGGAACGGGCTTTCACTGATTTTGGATGGGGCAATCCAGCCGCAGAATGAGCCTGCTGAATCGTGTTACAGATCCAGCGAGCAATAGCTTGCTTTGAAGCAGGAGCACCCACTTTGTTGGATGCATACAGGATAAACAGCGAGTCAGTCTTCCTGACCCCAGCCGTTCTGGTTACATAATTCTTCAAAGCCCGGACTACATCAAGCAACTTGGAATCTTCCAAGTCACAAGTAGCCGCAGGCACCACAATAGGTTGGTTCAAATGAAAAGATGACACAAACTTTTGCAGAAATTGCGGACGAGTCCGCAATTCTGCCCTGTCCATCTGGAAAACCAGATAGGGGCTTTTACATGACAAAGCCGCCAATTCTGACACACGCCTAGCCGAAGCTAAGGCCAACAGCATGACCACTTTCCACGTGAGATACTTTAGCTCCACAGTCTTAAGTGGCTCAAACCAGTGGGATTTCAGGAAACCCAACACCACGTTAAGATCCCAAATTGCCACTGGTGGCACAAAAGGGCGCTGAATATGCAGCACTCCCTTAACAAACGTCTGAACCTCAGGCAGTGAAGCCAGTTCTTTTTGAAAGAAAATGGATAGGGCCGAAATCTGGACCTGTATGGACCCTAATTTAAGGCTCATAGTCACTCCTGACTGTAGGAAGTGCAGGAATCGACCCAGCTGGAATTCTTCTGTAGGGCCTTCCTGGCCTCACACCAAGCACATATTTTCGCCATATATGGTGATAATGTTTTGCTGTCACGTCCTTCCTAGCCTTTATCAGCGTAGGAATAACTTCATCCGGAATGCCTTTTTCCGCTAGGATCCGGCGTTCAACCGCCATGCCGTCAAACGCAGCCGCGGTAAGTCTTGGAACAGACAGGGCCCTTGTTGCAACAGGTCCTGTCTGAGAGGCAGAGGCCATGGGTCCTCTGTGAGCATTTCTTGCAGTTCCGGGTACCAAGTCCTTCATGGCCAATCCGGAACAATGAGTATTGTTCTCACTCCTCTTTTTCTTACAATTCTCAGCACCTTTGGTATGAGAGGAAGAGGAGGAAACACATAGACCGACTGGAACACCCACGGTGTTACTAGTGCGTCTACAGCTATCGCCTGAGGGTCCCTTGACCTGGCGCAATACCATTTTAGCTTTTTGTCGAGGCGGGACGCCATCATGTCCACCTGTGGCAGTTCCCGTCGATTTGCAATCTGCGTGAAGACTTCTTGGTGAAGTCCCCACTCTCCCGGGTGGAGGTCGTGCCTGCTGAGGAAGTCTGCTTCCCAGCTGTCCACTCCCGGAATGAACACTGCTGACAGTGTGCTTACGTGATTCTCCGCCCAGCGAAGAATTCTGGTGGCTTCTACCATCACCACCCTGCTCCTTGTGCCGCCTTGGTGGTTTACATGAGCCACGGTGGTGATATCGTCTGACTCGATCAGAACCGGTTAGTCGCGAAGCAGGGTCTCCGCTTGACTTAGGGCGTTGTATATGGCCCTTAGTTCCAGGATATTGATGTGAAGGCAAGTCTCCTGCCTTGACCACAGCCCTTGGAAATTCCTTCCCTGTGTGACTGCCCCCCACCCTCGGAGGCTTGCATCCGTGGTCACCAGGACCCAGTCCTGAATGCCGAATCTGCGACCTTCGAGAAGGTGAGCACTCTGCAGTCACCACAAGAGAGACACCCTTGCTCTGGGGGATAGGGTGATTAACTGATGCATCCGAAGATGTGATCCGAACCACTTGTCCAGTAAGTCCCATTGGAAGGTATGGAACCTGCCGAAGGGAATGGCCTCGTATGATGCCACCCTCCTTCCCAGGACTCGAGTGCAGTGATGCACTGACACCTGTTTTAGTTTTAATAGATTCCTGACCAGTGTCAATTCACCTCAGCACTTACACATATCCAAACAGGTGTCGGCGTTGTCGACGGAGACACCCTCTCACACACATATTTGCCCTATCTCCTCCTTAGGGGAGCCTTTTACCTCAGACATGTCGACACACACGTACCGACACACCACACACACAGGGGATGCTCTATTTGAAGACAGTTCCCCCACAAGGCCCTTTGGAGAGACAGAGAGAGAGTATGCCAGCACACACCCCAGCGCTATATGACCCAGGAATTACACAGTAACTTAGTGTTAACCCAGTAGCTGCTGTATATATTGTTTTTGCACCAAATTTATATGCCCCCCCCTCTCTTTTTACCCTCTTCTATTGCAGGGGAGAGCCTGGGGAGCTTCTCTCAGCGGATCTGTGGAGAGAAAATGGCGCTGGTGAGTGCTGAGGAAGAAGTCCCCGCCCCCTTAGCGGCGGGCTTCTGTCCCGTTTCTGCGTAAAAATAATGGCGGGGGCTCGTACATATATACAGTGCCTGACTGTATATATGTATAATTTTGCCAAAAGGTATCTTAATTGCTGCCCAGGGCGCCCCCCCCTGCGCCCTGCACCCTACAGTGACCGGAGTGTGCGGGTGTGCTGTGGGAGCAATGGCGCACAGCTGCAGTGCTGTACGCTACCTTAAGTGAAGACAGGAGTCTTCTGCCGCCGATTTCGATGTCTTCTTGCTTCTGCTGCTTCTGTACTTCTAGCTCTGCGAGGGGGACGGCGGCGTGGCTCCGGGAACGGACGATCAAGGTTAGGTACCTGTGTTCAATCCCTCTGGAGCTAATGGTGTCCAGTAGCCTAAGAAGCGCAACTTAGCCGCAGTGAGTAGGTTTGCTTCTCTCCCCTCAGTCCCATGTAGCAGAGAATCTGTTGCCAGCAGAAGCTCTCTGAAAATAAAAAACCTGACAAAATACTTTCTTTTCTAGCAAGCTCAGGAGAGCCCACTAGGAGCACCCAGCTCTGGCTGGGCACAGATTCTAACTGAGGTCTGGAGGAGGGGCATAGAGGGAGGAGCCAGTGCACACCAGATAGTACTAAATCTTTCTTTAGAGTGCCCAGTCTCCTGCGGAGCCCGTCTATTCCCCATGGTCCTTACGGAGTCCCCAGCATCCACTAGGACGTTGGAGAAATACAAATTACATAGTCAATTATTTTTTTTCTTTTTATGTAGTGTATTAGGATGACATATCCAATAAAAGTATGATGATATTGAAGATGACCATCTGGTACTTTGTGTTTATTCAGGTGCAATGAGCAGCTACTCTGTATATAACTTATTTATATCATCAGCACAGCTGTAGACTACTTATTAACCGTCAGGATCAGTTTCTGTTAGAATATAACTGGGAATTACATTTGAAGTGTGCATGATGAATTGAATCCGGATATAGTGGTTGAGAGGCATATTTTTTAATTATCATTTACTGCTGTAGGCCTAATAATTATAATTTATTTTTGCTGCAATTAGAAAATAAAGATTACCTGGATGTATTAAAATACACATGCAGGGAAAGGGGCTCTATAGGCGCCCAACCTTGTCATGTGTTAGAAGGGAAGTGATTGCTAATGTGACCACTACACTTCTCCCTTAGGAGCCAGGAGCACTATTGCACATGAGCGGCACACATGCAAGAGTGGAAAGTGCTGGGGGCAAACAGTAGCCCATAGCCCACAACATCTAACACCGTCAGGAAATTCCGTTAGCTAGGTGCCAAGTTCTGGAATGCTTGGTAAACTAGGCAAATAAGCAGCCCACATCGGTTTCTATAACTTACAAATATTCCTTGATAAATAGGCTCCTTAAACAAGATTATTTCACACAATAAATAAAAGGATGAACTTAGAAAGCAAACCAGGGAAGCATTCACACTAAAATGTGACACAGACTGGTTTTAAAGATTGACAAAAAAAATCTACATTAACACCAACACAGTAATGGGATTTGCACTAGGTATATTTATCTAATTAACTGCTATTGAATCCAATGTTTTGTGTTTGTTGTTCTAAATAAACAATGTACTATGATAATTAGCATTAGTAAAAATAAAATAATAGTTACAACCTGGTTATATTACATACATAGCACATGCCAATATGTACACTATATATTACATTTTATTTTTTTGAAGACAAAGAAATGACAAGAAAATGAGGTACAGCAGCATTCCATTAATAACTCGTGTAAAGCACAGAGCATCCTCTCTATTTGGAAACACACTGTAGGTCAAAGGCTGGCAGCCTATAACGTCTTCAGTTGACCTGGAACTACAAGCCAAAATTGCCCTATGGAAGAACTAAAGATTGATTTAGCCTACTCTTTAGTTGATTAAATTATGAGCATAAAATACCTAATTCTAAAATACTGTACTTCAAAAATGCATTCACATGGTTGAGGTAGTCAAAGACTAGGTAAAGAGAACAACAATAAAAAGATGAGATTCGAGGGATGGGAAAGGGGCACAGACTGAGGTGTTCCCTGGATGGCGGGTAGTTTTACAACCTGTTCTCCTTCATAGGGACCATTATATTTGTTTTCTGGGTGTTCAGGATGACAATGGTCAAAAGATATCCTAAACTTTCAATGTGGTTGCTATTGAAGGTGTGGGTTCGGTATTTAATACCGCCTGTTGGGATGCCGGTGGTCACATGACTGACAACAGCATCCTGACAATGGAGATCCCAATGTCGGAGGGATAAGTATTTATCCCCACATTCCCCTACCATAAACCTAACTCTCCGGGGGTGGCTAACCCTCTGGGTGCGATGGATAGAGCTAACCCTTGGGGGTGGTGGCTAGGGACAAATGCCCCCCTAGTGCATAACCCTAACCCCCCCCTAGTGCTTAAACCTACCTTTTTTTCACATGAGCCATACGCACCTTAATGTGCACAGAGAGCTGTCAAGAGAATGGCCAGACCCTGGCAGTAGGTGGGGGTGTGGCTACACCCCATGGGGTGCCTCCTGCAAAAGTTATGAGGCCGTGCCATTTTGGAATGTGTGGTTATATCTCTCCGAACTGATATGAGAATTGCTATAAAAAAAATCTATGTAATCACAGGTTGTTGCTCAATCAACTGAGCATGTTGTGAGGACACAAATTAACCACCACAACTCAAGTGGGAAATTCCATTATCTCTATTCTGATCATGGATATCACCACTGTGGGGATTGGGTTACTATGCTACCCCTTTTTGTGTGTTCCATTGTTCAACTGCATACTAGTGTGATGTGCCCAACTGTAGGCATATGAACAGGATTCTTCATTACCATCTGGGATTGTTAATGCTACGTAGCTGCTGCTGTAGTACATATTAGCTAGATGATCTGGCTGTATGCTTCCTGACTGCTTATTATAGATCAGGACAAAATTCAGATCCAGAAGGTTCAGAGGAATCCCCTGGGAATGCAGATTTTGACTCCACTGCAGCTCCCAATCTGCTCCTTTGGGGCTCATCCAAAAGTTTGCAAAGGTTTAGAGGACTCCTGGCCTTGTAGATCACTGAGCTTTGCTCTCAGGAATGCAGGAGAAACAGTAACCTAAAATCGCTGGCCAATAGATTACTAATACTCCTTTCACACCGCACAAATAACCCAGATTATTGCTCTGTTGTTGCCGGGTCTACCCGGGTCGAGGTGCAGTGTGAAAGCGCCAAAGTGAATACCCTGGGTCAAGCAATCCAACATTTCAACCTGGGTTAAAAGAAGGGTTAAACACAGGTTGGACCCAGGTCGTTGTGTAGTGTGAAGCCTCTGACCTGGGATATTCAACCCGGGTCTCAGAAAAAGATGCTGATTGGCTGTTTTTTGAAACCTCATCAATGTGAGCCAGAAAAGTCCATTTTAATTCACATCACAGTGTTTAACATGGGTGACCCAGGTTCAGTGTGAAAGGCACCAACCCGGGAATAACCCCGAAATAACCTGGGTCGAAACTACAATGTGAAATGGTCTGAGCCTGCTCGGACCCAGGTCGGACCCGGGTTCAAAAGCCAGGTCTGACCTTGGTTTGTGATCTGAAAGCAGTATAGTGAACATGTTTTTTTCTATTTTCCCACATCATGTGTGTCCCGAGGTGTGGCTACACAACATACCAATCTGCACTATTAGATATGAATGTGTTAATAATACATTTGGCTTCTGTTTTTTTGTTGTTAAATCACTAAATCAATCATATAATATGTACAATATATTTTTCCTTTACGTTATATTTTAATATGGTAACATAATTAAATTCCACCAATAAAATAAACATGGGGGGAATCATAGAGAGACTCCCTACAGTTTAGCAATGTACTGTATATCTCTCTTCATAACTGAATTTGTGGCTTTTCATCACTGAGACATGTTCTACACGCTCTGTCTCTAACCCCCACCCTGCTGCTGGATCTGGATTTAGTTTATAATATATATATATTCCTATTTTGCAGTGCAGGCACTTCTCTTTTGCACTATTTATATAACTTTTAATAATCCAGATGTGTGCTTATTTGTTCCAGATACATCCCACGGAGACACAGTTTTCTTCTGTTAGATTTAAAGTGAAAGCCATGTTTAGTTAAATCTCATACGAAAAATCATTACGATGAAGTGCAATAAACCCTGCTTGCATGATACAGAGAAATGTGCCCTACATGAACCAATATATAAAACCTACAGAGGTGGGACAGTATTAAGGGGAGATGTATCAAATCTTGGAGATAGATAAAGTGGAGAGATAAACTACTAATCAATCAGCTCCTAACTGTCATTTTCAAAAACAGCCTGTAACATGATTGTCAGGAGCTGATTGGTAGTCTCTACTTTATCTTTCTCCAGGGTTTCATACTACAGGATCCCAAGAGGATTAGCTGCACTTTGGGGTTGGGTATGTGTGATTGCATACTGGCGCCAACATCCTGGCTTGCAGATGCCCGGCGCGGGCAGGGGGCGAGCGGAACGAAGCCCCTTGTGGGCTCACTGTGCTCGCCACAGATTATGCAGGGTATTCCCACTCTATGGGTGTTGTGGGAATAGTCCCTCTTAGTCGGCATGCCGACTGTTGGGACTGTAAGGTGGCAAGATTCCGGCACCAGTATTGTGACTGGTGGTCTCCTGGCCGCCGGTCACGTAACTGCCTCCCGCACTTTGAGGTTAGAGCAGGATTTACTACAACAAACTGTATGAGTCATGTGTAGAGAGAGAGCAAGCTCAGAGAGGTTCCACATGGGTAACCTCATTACTGCATTTACCTGTTCCCTAAACAGATGTGCAGCTAGGTGGGCAAATGCAGGGGGTGGTGGAAGAGAATGGAGCACCAGCAGAGGGAGCCGAAGCTATGAGCCCAGGTGGGATTCAGTATTTTACTTTACAGTAAAACATGAGAGCAGAGAGGAAAGGCAGTCAGAAGTGTACATTTTATCATTTAACATTGGCTATGCATACTGCAGTCTGCAGCAATAGGCTGCACAGCCCGTTTCTCTTTTCTGATGACCCCTCTTCCTCACAGCTTCAGCCGAACCTTGAAAGAGCTGCAGGTTCTGCAATGAAACGCGTTAGGTGCTATTCCAGATCACCCATCATCCATTGGAAGCTGCTCACGTTGTATCCGGACCTTTATTGGACTTTCACACAATTGTGCAGATCAAATTGGTGAACAGATTTGCCAGCCGGCGGCATTGCACATCCACTCAGCATTGAGGACACCGCAACCTGGTGAGGATTTAGGACCCCAGCATTACCATCCACTTAAAGGGACTTTATTCAGGGGATTCCTACCTCCAGCGGCAGCCATTGTGGTAACGTTACAACAGGACTGTGCGATCAGCCCTTTATTAATTCTTTCCACACACCTATCTGCAGTCCATAAAAATAAGGAACGGACACTACCATTGTAGCAGCCTTATGGTGATTCTGGTTGTTTTAATTTTGTATTTATTTACAGTACAATGCTTGTATTTTTACCTGTTTTATTAAACAATTGTGTTTTTTCACCTCCAATCCATTCATCTCCACGTGCCTATAAAGTTCCACTTCTATTCACTCATTTCAATCATTTATTTATTTAATTCATTTATTGCTAAGCGCTGCTATCTGGTATTGTTGCATGTTGTTTTCAGCCGAACCTACTGCCTGAATGCTGCCATGGCTGCAGTGAGAGAAAAAGAGGAGATCTACAACAGGTGAGGCACGGCATATGGGCCCTCATTCCGAGTTGTTCGCTCGCTAGCTGCTTTTAGCAGCATTGCACACGCTAGGCCGCCGCCCTCTGGGAGTGTATCTTAGCTTAGCAGAATAGCGAACGAAAGATTAGCAGACCCTCTACTAAATAATTCCCTGCAGTTTCTGAGTAGCTCCAGACCTACTCCTAGACTGCGATCACCTCAGTCCGTTTAGTTCCTGGTTTGACGTCACAAACACACCCTGCGTTTGGCCAGCCACTCCCCCATTTCTCCAGCCACTCCTGCGTTTTAACCTGGCACGCCTGCGTTTTTTAGCACACTCCCTGAAAACGGCCAGTTACCACCCAGAAACACCCACTTCCTGTCAATCACACTACGATATCACTCGAGCGATGAAAAAACGTCGCTCGAGCTTGTGTAAATCTACAAAGTTTTGTGTGAATGTACTTAGCACATGCGCGCTGCGTACCATGCGCATGCGCATTTTTGCCGTTTTATTTATTTAATCGCTGCACTGCGAAAATCGGCAGCGAGCGATCAACTCGGAATGACCACCATGGAGCGATGAGTATTGTATTATATAGCAGCAGACACTGATGTATTGTATGGTGGTCATTGTTGCTTTATGTATTATTATTATTATTTCTCTAAAGTCCTAGTGGATGCTGGGGACTCCGTAAGGACCATGGGGAATAGACGGGCTCCGCAGGAGACATGGGCACTTTAAGAAAGAATTTAGATTCTGGTGTGCTCTGGCTCCTCCCTCTATGTCCCTCCTCCAGACCTCAGTTTGAATCTGTGCCCGGACGAGCTGGGTGCTGTTCAGTGAGCTCTCCTAGGCTTGCTGTAAGAAAGTATTTTGTAAGGTTTTTTATTTTCAGGGAGCTCTGCTGGCAACAGACTCCCTGCATCGTCGGACAGAGGTGAGAGAAGCAGCCCTACTCTCTGAAGATAGGTCCTGCTTCTTAGGCTACTGGACACCATTAGCTCCAGAGGGATCGTACACAGGATCTCACCCTCGTCGTCCGATCTCAGAGCCGCGCCGCCGTCCCCCTATGCAGAGCCGGAAGACAGAAGCCGGGTGAGTATGAGAAGCAAAGAAGACTTCGAAATCGGCGGCAGAAGACTCCGTTCTTCACATGAGGTAACGCACAGCACTGCAGCTGTGCGCCATTGCTCCATACACACCTCACATACTCCGGTCACTGTAAGGGTGCAGGGCGCAGGGGGGGGCGCCCTGGGCAGCATATGGACCTCTGTTGGCAAAAGTAAGCATATATACAGTTGGGCACTGTATATATGTATGAGCCCCCGCCAAAAAGATATGTATTTTAGCGGGACAGATTCCCGCCGTCGAGGGGGCGGGGCTTCTCCCTCAGCACTCACCAGCGCCATTTTTTCTCCACAGCTCCGCTGAGAAGAAGCTCCCCAGGCTCTCCCCTGCAGATCACGGTAAAAAAAGGGTAAAAAGAGAGGGGGGGCACATAATTAGGCGCTAAAAACACAAATACAGCAACTACTGGGTTAACATTAAGTTACTGTGTTATTCCTGGGTTATATAGTGCTGGGGTGTGTGCTGGCATACTCTCTCTCTGTCTCACCAAAGGGCCTTGTGGGGGAACTGTCTTCAAAAAGGGCATTCCCTGTGTGTCTGGTGTGTCGGTACGCTTGTGTCGACATGTCTGATGAGGAAAGCTATGTGGAAGCAGAGCGGGAGCAAATGAATGTGGTGTCTCCGCCGACGGCGCCGACACCTGATTGGATGGATATGTGGAAGGTTTTAAATAATAATGTTAATTCCTTGCATAAAAGGTTAGACAAAGCTGAAACCTCAGGACAGTCAGGGTCCCAACCCATGCCTGATCCTATGTCGCAGAGGCCGACAGGGTCTCAGAAGCGCCCACTATCCCAAATTATTGACACGGATACCGACATGGATTCTGACTCCAGTGTCGATTACGATGATGCAAAGTTACAGCCAAAATTGGCTAAATCCATCCGTTATATGATTATAGCTATTAAGGATGTGTTGCACATCACAGAGGAAACCCCAGTCCCTGACAGGAGGGTTCATATGTATGGGGAAAAGAAGCCGCAGGTAACTTTTCCCCCCTCACACGAGCTCAATGAGTTATGTGAAAAGGCTTGGGAATCTCCAGATAAAAAACTGCATATTTCCAAAAAGATTCTTATGGCGTATCCTTTCCCGCCAGCGGACAGGTTACGCTGGGAATCCTCCCCTAGGGTGGACAAAGCTTTGACACGCTTATCCAAGAAGGTAGCCCTGCCGTAACAGGATACGGCTACCCTCAAAGATGCTGCGGATCGCAAACAGAAGGTTACCCTGAAGTCCATTTATACACATTCAGGTACCTTACTGAGGCCGGCAATCGCGTCGGCTTGGGTGTGTAGTGCTGTAGCAGCTTGGACGGATACCTTATCTGAGGAACTTGATACCTTAGACAAGGATACTATATTAATGACCCTGGGTCATATTAAAGACGCTGTCCTTTATATGAGAGATGCTCAGAGAGACATTAGCCTACTAGGTTCTAGAATAAATGCTACTGTATGTCGATTTCTGCCAGAAGGGTCCTGTGGACTTGGCAATGGACAGGTGATGCCGACTCAAAAAGGCACATGGAGGTTTTACCTTACAAGGGTGAGGAATTGTTTGGGGAGGGTCTCTCGGACCTGGTCTCTACAGCTATGGCTGGTAAGTCAATTTTTTTGCCATATGTTTCCTCACAACCTAAGAAAGCACCGTATTACCAAATGCAGTCCTTTCGATCACAGAAAAACAAGAAAGTCCGAGGTGCATCCTTTCTTGCCAGAGGCAGGGGCAGAGGAAAGAAGCTGCACAACACAGCTAGTTCCCAGGAACAGAAGTCCTCCCCGGCTTCCACTAAATCCACCGCATGACACTGGGGCTCCACAGACAGAGCTAGGCCCGGTGGGGGCGCGTCTCCGAAATTTCAGCCACAAGTGGGTTCACTCACAGTTGGATCCCTGGGCAATAGATGTTGTGTCTCAGGGATACAAGCTGGAATTCGAAGATATGCCCCCTCACCGATACCTCAAGTCGGCCCTGCCAGCTTCCCCCTTAGAGAGGGAAATAGTGTTAACTGCAATTCACAAATTGTATCTTCAACAGGTGGTGGTCAAGGTTCCCCTCCTTCAACAAGGAAAGGGTTATTATTCGACCATGTTTGTGGTACCGAAACCAGACGGTTCGGTCAGACCCATATGGAATTTAAAATCCCTGAACGTGTACCTAAAAGGTGTCGGTTCAAGATGGAATCGCTGAGAGCGGTCATTGGAAGCCTGGAAGGGTGGGATTTTATGGTGTCTCTGGACATAAAGGATGCATACGTTCATGTCCCCATTTATCCACCTCAGGTTTGTGGTACAGGATTGTCATTACCAATTTCAGACGTTGCCGTTTGGTCTCTCCACGGCTCCGAGAATATTTACCAAGGTAATGGCGGAAATGATGGTGCTCCTGCGGAAGCAAGGGGTCACAATTATCCCATACTTGGACGATCTCCTCATAAAAGCGAGGTCAAGAGAGCAGTTGCTGATCAACGTAGCACGTTCTCTGGAAGTGTTACGGCAACACGGCTGGATTCTGAATATTCCAAAGTCGCAGTTGGTTCCTACGACTCGTCTGCCCTTCCTGGGCATGATTCTGGACACATGCTAGAAAAGGGTTTATCTCCCGATAGAGAAGGTTCAGGAACTCATGACACTGGTCAGGGACCTATTAGAACCAAAACAGGTGTCAGTGCATCACTGCACTCAAGTCCAGGGAAAGATGGTGGCATCGTACGAGGCCATTCCCTTCGGCAGGTTCCATGCGAGGACCTTTCAATGGGACTTACTGGACAAATGGTCCGGATCACATCTTCAGATGCATCGGTTAATCACCCTATCCCCCAGGGCCAGGGTGTCTCTCCTGTGGTGGCTGCAGAGTGCTCACCTTCTCGAGGGCAGCAGATTCGGCATTCAGGACTGGGTCCTGGTGACCACGGATGCAAGCCTCCGAGGATGGGGAGCAGTCACACAGGGAAGAAATTTCCAAGGTCTGTGGTCAAGTCAGGAGACTTGCCTTCACATCAACATCCTGGAACTAAGGGCCATTTACAACGCCCTACGTCAAGCATAGACCCTGTTTCGCGGTCAACCAGTTCTGATTCAGTCAGACAACATCACCGCTGTGGCTCATGTAAACCGACAAGGCGGCACAAGGAGCAGGGTGGCGATGGCGGAAGCCACCAGAATTCTTCGCTGGGCGGAGAATCACGTAAGCGCACTGTCAGCAGTGTTCATCCTGGGGGTAGACAACTGGGAAGCAGACTTCCTCAGCAGGCACGACCTCCACCCGGGGGAGTGGGGACTTCATCAAGAAGTCTTCGCACAGCTTGCAAGTCGATGGGAACTGCCACAGGTGGACATAGGTGTGCGCAGGGGGGGTGCCTGGTGCGCACAGGCACCCCCTAATGTCTGGCACCCCGATCCCACATGGCTGATACAATGATCTCCGAGCAAGCTGATTACTCTCCCCTCTGTGCTGCACCCTGTCAGGACTGCATTACTGACCGGACGCCCGGGTTAATCAAGGATGCCACTGCCACCGGCTTTCAAACTCCCAGCTCCACCTACATGTACAAAAACATGCTCGCAAGCCCCCCTGCCACACCCGCCACATGCCCACCTCTCTCCTTCTATGCTATGCCAATGCCAGCCACTGATAAGGAGCAGCATGCAGCCAGCGTTCCTCCTAGGAAAACAAATTCAATACTGGCAGGCGGCCGGCAGCAGCATTGACACGTCACTCGTTTTTCCAGCAGCAGCAGTACTAGTCTACGACTGTCAGTGTCAGTGAGTGACTGACTTGTAAGTAAGCTGCTGCAGCTTGCAGAGGAAAGAGTGGGAGCGCCAGACCAGGCTGAGGAGGAGCAGTGTAATTGCAGTGAGTGCCATCAGAGGTGTTTGTTTGGTGCACACCACAACATCTGACAATGTATCAGCTTTATTAGGATTGGTACAAGGGTGGATATTTTATATTGTGTTGACCGTCAATAGATGGTGCTAGACACGCCCAAAAGGTGGTGCTAGACACACCCCTCCGATGGTGCACCCCCTAATAAAATGTGCTGCGCACGCCTATGCAGGTGGACATGATGGCATCCCGCCTCAACAAGAAACTACAGAGGTATTGCGCCAGGTCAAGAGACCCTCAGGCGATAGCTGTAGATGCCCTGGTGACACCGTGGGTGTTCCAATCGGTCTATGTACTTCCTCCTCTTCCTCTCATACCCAAGGTGTTGAGAATCATAAGAAAAAGAGGAGTGAGAACAATACTCATTGTTCCGGATTGGCCAAGAAGGACTTGGTATCCAGATCTGCAAGAAATGCTCACAGAGGACCCGTGGCCTCTTCCTCTAAGACAGGACTTGTTGCAACAAGGGCCCTGTCTGTTCCAAGACTTACCGCGGCTGCGTTTGATGGCATGGCGGTTGAACGCCGGATCCTAGTGGAAAAAGGCATTCCAGATGAGGTCATTACTATGCTGATAAAGGCTAGGAAGGACGTGACAGCTCAACATTATCACCGTATATGGCGAAAATATGTTGCTTGGTGTGAGGCCAGGAATGCCCCTACGGAGGAATTCCAGCTGGGCCGTTTCCTTCACTTCCTACAGTCAGGAGTGATTTTGGGCCTGAAATTGGGTTCCATTAAGGTCCAGATTTCGGCCCTGTCCATTTTCTTTCAAAAAGAGCTGGCTTCTCTACCTAAAGTTCAGACGTTTGTGAAGGGAGTGCTGCGTATTCAGCCTCCTTTTGTGCCCCCAGTGGCACCTTGGGATCTTAACGTGGTGTTGAGTTTCCTGAAATCTCACTGGTTTGAACCACTCAAAACGGTGGAATTGAAATATCTCACGTGGAAGGTGGTCATGCTACTAGCATTGGCTTCGGCTAGGCGTGTGTCAGAATTAGCGACTTTGTCATATAAAAGCCCCTATCTGGTTTTCCATGCGGATAGAGCAGAATTGCGGACTCGTCCACAATTTCTGCCAAAAGTGGTGTCATCCTTTCATATAAACCAACCTATTGTGGTGCCTGTGGCTACTACTGACTTGGAGGATTCCGAGTTACTTGATGTGGTCAGGGCTTTGAAGGTTTATGTAGCCAGAACGGCTAGGGTCAGGAAAACAGAATCTTTGTTTATCCTGTATGCTTCCAACAAGCTTGGTGCTCCTGCTTCAAAGCAAACTATTGCTCGCTGGATCTGTAATACGATTCAGCGGGCTCATTCTGCGGCTGGATTGCCGCTGCCAAAATCAGTTAAGGCCCATTCCACTAGGAAGGTGGGCTCTTCTTGGGCGGCTGCCCGAGGGGTCTCTGCATTACAGCTGTGCCGAGCGGCTACTTGGTCAGGTTCAAACACTTTTGCAAAGTTCTACAAGTTTGATACCCTGGCTGAGGAGGACCTTGTGTTTGCTCATTCGGTGCTGCAGAGTCATCCGCACTCTCCCGCCCGTTTGGGAGCTTTGGTATAATCCCCATGGTCCTTACGGAGTCCCCAGCATCCACTAGGACGTTAGAGAAAATAAGATTTTACTTACCGGTAAATCTATTTCTCGTAGTCCGTAGTGGATGCTGGGCGCCCGTCCCAAGTGTGGACTTCTTCTGCAATACTTGTATATAGTTATTGCTGCAATAAGGGCTATGTTATTGTTGCATCAGGGTTGAACTGAGGCTCTGTTGTTGTTCATACTGTTGACTGGGTAAGTTTATCACAAGTTATACGGTGTGATTGGTGTGGCTGGTATGAGTCTTGCCCTGGATTTCCAAAATCCTTTCCTTGTACTGTCAGCTCTTCCGGGCACAGTTTCTCTAACTGAGGTCTGGAGGAGGGACATAGAGGGAGGAGCCAGAGCACACCAGAATCTAAATTCTTTCTTAAAGTGCCCATGTCTCCTGCGGAGCCCGTCTATTCCCCATGGTCCTTACGGAGTCCCCAGCATCCACTACGGACTACGAGAAATAGATTTACCGGTAAGTAAAATCTTATTTATTACTACTATGATGATGATTCTTTATTTATATTGCAAGAGGTCTGCAGCTCCTTTCAAAGTACATAAACAGTATGTACAAAACTAGTGATGTGCACCGGAAAATTTTCGGGTTTTGGTTTTGGATTCGGGTCCGCGGCCGTGTTTTGGATTCGGACGCGTTTTGGCAAAACCTCCCTGAAATTTTTTTGTCGGATTCGGGTGTGTTTTGGATTCGGGTTTTTTTTTACAAAAAACCCTCAAAAACAGCTTAAATCATAGAATTTGGGGGTCATTTTGATCTCATAGTATTATTAACCTCAATAACCATAATTTCCACTCATTTTCAGTCTATTCTGAACACCTCACACCTAACAATATTATTTTTAGTTTTAAAATTTGCACCGAGGTCGCTGGATGGCTAAGCTAAGCGACACAAGTAGCCGACACAAACACCTGGCCCATCTAGGAGTGGCACTGCAGTGTCAGACAGGATGGCACTTCAAAAAAATAGTCCCCAAACAGCACATGATGCAAAGAAAAAAAGAGGTGCACCAAGGTCGCTGGATGGCTAAGCTAAGCGACACAAGTGGCCGACACAAACACCTGGCCCATCTAGGAGTGGCACTGCAGTGTCAGAGAGGATGGCACTTCAAAAAAATAGTCCCCAAACAGCACATGATGCAAAGAAAAAAAGAGGTGCACCAAGGTCGCTGGATGGCTAAGCTAAGCGACACAAGTGGCCGACACAAACACCTGGCCCATCTAGGAGTGGCACTGCAGTGTCAGGCAGGATGGCACTTTAAAAAAATAGTCCCCAAACAGCACATGATGCAAAGAAAAAAAGAGGCGCAGCAAGGTCGCTGTGTGACTAAGCTAAGCGACACAAGTGGCCGACACAAACACCTGGCCCATCTAGGAGTGGCACTGCAGTGTCAGGCAGGATGGCACTTCAAAAAAATAGTCCCCAAACAGCACATGATGCAAAGAAAAAAAGAGGCGCACCAAGGTCGCTGGATGGCTAAGCTAAGCGACACAAGTGGCCGACACAAGCACCTGGCCCATCTAGGAGTGGCACTGCAGTGTCAGGCAGGATGGCACTTCAAAAAAATAGTCCCCAAACAGCACATGATGCAAAGAAAAAAAGAGGCGCACCAAGGTCGCTGTGTGACTAAGCTAAGCGACACAAGTGGCCGACACAAACACCTGGCCCATCTAGGAGTGGCACTGCAGTGTCAGGCAGGATGGCACTTCAAAAAAATTGTCCCCAAACAGCACATGATGCAAAGAAAAAAAGAGGCGCACCAAGGTCGCTGTGTGACTAAGCTAAGCGACACAAGTGGCCGACACAAACACCTGGCCCATCTAGGAGTGGCACTGCAGTGTCAGGCAGGATGGCACTTTAAAAAAATAGTCCCCAAACAGCACATGATGCAAAGAAAAAAAGAGGCGCAGCAAGGTCGCTGTGTGACTAAGCTAAGCGACACAAGTGGCCGACACAAACACCTGGCCCATCTAGGAGTGGCACTGCAGTGTCAGGCAGGATGGCACTTCAAAAAAATAGTCCCCAAACAGCACATGATGCAAAGAAAAAAAGAGGCGCACCAAGGTCGCTGGATGGCTAAGCTAAGCGACACAAGTGGCCGACACAAGCACCTGGCCCATCTAGGAGTGGCACTGCAGTGTCAGGCAGGATGGCACTTCAAAAAAATAGTCCCCAAACAGCACATGATGCAAAGAAAAAAAGAGGCGCACCAAGGTCGCTGTGTGACTAAGCTAAGCGACACAAGTGGCCGACACAAACACCTGGCCCATCTAGGAGTGGCACTGCAGTGTCAGGCAGGATGGCACTTCAAAAAAATAGTCCCCAAACAGCACATGATGCAAAGAAAAAAAGAGGCGCACCAAGGTCGCTGGATGGCTAAGCTAAGCGACACAAGTGGCCGACACAAGCACCTGGCCCATCTAGGAGTGGCACTGCAGTGTCAGGCAGGATGGCACTTCAAAAAAATAGTCCCCAAACAGCACATGATGCAAAGAAAAAAAGAGGCGCACCAAGGTCGCTGTGTGACTAAGCTAAGCGACACAAGTGGCCGACACAAACACCTGGCCCATCTAGGAGTGGCACTGCAGTGTCAGGCAGGATGGCACTTCAAAAAAATTGTCCCCAAACAGCACATGATGCAAAGAAAAAAAGAGGCGCACCAAGGTCGCTGTGTGACTAAGCTAAGCGACACAAGTGGCCGACACAAACACCTGGCCCATCTAGGAGTGGCACTGCAGTGTCAGGCAGGATGGCACTTCAAAAAAATTGTCCCCAAACAGCACATGATGCAAAGAAAAATGAAAGAAAAAAGAGGTGCAAGATGGAATTGTCCTTGGGCCCTCCCACCCACCCTTATGTTGTATAAACAGGACATGCACACTTTAACGAACCCATCATTTCAGCGACAGGGTCTGCCACACGACTGTTACTGAAATGACTGGTTGGTTTGGGCCCCCACCAAAAAAGAAGCAATCAATCTCTCCTTGCACAAACTGGCTCTACAGAGGCAAGATGTCCACCTCATCATCATCATCCGATTCCTCACCCCTTTCACTGTGTACATCCCCCTCCTCACAGATTATTAATTCGTCCCCACTGGAATCCACCATCTCAGGTCCCTGTGTACTTTCTGGAGGCAATTGCTGGTGAATGTCTCCACGGAGGAATTGATTATAATTCATTTTGATGAACATCATGTTCTCCACATTTTCTGGAAGTAACCTCGTACGCCGATTGCTGACAAGGTGAGCGGCTGCACTAAACACTCTTTCGGAGTACACACTGGAGGGTGGGCAACTTAGTTAAAATACAGCCAGTTTGTGCAAGGGCCTCCAAATTGCCTCTTTTTCCTGCCAGTATACGTACGGGCTGTCTGACGTGCCTACTTGGATGCGGTCACTCATATAATCCTCCACCATTCTTTCAATGGTGACAGAATCATATGCAGTGACAGTAGACGACATGTCAGTAATCGTTGCCAGGTCCTTCAGTCCGGACCAGATGTCAGCTCTCGCTCCAGACTGCCCTGCATCACCGCCAGCGGGTGGGCTCGGAATTCTTAGCCTTTTCCTCGCACCCCCAGTTGCGGGAAAATGTGAAGGAGGAGCTGTTGACGGGTCACGTTCCGCTTGACTTGACAATTTTCTCACCAGCAGGTGTTTGAACCTCTGCAGACTTGTGTCTGCCGGAAAGAGAGATCCAAGGTAGGTTTTAAATCTAGGATCGAGCACGGTGGCCAAAATGTAGTGCTCTGATTTCAACAGATTGACCACTCGTGAATCCTGGTTAAGCAAATTAAGGGCTCCATCCACAAGTCCCACATGCCTAGCGGAATCTCTCTGTTTTAGCTCCTCCTTCAATGTCTCCAGCTTCTTCTGCAAAAACCTGATGAGGGGAATGACCTGACTCAGGCTGGCAGTGTCTGAACTGACTTCACGTGTGGCAAGTTCAAAGGGTTGCAGAACCTTGCACAACGTTGAAATCATTCTCCACTGTGTCACAACTGAGGGCCTGAGCTGACGGGAGGCAGCCTCAGTTGTAGGGGCTGAGATGTAACGGAACCTGGGAGGTTGTATCAGACCCCTAGACATGTAAGTAACATGTAGAAGAAATGCCCGAAGGCGTGAACACGACAACCAGGGTAAAAGTCAATGATGTTTATTTATGACAAACTCCGTAACACAGCAGCAGTAAAAGAAAACATAAAAATCAGCAGAGGATAAATACAGTTCCTGGGTTCTACAGGGTGGCAAGGGCCACAGGGCTCTGGTAGTGTGAGATAGTTCTTATAATCTTCTAGTTGGAAAGTCCTTACCAGGCCCGACTGTAGCAATGGAGATAGCCCAGGATCGTACCAGCTGGTGTTCCAGGAAAAGCTGGGCTGCTGTGGATAAAACGGCTGCTGTGGGTACTGGCTGGAACCAGACTGATGTTGGCACGGAGTGGATACTGACTGGAACCAGTTAAATGATAAATGTAGCTTGAGAGCGATGAAATATGAAGTGATGTTTGGAGCTTGAGAGCGGTGAAATAATAATGCCGGTGATAAATGATAATCTGCAGAAAAGGGTACCGGCACTTTAAGAAGAGCTGACCTCTGCTGGAAGCTGGATGCTGAAAGCAGGTGGATCTGTAGCTGGAAGCAGATGAATCCAAATGGATAGGAGAGTCAGGCTACACCGCAGGTGGAATGCTGGTGCGGGTCTCTTTAGTGGAAGTGTGGAGATAGGAACTGGAACCTGGAAAACAACCACAGGAGAGAGACAAACTGGAACTAGGTTTGACAACCAAAGCACTGACGCCTTCCTTGCTCAGGCACAGAATATTTATACCTGCAGCAAGGAAGGGATTGGCTAGGCAATTATGCAGATTAACAATGCAGACAGCAGATTGGTGGAAATGAACAGATGACAGAATCCAAGATGGCTGCGCCCATGCAGACACTTGGAGGGAAGTTTGGTTTGTAATCCATGTGGGAATTAAAACAGCAATGGCGGCGCCGGCCACAGGAGACAGGAGACGCCAGACTGATAAGTGCACATCTAAACCACGCGGGCACAGCGGAGGCCGCGGCTGACGTAATCGCCACTCTGACACTCTGCATGCAGAAACTCAGGGACAGCGGCGGAGGCCGCGGGAGACGCCATTCCGGATGTAACATGGCGCCGCGGTGACCGCGTCTCAGAGTGACAGGAGAGGAGGCAGGAATGTGGATATCAGTATAACAGATGGGATCCGGTCCTGGAACGCTGAGCCAGCCTTAGGAGGCATCTGAAGGGTAAGTAATGGCGTCCAGATACCCGGATCGTGACAGCACCCCCCCCTTTAGGAGTGGCCCCAGGACACTTCTTTGGCTTTTGAGGAAACTTGGAATGGAATCTCCGTACCAAGGCAGGAGCATGGACATCAGAAGCATTGGTCCATGAGTGTTCCTCAGGGCCGTAACCCTTCCAGTCAATAAGATACTGTAGTTGACCGTAACGGTGACGTGAGTCCAGGATCTTGGCCACTTCATACTCAACACCTCGTTGAGTTTGGACTTTCGGAGTTGGAGGAAGTGAGGAATGAAACCGATTCAGGATCAGCGGTTTCAACAGGGAAACATGTAATGTCCTGGGTATTTTTAAGAAGGGAGGTAACTGAAGTCTGTAAGCAACAGGATTGATGACTTGCTCAATTTTGAAAGGACCAATGTAGCGAGGTGCAAACTTCATACTGGGGACTCTTAACCTCAAATTCTTTCGTGGATAACCATACCCGATCACCCACCTTGAGAGCAGGAACCGCTCTACGCTTCTTGTCCGCAAACTTCTTATACCTGAACGATGCCTTAAGCAGAGCTGCTCGTACACTCTTCCAGTTGTTTGCAAACTGATGCAAGGTGATATCCACTGCTGGAACAGAAGTTGCTGGGAGCGGTTGGAATTCAGGGACTTTAGGGTGGAATCCAAAGTTGGTGAAGAATGGTGTTGAAGAAGATGAGGAATGATACTGATTGTTATGACAGAACTCGGCCCAGGGAAGTAACTGAACCCAGTCATCTTGAGAGGAAGACACATAGATGCGGAGGAAGGCCTCCAAGTCCTGATTCACCCTCTCAGTTTGACCATTGGTCTGAGGATGGTAAGCCGTGGAAAACTTTAGTTTGACTTGGACGACTTGACATAAACTTCGCCAGAATTTGGCTGTTAATTGAACTCCTCGATCTGAGATAATTTCTTCAGGCAGACCGTGGAGTCGGAAGATCTCTTGTATGAACACTTGAGCCAACTTGGAAGCTGACGGAAGACCGGTGAGAGGAATGAAGTGTGCCATCTTGGTGAACCGGTCAACTACCACCCAGATGGTATTGAACTTGTTGCACATGGGTAAGTCTGTAATGAAATCCATCGACAAATGGGTCCATGGTCGACGGGGAACGGATAGTGGAACCAGTTGCCCCGCAGGCGACTGGCGGGAGACTTTATGTTGGGCACACTTTGGGCAAGATGCAATAAACTCCATGACGTCCTTTCTCAGAGTTGGCCACCAATAGGACCTAGAGATAAACTCCAGGGTTTTTTGGATACCTGTATGTCCGGCAAAACGGGAAGCATGGGCCCAATGCATGAGCTTCTTCCTCAGTACCGGCTTCACAAAACTTTTCCCTAGTGGGGGCGTAGAGTCCATCCCTACCGTGGAGAATGCCAACGGATTGATAATAGGATGCTTGTCTGAAGACTCAGACTCATTTTCTTGCTCCCATGAGCGGGAAAGGGCATCGGCCTTGCGATTCTGAGAGCCCGGACAGAACTGGAGTTTAAAGTCGAACCTGGAAAAGAAAAGTGCCCATCTGGCCTGACGAGGGTTGAGACATTGTGCACCTTTCAGATATAAAAGGTTCTTGTGGTCTGTAAGTATGGTGATTGAATGAGAAGCTCCCTCCAACAGATATCTCCACTCCTCTAGAGCGAGCTTGATGGCTAGCAACTCCTGGTCGCCAATGGCATAGTTGCGCTCCGCTGGGGAGAACTTCCGAGAGAAGAAACTGCAAGGATGTAAATGGCCATCTTTAGCCCTCTGAGATAACACCGCTCCTACTCCAACGGAGGAGGCATCCACCTCTAAGATGAAAGGAGAGTCGATGTCGGGCTGTTTCAGAACTGGTGCAGAGATGAACCGTTGTTTTAAGAGATGAAAAGCTTGCGTAGCTTCTTCAGACCACTTGGACGGGTTAGCACCCTTCTTAGTTAAAGCAGTAATAGGCGCCACAATGGTGGAAAAGTCTCGTATAAACTTTCTGTAATAATTGGCGAACCCTAAGAACCTCTGGACCCCTTTGAGTGTTAAGGGTATCGGCCAATTCTGGATTGCTTGTAGTTTCTCAGGATCCATCTCTAGTCCGGAACCGGACACAATGTAACCTAGAAACGGAATGGACTTGACTTCAAAGACGCATTTCTCTAATTTGCAATAGAGATGATTGACACGGAGACGGGACAGAACCTCTTTTACCCAAAAACGATGTTCCTCTAAATTGTTGGCAAAAATGAGGATATCATCTAGATAGACCACGACATGACGGTATAAAATGTCTCTGAAGATCTCATTGACAAAATGCTGGAAGACAGCTGGAGCATTGCTCAATCCGAAGGGCATGACGAGGTACTCATAATGTCCGTCACGGGTGTTAAAGGCGGTCTTCCACTCGTCACCCTCACGGATCCGGATGAGATTGTATGCACCTCTCAAGTCCAGCTTTGTAAAGATGGTAGCTCCGCTGACTCTATCAAAGAGCTCAGTAATCAGGGGTAGTGGATAGCGGTTCTTGATGGTAATGTCGTTCAGACCTCTGTAGTCAATGCACGGCCGCAGACCACCATCTTTTTTCTTTACGAAAAAGAAGCCTGCGCCGGCTGGAGAAGAGGAAGGTCGAATGAACCCCTTTGCTAGGTTCTCTTTAATGTATTCCTCCATGGAATGCGTCTCAGGCAGAGACAACGGGTAAGTTCGGCCTCGAGGTGGAACCTTCCCTGGAACGAGATCAATCGGGCAGTCCCATTCTCTATGAGGAGGAAGGATATCAGCAGAGGCTTTACTGAACACATCCGTGAAATCTTGATATGGAGGAGGTGGAACATCAGACGACCTGGGGGAGGAAGAACAGACAGGCAATACTTTAAACAAACATGTCTCAACACAGGAGGGACCCCATGCCAGAATCTGCGTAGTCGTCCAATCAATAGATGGATTGTGAAGACGGAGCCATGGAAGGCCCAGGACCACAGGATGTGTGGCTCTTGGAATCACTAAAAAAGAAATAAATTCAGAATGAAGAACTCCCACTCTCAGACGAACTGGTAGAGTCCTTAGAGAAATAACTGCATCAAAAATCTTGCTGCCATCCACGGCAGTTAAGGAAATGGACGAAGGAAGTCTCTCGGTGGGTAGGGACCACCGTTTAACATAGGCTTCGGTAATAAAGTTCCCAGCTGCTCCGGAATCAAGGAGGGCAATGACGTTCCGGTAACGTTGAGCAATTTGGAGCGACACTGGGAGATTACAATCATGAGGAGATGGAGAGGAGATCATTACTCCTAGCCGGCCCTCTCCTGGGCGAGCTAGGGTTTGGAGTTTTCCCGGACGTTCGGGACAGGCATTGATGGTGTGAGACGGAGCTGCACAGTAAAGACAAAGAGACTCAGAGAGACGTCTTCGGCGCTCAGCAGGAGTTAAACGGGAACGGCCAATTTGCATGGGCTCGTCTTTAGATGGTGACAGTTGGCGAGGAGGAGGAGCAGAAGATTTTGGAGCAGATGATCTTCCACGCTCAGTTGCTCTCTCTCTGAAACGTAAATCAACTTTCGTGCAGAGTGAGATTAGCTCATCTAACTTGGAAGGTAAGTCTCTGGTAGCTAACTCATCTTTAATACGCTCAGATAAGCCATGCCAGAATGCAGCATACAGGGCCTCGTCTTTTCATGCCAGTTCGGATGCCAGGATCTGAAACTGTATAAGATATTGTCCTACAGTACGTGATCCCTGGCGTAAACGGAGAATCTCAGATGAAGCTGAAGTTACCCGGCCTGGCTCGTCGAAGATACGCCTGAATGTTGACACGAATGCAGTGTAGGAGGATAGCAGGGTGTCGGACCTCTCCCATAACGGTGATGCCCAATCAAGGGCTGAGCCACTGAGAAGAGAGATAATGTAGGCAATTTTTGTACGGTCACTGGGAAAATTGCCAGGTTGTAGCTCAAACTGAATCTCACACTGGTTGAGAAATCCCCTGCAGAATCTTGGAGATCCGTCAAATTTTGCTGGCGTTGGAAGATGAAGACGTGGAGCAGAAATGGGTAAGGTGGGTGGGGTTATAGCTGGAGTCACTGTGGTTGACGCGCCGGACGCGTCTGATCCACGGAGGGTTGTCTGAATCCCATCCAGCCGAGTAGAGAGATCCTGGAGACAGCGGATGATGTGGCCCTGTGCAGCCTCCTGATGTTCAAGTCGGGCTGCCAGTTCTTGCATCGGCCTGGCCGCTTGATCCTGGTCTCCGGCTGGATTCATAGGGTCAGTGCTTACTGTCACAACTGAGGGCCTGAGCTGATGGGAGGCAGCCTCAGTTGTAGGGGCTGAGATGTAACGGAACCTGGGAGGTCGTATCAGACCCCTAGACATGTAAGTAACATGTAGAAGAAATGCCCGAAGGCGTGAACACGACAACCAGGGTAAAAGTCAATGATGTTTATTTATGACAAACTCTGTAACACAGCAGCAGTAAAAGAAAACATAAAAATCAGCAGAGGATAAATACAGTTCCTGGGTTCTACAGGGTGGCAAGGGCCACAGGGCTCTGGTAGTGTGAGATAGTTCTTATAATCTTCTAGTTGGAAAGTCCTTACCAGGCCCGACTGTAGCAATGGAGATAGCCCAGGATCGTACCAGCTGGTGTTCCAGGAAAAGATGGGCTGCTGTGGATAAAACGGCTGCTGTGGGTACTGGCTGGAACCAGACTGATGTTGGCACGGAGTGGATACTGGCTGGAACCAGTTAAATGATAAATGTAGCTTGAGAGCGATGAAATATGAAGTGATGTTTGGAGCTTGAGAGCGGTGAAATAATAATGCCGGTGATAAATGATAATCTGCAGAAAAGGGTACCGGCACTTTAAGAAGAGCTGACCTCTGCTGGAAGCTGGATGCTGAAAGCAGGTGGATCTGTAGCTGGAAGCAGATGAATCCAAATGGATAGGAGAGTCAGGCTACACCGCAGGTGGAATGCTGGTGCGGGTCTCTTTAGTGGAAGTGTGGAGATAGGAACTGGAACCTGGAAAACAACCACAGGAGAGAGACAAACTGGAACTAGGTTTGACAACCAAAGCACTGACGCCTTCCTTGCTCAGGCACAGAATATTTATACCTGCAGCAAGGAAGGGATTGGCTAGGCAATTATGCAGATTAACAATGCAGACAGCAGATTGGTGGAAATGAACAGATGACAGAATCCAAGATGGCTGCGCCCATGCAGACACTTGGAGGGAAGTTTGGTTTGTAATCCATGTGGGAATTAAAACAGCAATGGCGGCGCCGGCCACAGGAGACAGGAGACGCCAGACTGATAAGTGCACATCTAAACCACGCGGGCACAGCGGAGGCCGCGGCTGACGTAATCGCCACTCTGACACTCTGCATGCAGAAACTCAGGGACAGCGGCGGAGGCCGCGGGAGACGCCATTCCGGATGTAACATGGCGCCGTGGTGACCGCGTCTCAGAGTGACAGGAGAGGAGGCAGGAATGTGGATATCAGTATAACAGATGGGATCCGGTCCTGGAACGCTGAGCCAGCCTTAGGAGGCATCTGAAGGGTAAGTAAATGCGTCCAGATACCCAGATCGTGACACACTGCGCTTGAGTCAGGTGCATTCCCCCTCCTTTGCCTATATCGTGGGCAGATGTATAGGCTTGAATGGCCTTTTGCTGCTCCTCCATCCTCTGAAGCATATAGAGGGTTGAATTCCACCTCATTAACACCTCTTGCTTCAGATGATGGCAGGGCAGGTTCAGGAGTGTTTGGTGGTGCTCCAGTCTTCGGCACGCGGTGGCTGAATGCCGAAAGTGGCCCGCAATTCTTCGGGCCACCGACAGCATCTCTTGCACGCCCCTGCGTTTTTTAAATAATTCTGCACCACCAAATTCAATGTATGTGCAAAACATGGGACGTGCTGGAATTTTCCCAGATGTAATGCACGCACAATATTGCTGGCATTGTCCGATGTCACAAATCCCCAGGAGAGTCCAATTGGGGTAAGCCATTCTGCGATGATGTTCCTCAGTTTCCGTAAGAGGTTGTCAGCTGTGTGCCTCTTATGGAAAGCGGTGATACAAAGCGTAGCCTGCCTAGGAACGAGTTGGCGTTGCGAGATGCTGCTACTGGTGCCGCCGCTGCTGTTCTTGCTGCGGGAGGCAATACATCTACCCAGTGGGCTGTCACAGTCATATAGTCCTGAGTCTGCCCTGCTCCACTTGTCCACATGTCCGTGGTTAAGTGGACATTGGGTACAACTGCATTTTTTAGGATACTGGTGACTCTTTTTCTGAGGTCTGTGTACATTTTCGGTATCGCCTGCCTAGAGAAATGGAACCTAGATGGTATTTGGTACCGGGGACACAGTACCTCAATCAAGTCTCTAGTTGCCTCTGAATTAACGGTGGATACCGGAACCACGTTTCTCACCACCCAGGCTGACAAGACCTGAGTTATCCGCTTTGCAGCAGGATGACTGCTGTGATATTTCATCTTCCTCACAAAGGACTGTTGAGGAAGCCGCTGAGACCGGAGGGTAGGCGGAGAAACGCGTTTGGAGACTCATTTCTGGCTAAAAACCACTTATTTTTATTTTTATTACCTATAGCAGCACTGAAGATCCAGCTGCTGGTAATACGGAGGAGAGGCACCTGCAAAGAACACGCTGCACAGATCTTCCACTATCCACTATACTCCTTGGATGAGGCTGCAATGCCCACAACATAATTAGGAGAGGTACAAATTTGGGTACATAGCTTACTGTACTCTAAAGTGGATTTGGGACTGTAGTGTTCAATTTGCCATTCATTCAATTGTTTTGGGATCAGCTGAGCTTAGATGCCAACATATTACTAACAATCTACAAAGTATACTAAAAAACTGCCTATTAGTATGGATGGATTCTAAAGCAATTATCTCTGCTTTCAAATCACTCGTTTGCTTGACATCTGATTCCTTGCATATGCGGACTTTATTAGTAACCATCTGCTGCTTGCTTGATTAATCACTCGCCTATTTAACATCTGATTCCTTGCATATGCGGACTTTATTATTAACCATCTGCTGCTTGCTTGATTAACATCTTGAATTAGTTAGACGTGGGTCTAACAATCAGATTGTGTATGGTTAAAAATTGTTTTGAAAATGAAAGTATAATCAAACTGATTGTTTGTTTAGAGCTTCGTTGGGATTATGCCATAATATATATGGATGGTAATCTGATGATACCAATGCGCTTTAAATAAAATTCCTTAGTTTTGGAATTACTTTAAACAATTGTTTTTATTGTATTTTTTAATATTATGTGTATATTGATACTGGCCGGTATCTTATTGTATTAATTGTGTATATTTAAAAGTAAAAGAAATGTAATTCATACAAAGTGAGAAGCGCTGTCTTATTTGGTCTGTTGGATAGTCAATTGCTTACTGGAAGTAGTATAAGTAGTCCTCGCAAAGGACTGTTGGACAGTCAATTGCTTACTGGAAGTAGTACAAGTGGTCTTCCGACTTCCCCTCTGGGATGCCGATCGACTCCCAGCAGCAACAACAGCAGCGCCAGCAGCAGTAGGCGTTACACTCAAGGATGCATCGGAGGAATCCCAGGCAGGAGAGGACTCGTCAGCCTTGCCAGTGACATGGCCTGCAGGACTATTGGCTTTCCTGTGTAAGGTGGAAATTGACACTGAGGGAGTTGGTGGTGTGGTTTGCAGGAGCTTGGTTACAAGAGGAAGGGATTTAGTGGTCAGTGGACTGCTTCCGCTGTCATCCAAAGTTTTTGAACTTGTCACTGACTTCTGATGAATGCGGACCAGGTAACGTATAAGGGAGGATGTTCCTAGGTGGTTAACGTCCTTACCCCTACTTATTACAGCTTGACAAAGGCAACACACGGCTTGACACCTGTTGTCCGCATTTGTGTTGAAATAATTCCACACCGTAGAGGTGATTTTTTTTGTATTTTGACCAGGCATGTCAATGGCCATATTCGTCCCATGGACTACAGGTGTCTCCCCGGGTGCCTGACTTAAACAAACCACCTCACCATCCGAATCCTCCATGTCAATTTCCTCCCCAGCGCCAGCAACACCCATATCCTCATCCTGGTGTACTTCAACAGTGACATCTTCAATTTGACTATCAGGAACTGGACTGCGGGTGCTTCTTCCAGCACTTGCAGGGGGCGTGCAAATGGTGGAAGGCGCAAGCTCTTCCCGTCCAGTGTTGGGAAGGTCAGGCATCGCAACCGACACAATTGGACTCTCCTTGGGGATTTGTGATTTAGAAGAACGCACAGTTCTTTGCTGTGCTTTTGCCAGCTTAAGTCTTTTCATTTTTCTAGCGAGAGGATGAGTGCTTCCATCCTCATGTGAATCTGAACCACTAGCCATGAACATAGGCCAGGGCCTCAGCCGTTCCTTGCCACTCCGTGTCGTAAATGGCATATTGGCAAGTTTACGCTTCTCATCAGACGCTTTAAATTTTGATTTTTGGGTCATTTTACTGAACTTTTGTTTTTTGGAATTAACATGCTCTCTACTATGACATTGGGCATCGGCCTTGGCAGACGACGTTGATGGCATTTCATCGTCTCGGCCATGACTAGTGGCAGCAGCTTCAGCACGAGGTGGAAGTGGATATTGATCTTTCCTATTTTAGCCTCCACATTTTTGTTCTCCATTTTTTAATGTGCGGAATTATATGCCAGTATCAATAGCAATGGCCTACTACTATATATACTGCGCACAACTGAAATGCACCACAGGTATGGATGGATAGTATACTTGACGACACAGAGGTAGGTAGAGCAGTGGCCTTCCGTACCGTACTGCTATATATACTGGTGGTCACTGTCAGCAAAACTCTGCACTGTACTCCTCCTATATAATATACTGGTGGTCCTCAGTGCCCACAATAAAGCAGTGTGAGCACAGATATATGCAGCACACTGAGCACAGATATGGAGTGTTTTTCAGGCAGACAACGTATACTGGTGGTCACTGTCAGCAAAACTCTGCACTGTACTCCTCCTATATAATATACTGGTGGTCCTCAGTGCCCACAATAAAGCAGTGTGAGCACAGATATATGCAGCACACTGAGCACGGATATGGAGTGTTTTTCAGGCAGACAACGTATACTGGTGGTCACTGGTCAGCAAAACTCTGCACTGTACTCCTCCTATATAATATACTGGTGGTCCCCAGTGCCCACAATAAAGTAGAGATGAGCGGGTTCGGTTTCTCTGAATCCGAACCCGCCAGAACTTCATGTTTTTTTTCACGGGTCCGAGCGACTCGGATCTTCCCGCCTTGCTCGGTTAACCCGAGCGCGCCCGAACGTCATCATGACGCTGTCGGATTCTCGCGAGGCTCGGATTCTATCGCGAGACTCGGATTCTATATAAGGAGCCGCGCGTCGCCGCCATTTTCACACGTGCATTGAGATTGATAGGGAGAGGACGTGGCTGGCGTCCTCTCCGTTTAGACACTTGATTTACTAATTTTGGGGAGCATTAGGAGTACTCAGTAGTGTACAGTGCAGAGTTTTGCTGATAGTGACCAGTGACCACCACTTTTATTTATAATCCGTTCTCTGCCTGAAAAAAGCGATACACAGCACACAGTGACTCAGTCACATACATACCATATCTGTGTGCACTGCTCAGGCTCAGGCCAGTGTGCTGCATCATCTATATATATTATATATCTGTCTGACTGCTCAGCTCACACAGCTTATAATTGTGGGGGAGACTGGGGAGCACTACTGCAGTGCCAGTTATAGGTTATAGCAGGAGCCAGGAGTACATAATATTATATTAAAATTAAACAGTGCACACTTTTGCTGCAGGAGTGCCACTGCCAGTGTGACTAGTGACCAGTGACCTGACCACCAGTATATAATATTAGTAGTATACTATCTCTTTATCAACCAGTCTATATTAGCAGCAGACACAGTACAGTGCGGTAGTTCACGGCTGTGGCTACCTCTGTGTCGGCACTCGGCAGCCCGTCCATAATTGTATATACCAGTGACCTAACCGTGGTTTTTTTTTCTTTCTTTATACATACATACTAGTTACGAGTATACTATCTCTTTATCAACCAGTCTATATATTAGCAGCAGACACAGTACAGTGCGGTAGTTCACGGCTGTGGCTACCTCTGTGTCGGCACTCGGCAGCCCGTCCATAATTGTATATACCAGTGACCTAACCGTGGTTTTTTTTTCTTTCTTTATACATACATACTAGTTACGAGTATACTATCTCTTTATCAACCAGTCTATATATTAGCAGCAGACACAGTACAGTGCGGTAGTTCACGGCTGTGGCTACCTCTGTGTCGGCACTCGGCAGCCCGTCCATAATTGTATATACCACCTAACCGTGGTTTTTTTTTCTTTCTTTATACATACATACTAGTTACGAGTATACTATCTCTTTATCAACCAGTCTATATATTAGCAGCAGACACAGTACAGTGCGGTAGTTCACGGCTGTGGCTACCTCTGTGTCGGCACTCGGCAGCCCGTCCATAATTGTATATACCACCTAACCGTGGTTTTTTTTTCTTTCTTTATACATACATACTAGTTACGAGTATACTATCTCTTTATCAACCAGTCTATATATTAGCAGCAGACACAGTACAGTGCGGTAGTTCACGGCTGTGGCTACCTCTGTGTCGGCACTCGGCAGCCCGTCCATAATTGTATATACCAGTGACCTAACCGTGGTTTTTTTTTCTTTCTTTATACATACATACTAGTTACGAGTATACTATCTCTTTATCAACCAGTCTATATATTAGCAGCAGACACAGTACAGTGCGGTAGTTCACGGCTGTGGCTACCTCTGTGTCGGCACTCGGCAGCCCGTCCATAATTGTATATACCACCTAACCGTGGTTTTTTTTTCTTTCTTTATACATACATACTAGTTACGAGTATACTATCTCTTTATCAACCAGTCTATATATTAGCAGCAGACACAGTACAGTGCGGTAGTTCACGGCTGTGGCTACCTCTGTGTCGGCACTCGGCAGCCTGTCCATAATTGTATATACCACCTAACCGTGGTTTTTTTTTCTTTCTTTATACATACATACTAGTTACGAGTATACTATCTCTTTATCAACCAGTCTATATATTAGCAGCAGACACAGTACAGTGCGGTAGTTCACGGCTGTGGCTACCTCTGTGTCGGCACTCGGCAGCCCGTCCATAATTGTATATACCACCTAACCGTGGTTTTTCTTTCTTTCTTTATACATACATACTAGTTACGAGTATACTATCTCTTTATCAACCAGTCTATATATTAGCAGCAGACACAGTACAGTGCGGTAGTTCACGGCTGTGGCTACCTCTGTGTCGGCACTCGGCAGCCCGTCCATAATTGTATATACCACCTAACCGTGGTTTTTTTTTCTTTCTTTATACATACATACTAGTTACGAGTATACTATCTCTTTATCAACCAGTCTATATATTAGCAGCAGACACAGTACAGTGCGGTAGTTCACGGCTGTGGCTACCTCTGTGTCGGCACTCGGCAGCCCGTCCATAATTGTATATACCACCTAACCGTGGTTTTTTTTTCTTTCTTTATACATACATACTAGTTACGAGTATACTATCTCTTTATCAACCAGTCTATATATTAGCAGCAGACACAGTACAGTGCGGTAGTTCACGGCTGTGGCTACCTCTGTGTCGGCACTCGGCAGCCCGTCCATAATTGTATATACCACCTAACCGTGGTTTTTTTTTCTTTCTTTATACATACATACTAGTTACGAGTATACTATCTCTTTATCAACCAGTCTATATATTAGCAGCAGACACAGTACAGTGCGGTAGTTCACGGCTGTGGCTACCTCTGTGTCGGCACTCGGCAGCCCGTCCATAATTGTATATACCACCTAACCGTGGTTTTTTTTCCTTTCTTTATACATACATACTAGTTACGAGTATACTATCTCTTTATCAACCAGTCTATATATTAGCAGCAGACACAGTACAGTGCGGTAGTTCACGGCTGTGGCTACCTCTGTGTCGGCACTCGGCAGCCCGTCCATAATTGTATATACCACCTAACCGTGGTTTTTTTTTCTTTCTTTATACATACATACTAGTTACGAGTATACTATCTCTTTATCAACCAGTCTATATATTAGCAGCAGACACAGTACAGTGCGGTAGTTCACGGCTGTGGCTACCTCTGTGTCAGCACTCGGCAGCCCGTCCATAATTGTATATACCACCTAACCGTGGTTTTTTTTTCTTTCTTTATACATACATACTAGTTACGAGTATACTATCTCTTTATCAACCAGTCTATATATTAGCAGCAGACACAGTACAGTGCGGTAGTTCACGGCTGTGGCTACCTCTGTGTCGGCACTCGGCAGCCCGTCCATAATTGTATACTAGTATCCAATCCATCCATCTCCATTGTTTACCTGAGGTGCCTTTTAGTTGTGCCTATTAAAATATGGAGAACAAAAATGTTGAGGTTCCAAAATTAGGGAAAGATCAAGATCCACTTCCACCTCGTGCTGAAGCTGCTGCCACTAGTCATGGCCGAGACGATGAAATGCCAGCAACGTCGTCTGCCAAGGCCGATGCCCAATGGCATAGTACAGAGCATGTCAAAACCAAAACACCAAATATCAGTAAAAAAAGGACTCCAAAACCTAAAATAAAATTGTCGGAGGAGAAGCGTAAACTTGCCAATATGCCATTTACCACACGGAGTGGCAAGGAACGGCTGAGGCCCTGGCCTATGTTCATGGCTAGTGGTTCAGCTTCACATGAGGATGGAAGCACTCAGCCTCTCGCTAGAAAACTGAAAAGACTCAAGCTGGCAAAAGCACCGCAAAGAACTGTGCGTTCTTTGAAATCCCAAATCCACAAGGAGAGTCCAATTGTGTCGGTTGCGATGCCTGACCTTCCCAACACTGGACGTGAAGAGCATGCGCCTTCCACCATTTGCACGCCCCCTGCAAGTGCTGGAAGGAGCACCCGCAGTCCAGTTCCTGATAGTCAGATTGAAGATGTCAGTGTTGAAGTACACCAGGATGAGGAGGATATGGGTGTTGCTGGCGCTGGGGAGGAAATTGACCAGGAGGATTCTGATGGTGAGGTGGTTTGTTTAAGTCAGGCACCCGGGGAGACACCTGTTGTCCGTGGGAGGAATATGGCCGTTGACATGCCAGGTGAAAATACCAAAAAAATCAGCTCTTCGGTGTGGAGGTATTTCACCAGAAATGCGGACAACAGGTGTCAAGCCGTGTGTTCCCTTTGTCAAGCTGTAATAAGTAGGGGTAAGGACGTTAACCACCTCGGAACATCCTCCCTTATACGTCACCTGCAGCGCATTCATAATAAGTCAGTGACAAGTTCAAAAACTTTGGGTGACAGCGGAAGCAGTCCACTGACCAGTAAATCCCTTCCTCTTGTAACCAAGCTCACGCAAACCACCCCACCAACTCCCTCAGTGTCAATTTCCTCCTTCCCCAGGAATGCCAATAGTCCTGCAGGCCATGTCACTGGCAAGTCTGACGAGTCCTCTCCTGCCTGGGATTCCTCCGATGCATCCTTGCGTGTAACGCCTACTGCTGCTGGCGCTGCTGTTGTTGCCGCTGGGAGTCGATGGTCATCCCAGAGGGGAAGTCGTAAGCCCACTTGTACTACTTCCAGTAAGCAATTGACTGTTCAACAGTCCTTTGCGAGGAAGATGAAATATCACAGCAGTCATCCTACTGCAAAGCGGATAACTGAGTCCTTGACAACTATGTTGGTGTTAGACGTGCGTCCGGTATCCGCCGTTAGTTCACAGGGAACTAGACAATTTGTTGAGGCAGTGTGCCCCCGTTACCAAATACCATCTAGGTTCCACTTCTCTAGGCAGGCGATACCGAGAATGTACACGGACGTCAGAAAAAGACTCACCAGTCTCCTAAAAAATGCAGTTGTACCCAATGTCCACTTAACCACGGACATGTGGACAAGTGGAGCAGGGCAGGGTCAGGACTATATGACTGTGACAGCCCACTGGGTAGATGTATGGACTCCCGCCGCAAGAACAGCAGCGGCGGCACCAGTAGCAGCATCTCGCAAACGCCAACTCTTTCCTAGGCAGGCTACGCTTTGTATCACCGCTTTCCAGAATACGCACACAGCTGAAAACCTCTTACGGCAACTGAGGAAGATCATCGCGGAATGGCTTACCCCAATTGGACTCTCCTGTGGATTTGTGGCATCGGACAACGCCAGCAATATTGTGTGTGCATTAAATATGGGCAAATTCCAGCACGTCCCATGTTTTGCACATACCTTGAATTTGGTGGTGCAGAATTTTTAAAAAAACGACAGGGGCGTGCAAGAGATGCTGTCGGTGGCCAGAAAAATTGCGGGACACTTTCGGCGTACAGGCACCACGTACAGAAGACTGGAGCACCACCAAAAACTACTGAACCTGCCCTGCCATCATCTGAAGCAAGAAGTGGTAACGAGGTGGAATTCAACCCTCTATATGCTTCAGAGGTTGGAGGAGCAGCAAAAGGCCATTCAAGCCTATACAATTGAGCACGATATAGGAGATGGAATGCACCTGTCTCAAGTGCAGTGGAGAATGATTTCAACGTTGTGCAAGGTTCTGATGCCCTTTGAACTTGCCACACGTGAAGTCAGTTCAGACACTGCCAGCCTGAGTCAGGTCATTCCCCTCATCAGGCTTTTGCAGAAGAAGCTGGAGGCATTGAAGAAGGAGCTAAAAGGGAGCGATTCCGCTAGGCATGTGGGACTTGTGGATGCAGCCCTTAATTCGCTTAACAAGGATTCACGGGTGGTCAATCTGTTGAAATCAGAGCACTACATTTTGGCCACCGTGCTCGATCCTAGATTTAAAGCCTACCTTGGATCTCTCTTTCCGGCAGACACAGGTCTGCTGGGGTTGAAAGACCTGCTGGTGACAAAATTGTCAAGTCAAGCGGAACGCGACCTGTCAACATCTCCTCCTTCACATTCTCCCGCAACTGGGGGTGCGAGGAAAAGGCTCAGAATTCCGAGCCCACCCGCTGGCGGTGATGCAGGGCAGTCTGGAGCGACTGCTGATGCTGACATCTGGTCCGGACTGAAGGACCTGACAACGATTACGGACATGTCGTCTACTGTCACTGCATATGATTCTCTCAACATTGATAGAATGGTGGAGGATTATATGAGTGACCGCATCCAAGTAGGCACGTCACACAGTCCGTACTTATACTGGCAGGAAAAAGAGGCAATTTGGAGGCCCTTGCACAAACTGGCTTTATTCTACCTAAGTTGCCCTCCCACAAGTGTGTACTCCGAAAGAGTGTTTAGTGCCGCCGCTCACCTTGTCAGCAATCGGCGTACGAGGTTACATCCAGAAAATGTGGAGAAGATGATGTTCATTAAAATGAATTATAATCAATTCCTCCGCGGAGACATTGACCAGCAGCAATTGCCTCCACAAAGTACACAGGGAGCTGAGATGGTGGATTCCAGTGGGGACGAATTGATAATCTGTGAGGAGGGGGATGTACACGGTGATATATCGGAGGGTGAAGATGAGGTGGACATCTTGCCTCTGTAGAGCCAGTTTGTGCAAGGAGAGATTAATTGCTTCTTTTTTGGGGGGGGTCCAAACCAACCCGTCATATCAGTCACAGTCGTGTGGCAGACCCTGTCACTGAAATGATGGGTTGGTTAAAGTGTGCATGTCCTGTTTTGTTTATACAACATAAGGGTGGGTGGGAGGGCCCAAGGACAATTCCATCTTGCACCTCTTTTTTCTTTTCTTTTTCTTTGCATCATGTGCTGATTGGGGAGGGTTTTTTGGAAGGGACATCCTGCGTGACACTGCAGTGCCACTCCTAGATGGGCCCGGTGTTTGTGTCGGCCACTAGGGTCGCTAATCTTACTCACACAGCTACCTCATTGCGCCTCTTTTTTTCTTTGCGTCATGTGCTGTTTGGGGAGGGTTTTTTGGAAGGGACATCCTGCGTGACACTGCAGTGCCACTCCTAGATGTGCCCGGTGTTTGTGTCGGCCACTAGGGTCGCTAATCTTACTCACACAGCTACCTCATTGCGCCTCTTTTTTTCTTTGCGTCATGTGCTGTTTGGGGAGGGTTTTTTGGAAGGGACATCCTGCGTGACACTGCAGTGCCACTCCTAGATGGGCCCGGTGTTTGTGTCGGCCACTAGGGTCGCTAATCTTACTCACACAGCTACCTCATTGCGCCTCTTTTTTTCTTTGCGTCATGTGCTGTTTGGGGAGGGTTTTTTGGAAGGGACATCCTGCGTGACACTGCAGTGCCACTCCTAGATGGGCCCGGTGTTTGTGTCGGCCACTAGGGTCGCTAATCTTACTCACACAGTCAGCTACCTCATTGCGCCTCTTTTTTTCTTTGCGTCATGTGCTGTTTGGGGAGGGTTTTTTGGAAGGGCCATCCTGCGTGACACTGCAGTGCCACTCCTAGATGGGCCCGGTGTTTGTGTCGGCCACTAGGGTCGCTAATCTTACTCACACAGCTACCTCATTGCGCCTCTTTTTTTCTTTGCGTCATGTGCTGTTTGGGGAGGGTTTTTTGGAAGGGCCATCCTGCGTGACACTGCAGTGCCACTCCTAGATGGGCCCGGTGTTTGTGTCGGCCACTAGGGTCGCTAATCTTACTCACACAGCTACCTCATTGCGCCTCTTTTTTTCTTTGCGTCATGTGCTGTTTGGGGAGGGTTTTTTGGAAGGGACATCCTGCGTGACACTGCAGTGCCACTCCTAGATGGGCCCGGTGTTTGTGTCGGCCACTAGGGTCGCTTATCTTACTCACACAGCGACCTCGGTGCAAATTTTAGGACTAAAAATAATATTGTGAGGTGTGAGGTATTCAGAATAGACTGAAAATGAGTGTAAATTATGGTTTTTGAGGTTAATAATACTTTGGGATCAAAATGACCCCCAAATTCTATGATTTAAGCTGTTTTTTAGTGTTTTTGGAAAAAAACACCCGAATCCAAAACACACCCGAATCCGACAAAAATAATTCGGTGAGGTTTTGCCAAAACGCGTTCGAACCCAAAACACGGCCGCGGAACCGAACCCAAAACCAAAACACAAAACCCGAAAAATTTCAGGCGCTCATCTCTACAATAAAGCAGTGTGAGCATAGATATATGCAGCACACTGAGCACAGATATGGAGTGTTTTTCAGGCAGACAATGTATACTGGTGGTCACTGTCAGCAAAACTCTGCACTGTACTCCTCCTATATAATACAGCTGCTCCCCAGTCCCCACAATTAAGCAGTGTGAGCACAGATATATGCAGCACACTGAGCACAGATATGGAGTGTTTTTCAGGCAGACAATGTATACTGGTGGTCACTGTCAGCAAAACTCTGCACTGTACTCCTCCTATATAATACAGCTGCTCCCCAGTCCCCACAATTAAGCAGTGTGAGCACAGATATATGCAGCACACTGAGCACAGATATGGAGTGTTTTTCAGGCAGACAACGTATACTGGTGGTCACTGTCAGCAAAACTCTGCACTGTACTCCTCCTATATAATATACTGGTGGTCCCCAGTGCCCACAATAAAGCAGTGTGAGCACAGATATATGCAGCACACTGAGCACAGATATGGAGTGTTTTTCAGGCAGACAACGTATACTGGTGGTCACTGTCAGCAAAACTCTGCACTGTACTCCTCCTATATAATATACTGGTGGTCCCCAGTGCCCACAATAAAGCAGTGTGAGCACAGATATATGCAGCACACTGAGCACAGATATGGAGTGTTTTTCAGGCAGACAACGTATACTGGTGGTCACTGTCAGCAAAACTCTGCACTGTACTCCTCCTATATAATACAGCTGCTCCCCAGTCCCCACAATTAAGCAGTGTGAGCACAGATATATGCAGCACACTGAGCACAGATATGGAGTGTTTTTCAGGCAGACAACGTATAATACTGGTGGTCACTGGTCAGCAAAACTCTGCACTATACTCCTCCTATATAATACAGCTGCTCCCCAGTCCCCACAATTAAGCAATAAGCACAAATATTATTAATAAACGGAGAGGACGCCAGCCACGTCCTCTCCCTAACATTTCCAATGCACGAGTGAAATGGCGGCGACGCGCGGCTGCTTATATAGAATCCGAATCTCGCGAGAATCCGACAGCGGGATGATGACGTTCGGGCGTGCTCTGGTTAACCGAGCCATACGGGAGAATCCGAGTATGGCTCGGACCCGTGTAAAATGGGTGAAGTTCGGGGGGGTTCGGTTTCCGAGGAACCGAACCCGCTCATCACTAAACAAAACAAGAGAAAAACTGACTCACAATACAGAACATTATAGGACATGCACACGGTTTATAAACATTGCAGCATCAGCGGTCATAGGACATTATTCAGCTTCAGTTGCAGTTTTGCAATTTTAGCAAAACTACAACTGGCTGCAATCACATGCTGGAGGCTGCCCAGCATGCAAATACCCAGCAGTAATGTGATCACAATAAAATTGTGCTCACATTGCTGTTTTGAGGAAGCCACCCTGCCTCCGCAGCCAGGCTACGAAGGCAGGCACAGGGCAGCCATTTTTGGGGTCATGAGTGTGACGTCACACGGCTGCCCGGAACCAGTTCCCATTTCTGAACACACACACACCCAGTGCCAAGTCAACGCCTCCGCAATGCCGCCTCACCGCCCCGCAAATGCCTTTGCCTGTCAATCAGACAGAGGCATTCACATAGGTGAGATGCAGTCGCATCTCACTGTGTGCACACGTGCAGCACGGCTGCTGCACAAGCGTGTGCTGATCCCAGATTGGTGGAGCCCAGCACATGCTCATCTGACCCGAGCAGGGGGCGGGGCTACAGCGGCATCTACAGCTCTTCTTCTGGGCCCTGGCTAGCAGCGTGGAAGAGGAGGGAGCATCTGCTGGAAGCTACAAGTCATCAAGGTGAGGGCACCTCTGTCTGTGCTTGTGTGTGACCCTGACTGCATGTGTCTCCATGTCCCTCTCCCCCCACCAGTGTGTGTCTCCATGTACCCCTCCCCCCATCAGCTGTGTATGTTTCCATGTCCCCCTCTCCACACCAGTGTGTGTCTCCATGCCTCCCTCCCCTCAATCAGCTGTGTGTGTCTCTATGTCCTTCTCCCCACACCAGTGTGTCTCCATGCTCCCCTATCCCCCCATCAGCAGTGTGTGTCTCCATGTTCCCCTCCCTCCAACAGTGTGTCTCCATGCCCCCTCTCCCACCAGCAATGTGTGTGTCTCCATGACCAACTTACCCCCACCGTGTGTATCTCCATGCCCCCCTCCCCCCACCAGCAGTGTGTCTCCATGTCCCCCTCCTCTCCATGCCTCCTTACCCCCCATCAGCATTGTGTGTGTGTCTCCATGTTCCCCTCCCTTCACCAGTGTCTCCATGCCCCCACCAGCAGTGTGTGAATCCAAGCCCCCCCCTCCAGTGTGTGTCTCTATGCACCACATACCCCCCACCAGTGTGTCTCCATGCTCCATCCACCAACCAGCAATGTGTCCCCCCATGTCCCCCTCCAACAGTGTGTCTCCATGTCCCCCTACTCCCACTAGCAGTGTGAGTATCTCCATTCAACATTGCTGGGGGGCTCGTCTACTGCATTGCGATGTTAATTGCATATGTTAGTACATATGCGATTAGCATCGCTGCGAGGGGCGGCAATGTATTTTAATACATCCCACCCTCTCTGTCAGAATGCCAGCACAGGGCGCACAGGTGTGGTGCAGTCTCCCTTACAGCAGCAGCATGTGCTCCCAGCGCACGGGACACACACAGAGACACAGAGTGCGATGGCGTGCGCTGAATGACGACGCAGGGGGAGGTGATGATGTGTTGAGTGACAACGCAGAGGGAGGTGATGGTGTGCTGAATGACGACGCAGGGGGAACTGATGGTGTGCTGAGTGACAACGCAGGGGGAGGTGATAGTGTGCTGAGTGACGATGCCGGGGAAGGTGATGGTGTGCTGAGTGACAACGCAGGGGGAGGTGATGGTGTGCTGTGTGATGACGCAGGGGGAGGTGATGGTGTGATGAATGACGACGCAGGGGGAGGTGATAGTGTGCTGAGAGATGACGCAGGGGGAGGTGATGGTGTGCTGAGAGATGACACAGGGGGAGGTGATGGTGTGCTGAGAGATGACACAGGGGGAGGTGATGGTGTGCTGAGAGACATCGCAGGAGAAGGTGATGGTGTGACTGAGAGATGATGCAGTGGGTGGTGATGGTGTGACTGTGAGATGACACGAGAGGGAGATGATGATGTGACTGCAGGGGGCAGGATGTGACACAGGGGACAGGATGTGAGTCTTGTTGAACCGCTGTTGCATGATGCTGACCATGTTAATATTCCTATAAAAACAGGCATCTTCTGGACGATTGGGATCTCCTACATGAATAGTGATTACCGACTGAAGACGCCATCTACCTCAGAGGATACAGTTCTTCAGAGGTTCCATATTGTGAGAAACCATCATACAGGTAAGGTGCATGTTGAATTGAAAAGAAAGGGGGTCATTCCAAGTTGATCGCAGCAGGAAATTTTTTTAGCAGTTGGCCAAAACCATGTGCACTGCAGGGGGGACAGATATAACATTTGCAGAGAGAGTTAGATTTGGGTGGGTTATTTTGTTTCTGTGCAGGGTAAATACTGGCTGCTTTATTTTTACACTGCAATTTAGATTGCAGATTGAACTCACCACACCCAAATCTATCTCTTTCTGCACATGTTATATCTGCCCCCCTGCAGTGCACATGGTTTTGCCCAACTGCTAAAAAATTTCCTGCTGCGATCAACTTGGAATTACCCCCAATGTTCCCAGTGTGACGTGAAACAGGTGGCGTGTCATGTTGGCACGTCCCATTTTCAGTGGCCATGCCCCTTCTGGTATGTGACCACGCCCATTTTTGCAGCGCACACAGTTTCTTTGTGAGGCTTTTTTTTTTTTGTGGGGGGGGGGGGGGGGGGGAGGGTCGCCATTCCTAATCTTGCCCTGGGCTACAAAAACCCTAGTTATGCCTCTGCTCCTCCTACTTTTTAATCTATGCTTTTGCAAATATAATTAATATTGGAACAGTATACATGTGTACATCATTCTCTATATTAAAATACACACGACAGAGCTCATCCTGTGTGCCTTAGACAGCCAGAGCTGGATTAAGGCATTGGGGGGCCTGGGGGTACTTAAGACAGGGGGGCCCTAAAATGTAATATTAAAATCGTAATCACTACAAAGTATAATATAAATATACACACACACATATATATGTGTGTGTATGTATATATATATATATATATACACATACACATAGAGTGACACACACGCACATATATACATATATATTATATATATTATATATGTATTATATATATAATATATTTTATATATATATATATATATATATATATATATATATATATATATACATATACATGCAATAAAATGGACTCCGGCACTTGGATGTGTCCCTGCACGGGACTGTCTTGCTAAGGTGCCCTCCTCCGTGGACAGCGTCCACATTACATATGAACAGTGAAAAACGAGGCGGCACTCAGAGGCTTCAGAAAAACAGCAAGCTTTGTATTAAGTGCAGATCAACGTTTCGGGGTCTCCCCCTTCGTCAGAATCCTGACGAAGGGGGAGACCCCGAAACGTTGATCTGCACTTAATACAAAGCTTGCTGTTTTTCTGAAGCCTCTGAGTGCCGCCTCGTTTTTCACTGTTCATATATATATACATATATATATATATACATACACATATATATTATATATATTCCCAGAACCTAAACCTTAACTATAGCCACACTTACTTTCTTTGGACAGCTGTCACTCAGCTGTCCTGTGTGCAGCGCCGGTGGGGAGCCGAGACAGGCAGCGTTGCGGGGATCTCAGCGGCGCCAGTGTTGTAGGAGTCTGAGAGCTGGCTGAGAATGGGTGCTGGGCTGGCTGCTGCCTCCACGGAGTCCACGCGCGGCTGTCCTCCCTCCTCCTTCCCTGCAGCCTGCGCGCCAAGCGGCAGCCAATGACTGAGCCGCAGGCTGCTGCTCTTCACGTTATTGGACAGCTGAGCCGTCGCTCAGCTGTCCTTCCATCACAGGGAGTGAAGTCACTGCCGCTGCGTGTGGCGCCGGCTCCCGGGAGTGCAGCGCAATACGGCAGATCGGATCTCTGTTCCGATCTGCAGCAGCGACGGGGGGCCCTTTGAAAAAAGGGGGCCCGGGGTACTTATCCCCGGGACCCTCCTCTTAATCCGGCTCTGTAGACAGCCATTTGGTATTTTGTTGGTTCTGTTAGGTAAAGGTGGCACTTCATTAGTGCAGGTAACACATAAAGAAAAGGGAAGGTATTTACCCAAATGAATAAGCCCTGGCTTAGCAGTTGTAGAGGATTAGTTAGTATTCACTGAGTAACTGACCCTCATCTGTTCCTCCTGCCTCCTCCACTACCTCTCTCCTTCAGCCTGTTCCCATCTTTTTCACCTTCATAATCTCTCCCTCTCATCAGGTACTGTCCCTTCTGCCTTCAATCATGCACTCGTCTCTCCTATTCTTAAAAAACCTACCCTTGATCCAAACACTCTCTCCAACTATGGGGGCAATTCCAAGTTGATCGCAGCAGGAAATTTTTTAGCAGTTGGGCAAAACCATGTGCACTGCAGGTGTGGCAGATATAACATTTGCAGAGAGAGTTAGATTTGGGTGGGTTATTTTATTTCTGTGCAGGGTAAATACTGGCTGCTTTATTTTTACACTGCAAATTAGATTGCAGATTGAACACACCACACCCAAATCTAACTCTCTCTGCACATGTTATATCTGCCTCCCCTGCAGTGCACATGGTTTTGCCCAATTGCTAACAGAATTCCTGCTGCGATCAACTTGGAATTACCCCCTATGACCCATCTCTCTCCTCCCTTTTGCCTCCAAACTCCTTGAGCATATTATCTACAACCGGCTTACTTCCTTTCTTTCCTCACACTCACTACCCATTCCAATCTGGATTCCGTCCTCTCCACTCCACTGAAACTGCCCTCACAAAAGTCTACAGTGACCCCACGCTGCCAAATCTAAGGGCCACTACTCTCTACTTATTCATATTGACCTCTCTGATACTTTTGACACTGTGGGCCACCCTCTCCTTCTGCGAATTCTTCATTCCATGGGTCTGCATTATACTGCCCTTTCTTGGCTATCTTCCTACCTCTCTGACCATTCATTCTCTGCCTCCTCTCATGACTCCCCCCCCCACACACACACACACACACACACACACACACACACACACACACACACACACACACACACACACACACACACACACACACACACACACACACACTTCCACTAACTGTAGTTGTCCCCCAAGGTTCTGTTCTTGGTCCTCTCCTTTTCTCTATCTATACGTCCTCTTTAGGTGAACTGATTAGTTCTTTTGACTTCCAATATCATCTCTATGCTGATGATAATCAAATCTACCTTTCCTCCCTGTCTCTCTGCTATCTTTTCTTGGATGTCCCAGTGCTTTCTTAAACTTAACATGTCTAAGACTGATCTGATCCTCTTCCCACCCTCCCGCACAACCTCACCTCCCACAATTATCTATTGATGGCACAACTATCTCCTCTAGCTCCCAGGTGCGCTGTATTGGTGTAATCCTTGACTCCTCCCTCTCCTTCGAACCGCATATTCAGCACCTCTCACAAACCTGCCGTTTTCATCTAAAAAATATTTCCAGACCCTTTCTGACCCAGGATGCTACTAAGACCCTTATCCACTCACTGGTCATCTCCAGACTGGACTACTGTAATCTCCTGACTGGCATCCCTGACAAATACCTCTCTCCACTCCAATCTATCTTCAATGCTGCAGCCCGGCTCATCTTCTTCACTAAACACACTACATCCACCTCCCCTCACCTTCACTGGCTTCCGTTTCCTTTCAGAATCCATTTCAAGCTTCTCACACTCACTTACAAAGCCCTCACCCACTCCTCTCCCATTTACATCTTTGACCTTATCTCCCTTTACACTCCCACCCGTCCTCTTCGCCCTGCTAATGCACGCCGATTCTCCCCTGCCTAATCATTACTTCCTCATACTCCTACATCCAAGGTTATTCACGTGCTGCTCCCTTTCTCTGGAATTCCCTACCTCTCCCCCTCAGACTCTCCGCTCTCTACAAAACTTCAAACGGGCTCTCAGGACCCCCTTCTTCATCACACACAGCCAACTATCCTCCTAACCCTCTGTTACATGCTCTCTGTCTACCCTGTCTGTGTCACCCTTGTCTGTCTACCCCTCCCCTTTAGAATGTGAGCTCTCATGAGTAGGACCCTCTTCCCTCATGTGCTTATCCTTTTCTTACTTTAATAATCTTCAACTGCACAAAATCCAGCAGTCTTCTGCCACCTGATACTTATTTTAGTTTTATCTGCTGATGTAGGTATGTTTATTTGTCCTATATTGTCTTCAACAGTAAGTTGCTGTTTACCTGTTTTGATTATTTGTTATGTACTCTGTAATTGGGTGCTGCAGAACCTTTGTGGTGCCAAATAAATAAAGGATAATAATAATTAGGACAGGGGTGCCGATCACTGAAAAGGGCGCCCCAGAATAGAGGCGTGGCCTATTTGTGAGGGATGCGGTCTCATGGTACCCCCCCTTTCCATCACTCATACAACAGAAAAGGAGACAGGTGATGGTTTACTGAAGAAAAACATGACCACCTGAACCACAGCATAATGTGGGCCCAGTGGGCCCTCACATACTAGATACAACAGATACACAAGCAGAACACATGAAACAAACATTTGAATGGAAAATAATAATATATAGAATTAATCTCACATTTACTACTACACTGATATATTATCTGTTCAGTGACATGTGGGAAGGGGTCGCACTCACACTCCTCCTCCTCCTCACCCATGCAATGGACATGGGTATCCGGATGGTAGGTCGACAGTCAATAGTCACTATTGGTCAACATGGACAATGTCGACATGGGAAAAGGTTGACACAGTAAAAAGGTTGACTTAGAATAGGTTGCCATGAACTAATTTTTTTAATCTTTTACTTTTTCATACTTTACCATCCATGTGGACTACGATTAAGAATAGTAACCTGTACCGAGAGCAGCGGTAGCAGAGTGGGGCACCTTGCCTGCAGCATGCAGGGGGATGTAGTGCACTAATTTGGGTTTCAGGTCATGTTACTCAAAAAATTACACCAAAAACACAAAAAATCTCATGTCGACCTTTTCATGTGTCGACCTGTTCCATGTAAACCATTTCACCATGTTAACCTTTTTCCCATGTTGACGTTGACCATGTCGAGCAATAGAGGTTGACCTTTTGACTGTCAACCTTATCCAGGCTAACCCATTGATCCATAACCGCGGACATGACACAGTAACACCTGCACTCAGATGAGGGGGTTGCGGAGTGTGACATTGAGCCCGGATTCACACAGTGATACCAGAAACTGCAGTGATACAGTATCACTACTCCCGCCCAAATAGGCCTACACTACAGAGCAGATCCCCACTTCAAAGCACAGCACACATCAGGGCCCCCAATTTATAGTAAGCATGCCACACTGCAGGACCCCCAATTCATAATAAGCCACACTACAGGACCCTCAATTCACAGTAAGCTGCACTGCAGATCCCCCAGTTTATAGTAAGGCATACTGCAGGACCCCTAATTCATAGTCACACACAATGGGTACCCATTTCATAATAACATACAGTAGGGTCCCCAATTCATAGTACAATATGCTACACATTAGGGCCCCCCACCATTCACATTATGCCACACATTAGGGTATGCCACATATTAGGGCCCCAATTCACATTATGCCACACAGTAGTAATGATCCTTATAACACATTATACTACACAGTAGTAATGTCCCTTATAACCAGTGCTTAAAGTGGTCCTAGAGAGGTGGTGGAACTCACCCCCCCCCCCCCACCACGGCCGTGAAATAAAGGGATTGCACGCGCCGCATAAAAGGGGCATGGTCTCAAAAAGAAAGAGGCATGGTCACCCAATAGTATCCCCAATTCAAATTATGCCACACAGTAGCACAATCTTATTAACATTACACCACATATTAGTGCCCCTATACACAAAGCCCACAGTAGTAGCACCCCAGATACATATAATGCCCACAGTAATTGTGCCCCTTATACAATGCCCTCAGTAGTAGTGCCCCTTATGTCCCCAGTAGTGAAGCCCCTTATAAAGTGACCCATATGCAGTGCCCTCATTAGTAGTGCCCCACAGTAGTAATGCCCCGTGTAGTGTTGCCCCCAGTAGTAATTCCCCCAATCAGTAGTTATGTCCCCAGTCAGTAGTTATGTCCTCCATAGTTATGTCCCCCGTAGTTAGGTCCCCCGTAGTTATGCCCCAAGTCAGTAGATATGCCCCCTGTAGTTATGCACCCAGTAGATATGCCCCCAGTTAGACGTTGTGCCCCCAGTCAGAAGTTATGCCCCCCCAGCAGTTGTGCCCCCCAGTAGATGTGACCCCAGTAGTTGTGCCCCCAGTAGATGTTCACCCAGCAGATGTACCCCCAGTCAGAAGTTATGCCACCAGTAGATGTGCCCCCAGTAGATGTGCCCCCTAGTAGCGCCGCTTACACACATACAAAAAACAAAACAAAAAAACACAATACTCACCAGCCCCGCTCCTGCTTCCGGATTGCTAATGCCCTCTGCCTGGCCGCCCGCTCCTCGGATCTATGGGAGAGACGTCATGACGTCTCTCCCATAGCGCTGCACGCGCACACTGCCTGAGTTGAAAGCCAAGGCTCAGGAGTGCTCTCCGGCCGACATACGGCAGCCACTGAGAGGAAGAAGCCAGGCACCCGCTGATAACAAAATCTCAGCGGGCGCCCGACTTCTCCCTGGGTTAGGTGAGCCGGAGGAGGCAGAACTGCGTTCCGGCTCCAAATGGAACTGACAGAATGCAGCTCCGCCCCTTTATGGCTCACTTTAACCTCTGCTTATAACACATTATGCCACATACAGTAATGCCCTCTATACCCTTACATTACTTTATTGACCCCTCTATACTTTACACTACATCACTTACCCCCCTATACCCTACACTACATCACTGACCTCACTATACCCTACAGTGCATCACTTACCCCATTATACCTGCTACTACAGCACTGACATCTCTATGCCCTACAGTATATCATTGACTCCTCTAAACCCGTCACTGCGGCACTGACCCCTCTATGTTTGCCACTACGTCACAGATTCCCCAAAGCTCTACAATACATTACTGACTCCTTTATACCCTGTACTACATTACTTACACCAGTGGCGGCACTCAAGATGTCCTGGGACCCATTCATTCTATCATTGGAAACTATAAACTGAAAGTAGCCAATACAGTGCTTCAAGGCTGAAGGTTAATGTGACAAGCAGAAGTTGGCCAAAAGGTGTGCCTTTAAGAGGTTTAAGCAAGAGACCTTTAAGAGTTTTAAGCAAAAGAAACCTTTATTTGGTTAAAAACAGAGGTGTAGCTAGGTGCCATGGTTCCTGTAGTGCCACTTGGGAGATTCCAACGGTGATTCCTAGGTAAGTTAGCTCTCAATTAGGGTGTATTTCTGTATGTGCCTTTATCATGAAGCCTTACAATAGACAATTACATGGCGCTAAGTGGGTACTGTTATCATGCAATGTAGGGACTGCAAGTAATCAGAGAAACTGTGAAGGGGCCTGGCAGTGTACCATGTATTTGCAAATGCATGCAACAAATATCTCTGAATTTCTATTATTATATAGTTCTCAAGTATTGTTGCAAGTACTATTTACAGTGCAGGTGGATACCTGGGGGGTGGGGAGGCCAATCCCGGGGCATTTTTTCAATCCCGGGATTGAAAAATGCTCAATCCCGGGATTCCCGGGATTGCAGTAGGGATCAGTGTAGGGAGCAGGGAGAGTATAAGTGGAGGGCAGCGAGGGGTGGAGGGTGGGTGTAGGGAGCATGTAAGAGCAGGAAGGGAGGGTGGGTGTAGGGAGCAGCGGCAGAGTGAGTGTAGGGAGCATGTAAGGAGCAGGAAGGGAGGGTGGGTGTAGGGAGCAGCGGGACAGTGGGTGTGTAGGGAGCATGTAAGGAGAAGGAAGGGAGGGTGGGTGTAGGGAGCAGGAAGGGAGGGTGGATGTAGTGAGCAGGAAGGGAGAGTGGTTGTAGGGAGCAGCGGGAGGGTGGCTGTGTAGGGAGCAGGAAGGGAAGGTAGGTGTAGCGAGCAAGGAGGATTTCAGGAGCAGAGAGGGAGGGAGGATGTCTGGAGCAGTGAGGGAGTGTGGGTGTAGGTAGCGAATGCGATACCACTTACTAATTCATGGGCCGCGGGCACCAGCCATGGACACACACACACTGACCTCGCTGGCGGCATTTCAAATGTAGCGCTGGCCGCCAGCCAGTCAGAACTGGCAGTCTGGCAGCCAATCAGGAGCCGCGGCTGCTGCCACTTCCCTGATTGGCTGCCGGTCTGCCAGCTCTGATTGGCTGGCGGCCGGCGCTACATTTGAAATGCCGCCAGCGAGGTCAGTGTGAGTGTAGAACTACCTGTGGCTGCTATATCTATATCGCTGACAGCTGGGCAGCGCTGTGCTGTAGTGCTCAGCGCTGTCCGGCAAAAATGCGCATGCGCACTCTAATCCCGTGAATCCCGGGATTGGAGGCTCCAATCCTGGGATTCAAATCCTGGCATTTTTGGGCCCAAATCCCGGGATCCCGCCGATCCTGATCCCGGGATTGGCCTCCTTACTGGGGGGCTGTGACCCCTCCCTTTCATGCACCTGATAAGTGAGGCCAGACTGATTGAGCAGCTTCCACTGTGTTTGCTAATGCCTGCATGAGTCAAGGAACAAGTGAAGTGCCCAAACGTTATTGTGGGCATGGGCCTAGTGACTGAAGTTTATGCGGGTGCATGAGCCTGTTGCACAAACCTCCCTGATGGTATGTTTAGAAGGCCCAAGGATGCGTACCCGGCTGGGAGGGAAAGGGAACTTCATGAAGCTCTTTCCTTCCCACCACTGCAGGTCTCTATGGTCCTGAGCTTTATTTTTCGACTCTTTGAGCCAGTCGTCATCCTTACTACTCAGCCACTACTTCTGGGTCTTTTCCAGCTGCTCACACAATCTTATGGCTTGAGGGTCTAATTCTGAGTTGATCGCAGCAGCAAGTTTGTTAGCAATTGGGCAAAACCATGTGCACTGCAGGGGGGCAGATATAACATGTGCAGAAAGAGTTAGATTTGGGTGGGGTGTATTCAAACTGAAATCCAAATTGCAGTGTAAAAATAAAGCAGCCAGTATTTACCCTGCACAGAAACGAAATAACCCACCCAAATCTAACTCTCTCTGCAAATGTTACATCTGCCCCCCCTGCAGTGCACATGGTTTTGCCCAATTGCTAGCAAACTTGCTGCTGTGATGAACTCAGAATTACCCCCTGAGTTTGTTACTTCTAGCCTCTTCCATGGCTGCTGGAAATCTTTGGATTTCTACATTCTTCCAACTCTGCTGACAGACTGACTGAAAGCTCTTGGCAGCAGGGCTTAAAATAGTCCTGGAGAGTTGGTGGAACTCATCTTTAAATCCGCCCGCCCCCTACCTCCCATCCTTCCTTTCAGTTGACATAAGGTCGGAGCTACTCTGACCTTGCCAATGCCACAGGTGCAACTAGGGAGTAAATTAAATAAAATGTGTCCCCTTGAAAACTGCCCTTTAAAATTCCTCTATTGATAATGAAATACACATTGAAAACAAATAAAGGAAATGCGAGAGCACGGTAAAACCCCAATATGACTGGATAAATAACACACACACACACACACACACACACACACACACACACACACACACACACACACACACACACACACACACACACACACACACCAACCTTATGTATAAAAAACATTTTAAACGGGCATTCCAAGAAACACAGTATATATTAGTGTCCAGCTGACGATTTAAAGACTTGTCCGTCAGATACACCCCTTATTCGTATGTACCACATGCCTCACCTGAAAGCACAGAAACAGAGGTTCAAACAAATAATGCATACTAATAGAAGTTTTGGTACAGGGGAACATGTGAAATTTTGCTGTTCAGACATTCTGGAGACGTCACCCACCCAGGGCCGTCTTAACAGCAGTGTGGGCCCCTGGGCACAGCAATACACTGGGGCCCCTACCCATCCTCCATGGGTGGGGGTGCTATCAACGGCAGCTTTGATATCCCACGGGCGGTAGGGGGTGTTCTAGCTTCCGCTCAGCATGTAGGACCTGGAGCAGTAATTTCTGCTAATTACTCCTTTACTGCACAGATGGGGCGGGAGGGAGAACACTAAACTGTAGAATGTGGCATTGGGCTGAATGAAGGGGCCCCGGTACATGACTTCCAGGGTGGTATGGGGTGTTTAATATGTAAGGGAGGGGTCGATAGTGGAGTGGGCTTCATTTTCATCATTTTCTGATGGGAGGGCAGCTTGCTTGACTGCAGATATGTCAAGTTCCTGGAAAAATATTTCTTAGCTTTGCATGGGATAAAAAAAATTAGAGTGTCTCACCTGTCAGGAGGTTCTGGGGAATTGGGGATCAGAGTTCAGAAGCCAGAACAATCCACCAACAAATATACAAAACTGCATATTAGGAGTGTGGAGCTTGAGCAGGGACCAGCTGCTTGAAGGCTGATATCTCTGGTTCTGAGCATAGTAGAGACAAGCTGCTAGTGTCCACCGAAAGGGAAGAGTCACATCTTTTGAAATGTACCATCGGAAAAACTCTAAGTCATACAGAGCCTGAGATATCTTGACGGTAATAGCAATTAACAGGCTTGGATGGGGACCACTGCTTTGAACTCGGATATCTCTGGTTCCCTAGGGCCGATTTTCAAAAATCTGGTACCCCTGGAAAGAGGGGACCCTCAGCTATCAGCCTAGGACCCTTATACTACTGGGGCCCTTGGGCAAGAGCCCATTGAGCCCATACGAAAAGACGGCCCTGCACCCACCTACATATTTCCATTAAAATCCCTCCTGCATCTCTACAGTGCCATCCCTCTGGGTGTCACCAATGTCATCCCACTTGCGTTTCTCCAACACTAACCCGCCCTCAGTGTCTCTTCACAATCATATTGAGGTGTTTCACCAGTGTCAACCCCCTGCATCTCTCCAACACAAAGCCTCTTGCATCATTTCAGCGCCATCTTACTGTGTTTTACCAACTTTATCTCATCCGACGTCTATCCAACACCAACCCCCAGTGTCTCCTCAGCACCACCACATAAAGTTTTTCACCAGCTTAACCCCCACTACATCTCACAAACATCATCTTCCTGCTTCTCTCCAGCTCACCCCACCTGTATCCCTCCAGCAGCAGTACATCCCACCTGTGTCCGTCCAGCAGCAGAACATCCCACCTGTGTCCCTCCAGCAACAGATACCCCCACCTATTCCCCTGCAGTAGCAGATCATCCCACATATGTCCCTGCAGCAGCCCACCCACACCCCTGTGTACCTTTAGCAGCTCACCCTACCTGTATCCCTCCAGCAGCCCACCCCATCTGTGTCCCTCCAGCAGCACACCTTACTGATATAACTGGCGTCCTGTCCTGTCCAGTGTACAGTGGGTGGCTCTGCAGTGTTTATGCAGTGACTGCAGTCACACAGTGAGTACACACAATCACACAAAAATGCTGTAGGCATCCACACTGGTCTTCCTTAATTCAGCTCCTCTCCCCCTGTGTATGTGCACTGCGGGGTGTGCATCGGAGGCGGCGGGAAGATAGATGTTGCTTAGTGATGTCCTGTGTCTTATTCTTGCCGGCGCTGTAGGAGCTAGAGGCTGGGCCAGGCCATCACAGTAATGCTGTATGCCCGTCCGCAACATATATATGTGCACAGAGCAGCTGGAAGAGTAACTGAGTATGGTGAGGTGGTTGGGTGGAGGTGGAACGTGTTCTCCCTCCAAGTAGAACTAACGGAACACAGTTCCACCCCTTTCTGGCTGCACCTAATATCTTCAGGGTGGGGGGTAAAACTATGAGACTCCCAGAGGGGGCAACTCACTCCGATGGGTGGGGGTGTGTGGGGGGGGGGGGATTGACACATTTGCATCATCATGGCCCCAGAGTCTGCTGCGCTTAGAACTGCAATTTGCTGCATTTTATAATGTGGACGGGGCTACGTGTCATCATAACTCTGCCCCTTGTTCAAAGCCACAAAATGCTGCATTTTTAAGCATTTTACAGTGGGCAGCTGCACTAGAAAGACACAATTCAACATCCAATCTCCGGGCTGCCCACTTTGGTTGGGAAGTAGGTGGCAGTTGGAAACTGGCCAACTCTGTTGGGGGTCTGGGGGAGCACCTCCTAATTCCAGGAACTTTCCTGGACCTTCTGGGAGACTTGGCGAGTATGGTTTAAGTTCACAATCACGAACCGGCTTCTGTCTCATTGACACAAAGTGAACAATTTACCAGAAACTGTGTTACCAGCTATATTTTTATCATTATTTTTGACTAGAAGGACTTTATATATGAAGCGGTGGTAAGTTGGGGATGAAAACTGAAAACAGCACTTGCAGTCAGAGTAAGCTGGGTACACACTAGTCTAAATTTTAAAGGATATCGCTCATTTTCTCCCTTCTGAGCGATATTGTTTGTATTATCACCCAGTGTCTACGCAAAATCTTGTTAACGATGCGCGCTCCTGCGGGTCATTAACGAGGTGGGCTCAATTTTGCCTATGTTGTTAATGACTGCATGTTCAGGGCTGTGGTAGGGTGACGTCACTGAATGAAATCTTTAGCAATATCTTTTAGTGTGTATGCACTATATCGTTTGTCCAGGAGTTCAAGGGAAATTGTGAAAGATATTGTATCTTTTGCAAGTCATTAAGTGTGTACCCAGCTTTAGGCAGGTACTACACACTAGACGATTTTGAACCAATAAAGATAAAGATTTTCCTTGAAATGTCCCCAGCTGCAGAATGAAAGATAAAGTGCATACACACTGAGCGATATAGTCAACAATATCGTTCAGTGACGTCACCCCTCCCATCCCTGATTATGCAGTCATTAAAGATATAGCCTAAATTGGACTGCATAATTAGAACAGGTGATGGTAATCTGCGCACTGAGGTGTTAGGTGTCAGTTGGGTCGAGGTGTGCTGCAAGTTCAGGGGATGTCCAGTCCCTATTGTTACAGTCTTAAAGAACGGGTACACAATACAAGAACACAATGTGAGAAATTTAACTGCGCTCTACCCCTGATGTTCATATGAACATCAGGGGTAGAGCGCAGTTAAATTTCTCACATTGTGTTCTTGCATTGTGTACCCGTTCTTTAAGACTAAATTGGACTGTATGTTCAGTTGATAAATGATAACGACCCGCGGGAGCACGCATTGTTATCGTGCATACACACTTGACGATATGCATGATAATATCTGTATTATGCATATTGTCCACTTAAATCATCTAGTCTGTATGCATGCCTCATAAGGCCTGCTGGGCGGGTGCCATTTTGAATGTTCCCCTCTAACCCGCCAGGAAGCAGTGGCTTCCTTCACTAATAAAGCCCTAAGTGTCAAACCATTTTAGTAGGCATTGAGAATACACAGTCAATAAAATGCAGAAAGACAACAAAGCATAGACAACTATGCCTTGTGTACAGACTCAGGGAGGGTACGGGCAGGGACACGGAGGTGAAATTACAGGAGGGTGCGGGCAGGGACACTGAGGGGGAATTATGGGGAGGGTACTGGCAGGGACACGGAGGTGAAATTACAGGAGGGTGTGGGGAGGAACACTGAGGGGGGAGTCACAGGGAGGCTGAGGTCAGGGACACTAAGGGGGAATTACAGGGAAGGTTCGGGTAGGGAAAATGAGAGGCAGGGCCTACAGGGAGGCTGAGGTCAAGGACACTGAGGGGCAATTACAGGGAGGGTGCGAGAAGGGTCACTGAGAGGGAATTACAGGAGTGTGCGGGCAGGGACACTGAGGGGGGAGTCAGAGGGAGGTTGAGGTCAGAAACACTGAGGGAGAATTACAGGGAGGGTGCAGACAGGGACACTGAGGAGGAATTACGAGGAGGGTGTGGGCAGGGACACTGAGATGGAATTACGGGGAGGGTGCAGACAGGGATACTGAGGGGGAATTACAGGGAGGGTGCAGACAGGGACACTGAGGGGGAATTACAAGGTGGGTACAGACAGGGACACCGAGGGGATATACAGTATGCACACATACATAGAGTTAAAAACCCCTCTCTAGGTATGATTGCACTACATGTCCCAGCAAATCCAGTTGACAAGGTGTGCTGGGACTTGTAGTCTCAACACAGCTAAACAGGCAGTGACTGGTCTAGATACCTCTCCATACAGAGCTCTTTGTAAGCTGTGATCCAGACTGACAGGATAGACCATGCAGTGCAGCTACGGTACCCCCAGAAAATGTACAGGTAGTGGCTGGTGTTTGGTGACAGACCATGTGGGACCAATGAGATGGGGAGCGGATGAGGAAGAGGAGGTGCCTCGCCTCTCCCCATACCTGGAAGTGCCCCGCTCCCCGGCTATATTTACCATCATTGTGACTGTAGTCACAGAGAGTGTCAGAGTGCAATACGCTTCTGAGAGTCCGGCAGTGGATGAGCACTGCTAAGGGATGTACTCAGTGAGTACTAGTGATGTGCACCGGACATTTTTCGGGTTTTGTGTTTTGGTTTTGGATTCGGTTCCGCGGCCGTGTTTTGGATTCGGACGCATTTTGGCAAAACCTCCCTGAAATTTTTTTGTCGGATTCGGGTGTGTTTTGGATTTGGGTATTTTTTTACAAAAAAACCTCAAAAACAGCTTAAATCATAGAATTTGGGGGTCATTTTGATCCCATAGTATTATTAACCTCAATAACCATAATTTACACTCATTTTCAGTCTATTCTGAACACCTCACACCTCACAATATTATTTTTAGTCCTAAAATTTGCACCGAGGTCGCTGGATGGCTAAGCTAAGCGACACAAGTGGCCGACACAAACACCTGGCCCATCTATGAGTGGCACTGCAGAGTCAGGCAGGATGGCACTTCAAAAAAATAGTCCCCAAACAGCACATGATGCAAAGAAAAAAAGAGGCGCACCAAGGTCGCTGTGTGACTTAGCTAAGCGACGCAAGTGGTCGACACAAACACCTGGCCCATCTAGGAGTGGCACTGCAGTGTCAGGCAGGATGGCACTTCAAAAAAATAGTCCCCAAACAGCACATGATGCAATAAAAAAAGAGGCGCACTAAGGTCGCTGTGTGACTAAGCTAAGCGACACAAGTGGCCGACACAAACACCTGGCCCATCTAGGAGTGGCACTGCAGTGTCAGGCAGGATGGCACTTCAAAAAAATAGTCCCCAAACAGCACATGATGCAAAGAAAAAAAGAGGCGCACTAAGGTCGCTGTGTGACTAAGCTAAGCGACACAAGTGGCCGACACAAACACCTGGCCCATCTAGGAGTGGCACTGCAGTGTCAGGCAGGATGGCACTTCAAAAAAATAGTCCCCAAACAGCACATAATGCAAAGAAAAAAAGAGGCGCACTAAGGTCGCTGTGTGACTAAGCTAAGCGACACAAGTGGCCGACACAAACAACTGGCCCATCTAGGAGTGGCACTGCAGTGTCAGGCAGGATGGCACTTCAAAAAAATAGTCCCCAAACAGCACATGATGCAAATAAATAAAGAGGCGCACCAAGGTCGCTGTGTGACTAGGCTAAGCGACATAAGTGGCCAACACAAACACCTGGCCCATCTAGGAGTGGCACTGCAGTGTCAGGCAGGATGGCACTTCAAAAAAATAGTCCCCAAACAGCACATGATGCAAAGAAAAAAAGAGGCGCACTAAGGTCGCTGTGTGACTAAGCTAAGCGACACAAGTGGCCGACACAAACACCTGGCCCATCTAGGAGTGGCACTGCAGTGTCAGGCAGGATGGCACTTCAAAAAAATAGTCCCCAAACAGCACATGATGCAAAGAAAAAAAGAGGCGCACTAAGGTCGCTGTGTGACTAAGCTAAGCGACACAAGTGGCCGACACAAACAACTGGCCCATCTAGGAGTGGCACTGCAGTGTCAGGCAGGATGGCACTTCAAAAAAATAGTCCCCAAACAGCACATGATGCAAATAAATAAAGAGGCGCACCAAGGTCGCTGTGTGACTAGGCTAAGCGACATAAGTGGCCAACACAAACACCTGGCCCATCTAGGAGTGGCACTGCAGTGTCAGGCAGGATGGCACTTCAAAAAAATAGTCCCCAAACAGCACATGATGCAAAGAAAAAAAGAGGCGCACCAAGGTTGCTGTGTGACTAAGCTAAGTGACACAAGTGGCCGACAAAAACACCTGGCCCATCTAGGAGTGGCACTGCAGTGTCAGGCAGGATGGCACTTCAAAAAAATAGTCCCCAAACAGCACATGATGCAAAGAAAAAAATAGGCGCACCAAGGCCGCTGTGTGACTAAGCTAAGCGACACAAGTGGCCGACACAAACACCTGGCCCATCTAGGAGTGGCACTGCAGTGTCAGGCAGGATGGCACTTCAAAAAAATAGTCCCCAAACAGCGCATGATGCAAATAAAAACAGAGGCGCACCAAGGTCGCTGTGTGACAAAGCTAAGCGACACAAGTGGCCGACACAAACACCTGGCCCATCTAGGAGTGGCACTGCAGTGTCAGGCAGGATGGCACTTCAAAAAAATAGTCCCCAAACAGCACATGATGCAAAGAAAAAAAGAGGCACACCAAGGTCGCTGTGTGACTAAGCTAAGCGACACAAGTGGCCGACACAAACACCTGGCCCATCTAGGAGTGGCACTGCAGTGTCAGGCAGGATGGCACTTCAAAAAAATAGTCCCCAAACAGCACATGATGCAAAGAAAAAAAGAGGCGCACCAAGGTCGCTGTGTGACTAAGCTAAGCGACACAAGTGGCCGACACAAACACCTGGCCCATCTAGGAGTGGCACTGCAGTGTCAGGCAGGATGGCACTTCAAAAAATAGTCCCCAAACAGCACATGATGCAAAGAAAAAAAGAGGCGCACCAAGGTCGCTGTGTGACTAAGCTAAGCGACACAAGTGGCCGACACAAACACCTGGCCCATCTAGGAGTGGCACTGCAGTGTCAGGCAGGATGGCACTTCAAAAAAATAGTCCCCAAACAGCACATGATGCAAAGAAAAAAAGAGGCGCACCAAGGTCGCTGTGTGACTAAGCTAAGCAACACAAGTGGCCGACACAAACACCTGGCCCATCTAGGAGTGGCACTGCAGTGTCAGGCAGGATGGCACTTCAAAAAAATAGTCCCCAAACAGCACATGATGCAAAGAAAAAAAGAGGCGCACCAAGGTCGCTGTGTGACTAAGCTAAGCGACACAAGTGGCCGACACAAACACCTGGCCCATCTAGGAGTGGCACTGCAGTGTCAGGCAGGATGGCACTTCAAAAAAATAGTCCCCAAACAGCACATGATGCAAAGAAAAAAAGAGGCGCACCAAGGTCGCTGTGTGACTAAGCTAAGCGACACAAGTGGCCGACACAAACTCCTGGCCCATCTAAGAGTGGCACTGCAGTGTCAGGCAGGATGGCACTTCAAAAAAATAGTCCCCAAACAGCACATGATGCAAAGAAAAAAAGAGGCGCACTAAGGTCGCTCTGTGACTAAGCTAAGCGACACAAGTGGCCGACACAAACACCTGGCCCATCTAGGAGTGGCACTGCAGTGTCAGGCAGGATGGCACTTCAAAAAAATAGTCCCCAAACAGCACATGATGCAAAGAAAAAAAAGAGGCGCACCAAGGTCGCTGTGTGACTAAGCTAAGCGACACAAGTGGCCGACACAAACACCTGGCCCATCTAGGAGTGGCACTGCAGTGTCAGGCAGGATGGCACTTCAAAAAAATAGTCCCCAAACAGCACATGATGCAAAGAAAAAAAGAGGCGCACCAAGTTCGCTGTGTGACTAAGCTAAGCGACACAAGTGGCCGACACAAACACCTGGCCCATCTAGGAGTGGCACTGCAGTGTCAGGCAGGATGGCACTTCAAAAAAATAGTCCCCAAACAGCACATGATGCAAATAAAAAAAGAGGCGCACCAAGTTCGCTGTGTGACTAAGCTAAGCGACACAAGTGGCCGACACAAACACCTGGCCCATCTAGGAGTGGCACTGCAGTGTCAGGCAGGATGGCACTTCAAAAAAATAGTCCCCAAACAGCACATGATGCAAAGAAAAAAAGAGGCGCACCAAGGTCGCTGTGTGACTAAGCTAAGCGACACAAGTGGCCGACACAAACACCTGGCCCATCTAGGAGTGGCACTGCAGTGTCAGGCAGGATGGCACTTCAAAAAAATAGTCCCCAAACAGCACATGATGCAAAGAAAAAAAGAGGCGCACCAAGGTCGCTGTGTGACTAAGCTAAGCGACACAAGTGGCCGACACAAACACCTGGCCCATCTAGGAGTGGCACTGCAGTATCAGGCAGGATAGCACTTCAAAAAAATAGTCCCCAAACAGCACATGATGCAAATAAAAAAAGAGGCGCACCAAGGTCGCTGTGTGACTAAGCTAAGCGACACAAGTGGCCGACACAAACACCTGGCCCATCTAGGAGTGGCACTGCAGTGTCGGGCAGGATGGCACTTCAAAAAAATAGTCCCCAAACAGCACATGATGCAAAGAAAAAAAGAGGCGCACCAAGTTCGCTGTGTGACTAAGCTAAGCGACACAAGTGGTCGACACAAACACCTGGCCCATCTAGGAGTGGCACTGCAGTGTCAGGCAGGATGGCACTTCAAAAAAATAGTCCCCAAACAGCACATGATGCAAAGAAAAAAAGAGGCACACCAAGGTCGCTGTGTGACTAAGCTAAGCGACACAAGTGGCCGACACAAACACCTGGCCCATCTAGGAGTGGCACTGCAGTGTCAGGCAGGATAGCACTTCAAAAAAATAGTCCCCAAACAGCACATGATGCAAATAAAAAAAGAGGCGCACCAAGGTCGCTGTGTGACTAAGCTAAGCGACACAAGTGGCCGACACAAACACCTGGCCCATCTAGGAGTGGCACTGCAGTGTCGGGCAGGATGGCACTTCAAAAAAATAGTCCCCAAACAGCACATGATGCAAAGAAAAAAAGAGGCGCACCAAGTTCGCTGTGTGACTAAGCTAAGCGACACAAGTGGTCGACACAAACACCTGGCCCATCTAGGAGTGGCACTGCAGTGTCAGGCAGGATGGCACTTCAAAAAAAATAGTCCCCAAACAGCACATGATGCAAAGAAAAAAAGAGGCACACCAAGGTCGCTGTGTGACTAAGCTAAGCGACACAAGTGGCCGACACAAACACCTGGCCCATCTAGGAGTGGCACTGCAGTGTCAGGCAGGATGGCACTTCAAAAAAATAGTCCCCAAACAGCACATGATGCAAAGAAAAAAAGAGGCGCACCAAGGTCGCTGTGTGACTAAGCTAAGCGACACAAGTGGCCGACACAAACACCTGGCCCATCTAGGAGTGGCACTGCAGTGTCAGGCAGGATGGCACTTCAAAAAAATAGTCCCCAAACAGCACATGATGCAAAGAAAAAAAGAGGCGCACCAAGGTCGCTGTGTGACTAAGCTAAGCGACACAAGTGGCCGACACAAACACCTGGCCCATCTAGGAGTGGCACTGCAGTGTCAGGCAGGATGGCACTTCAAAAAAATAGTCCCCAAACAGCACATGATGCAAAGAAAAAAAGAGGCGCACCAAGGTCGCTGTGTGACTAAGCTAAGCAACACAAGTGGCCGACACAAACACCTGGCCCATCTAGGAGTGGCACTGCAGTGTCAGGCAGGATGGCACTTCAAAAAAATAGTCCCCAAACAGCACATGATGCAAAGAAAAAAAGAGGCGCACCAAGGTCGCTGTGTGACTAAGCTAAGCGACACAAGTGGCCGACACAAACACCTGGCCCATCTAGGAGTGGCACTGCAGTGTCAGGCAGGATGGCACTTCAAAAAAATAGTCCCCAAACAGCACATGATGCAAAGAAAAAAAAGAGGCGCACCAAGGTCGCTGTGTGACTAAGCTAAGCGACACAAGTGGCCGACACAAACACCTGGCCCATCTAGGAGTGGCACTGCAGTGTCAGGCAGGATGGCACTTCAAAAAAATAGTCCCCAAACAGCACATGATGCAAAGAAAAAAAGAGGCGCACCAAGTTCGCTGTGTGACTAAGCTAAGCGACACAAGTGGCCGACACAAACACCTGGCCCATCTAGGAGTGGCACTGCAGTGTCAGGCAGGATGGCACTTCAAAAAAATAGTCCCCAAACAGCACATGATGCAAATAAAAAAAGAGGCGCACCAAGTTCGCTGTGTGACTAAGCTAAGCGACACAAGTGGCCGACACAAACACCTGGCCCATCTAGGAGTGGCACTGCAGTGTCAGGCAGGATAGCACTTCAAAAAAATAGTCCCCAAACAGCACATGATGCAAAGAAAAAAAAGAGGCGCACCAAGGTCGCTGTGTGACTAAGCTAAGCGACACAAGTGGCCGACACAAACACCTGGCCCATCTAGGAGTGGCACTGCAGTGTCAGGCAGGATGGCACTTCAAAAAAATAGTCCCCAAACAGCACATGATGCAAAGAAAAAAAGAGGCGCACCAAGTTCGCTGTGTGACTAAGCTAAGCGACACAAGTGGCCGACACAAACACCTGGCCCATCTAGGAGTGGCACTGCAGTGTCAGGCAGGATGGCACTTCAAAAAAATAGTCCCCAAACAGCACATGATGCAAATAAAAAAAGAGGCGCACCAAGTTCGCTGTGTGACTAAGCTAAGCGACACAAGTGGCCGACACAAACACCTGGCCCATCTAGGAGTGGCACTGCAGTGTCAGGCAGGATAGCACTTCAAAAAAATAGTCCCCAAACAGCACATGATGCAAATAAAAAAAGAGGCGCACCAAGGTCGCTGTGTGACTAAGCTAAGCGACACAAGTGGCCGACACAAACACCTGGCCCATCTAGGAGTGGCACTGCAGTGTCGGGCAGGATGGCACTTCAAAAAAATAGTCCCCAAACAGCACATGATGCAAAGAAAAAAAGAGGCGCACCAAGTTCGCTGTGTGACTAAGCTAAGCGACACAAGTGGTCGACACAAACACCTGGCCCATCTAGGAGTGGCACTGCAGTGTCAGGCAGGATGGCACTTCAAAAAAATAGTCCCCAAACAGCACATGATGCAAAGAAAAAAAGAGGCACACCAAGGTCGCTGTGTGACTAAGCTAAGCGACACAAGTGGCCGACACAAACACCTGGCCCATCTAGGAGTGGCACTGCAGTGTCAGGCAGGATGGCACTTCAAAAAAATAGTCCCCAAACAGCACATGATGCAAAGAAAAAAAGAGGCGCACCAAGGTCGCTGTGTGACTAAGCTAAGCGACACAAGTGGCCGACACAAACACCTGGCCCATCTAGGAGTGGCACTGCAGTGTCAGGCAGGATGGCACTTCAAAAAAATAGTCCCCAAACAGCACATGATGCAAAGAAAAAAAGAGGCGCACCAAGGTCGCTGTGTGACTAAGCTAAGCGACACAAGTGGCCGACACAAACACCTGGCCCATCTAGGAGTGGCACTGCAGTGTCAGGCAGGATGGCACTTCAAAAAAATAGTCCCCAAACAGCACATGATGCAAAGAAAAAAAGAGGCGCACCAAGGTCGCTGTGTGACTAAGCTAAGCAACACAAGTGGCCGACACAAACACCTGGCCCATCTAGGAGTGGCACTGCAGTGTCAGGCAGGATGGCACTTCAAAAAAATAGTCCCCAAACAGCACATGATGCAAAGAAAAAAAGAGGCGCACCAAGGTCGCTGTGTGACTAAGCTAAGCGACACAAGTGGCCGACACAAACACCTGGCCCATCTAGGAGTGGCACTGCAGTGTCAGGCAGGATGGCACTTCAAAAAAATAGTCCCCAAACAGCACATGATGCAAAGAAAAAAAGAGGCGCACCAAGGTCGCTGTGTGACTAAGCTAAGCGACACAAGTGGCCGACACAAACACCTGGCCCATCTAAGAGTGGCACTGCAGTGTCAGGCAGGATGGCACTTCAAAAAAATAGTCCCCAAACAGCACATGATGCAAAGAAAAAAAGAGGCGCACTAAGGTCGCTCTGTGACTAAGCTAAGCGACACAAGTGGCCGACACAAACACCTGGCCCATCTAGGAGTGGCACTGCAGTGTCAGGCAGGATGGCACTTCAAAAAAATAGTCCCCAAACAGCACATGATGCAAAGAAAAAAAAGAGGCGCACCAAGGTCGCTGTGTGACTAAGCTAAGCGACACAAGTGGCCGACACAAACACCTGGCCCATCTAGGAGTGGCACTGCAGTGTCAGGCAGGATGGCACTTCAAAAAAATAGTCCCCAAACAGCACATGATGCAAAGAAAAAAAGAGGCGCACCAAGTTCGCTGTGTGACTAAGCTAAGCGACACAAGTGGCCGACACAAACACCTGGCCCATCTAGGAGTGGCACTGCAGTGTCAGGCAGGATGGCACTTCAAAAAAATAGTCCCCAAACAGCACATGATGCAAATAAAAAAAGAGGCGCACCAAGTTCGCTGTGTGACTAAGCTAAGCGACACAAGTGGCCGACACAAACACCTGGCCCATCTAGGAGTGGCACTGCAGTGTCAGGCAGGATGGCACTTCAAAAAAATAGTCCCCAAACAGCACATGATGCAAAGAAAAAAAGAGGCGCACCAAGGTCGCTGTGTGACTAAGCTAAGCGACACAAGTGGCCGACACAAACACCTGGCCCATCTAGGAGTGGCACTGCAGTGTCAGGCAGGATGGCACTTCAAAAAAATAGTCCCCAAACAGCACATGATGCAAAGAAAAAAAGAGGCGCACCAAGGTCGCTGTGTGACTAAGCTAAGCGACACAAGTGGCCGACACAAACACCTGGCCCATCTAGGAGTGGCACTGCAGTGTCAGGCAGGATAGCACTTCAAAAAAATAGTCCCCAAACAGCACATGATGCAAATAAAAAAAGAGGCGCACCAAGGTCGCTGTGTGACTAAGCTAAGCGACACAAGTGGCCGACACAAACACCTGGCCCATCTAGGAGTGGCACTGCAGTGTCGGGCAGGATGGCACTTCAAAAAAATAGTCCCCAAACAGCACATGATGCAAAGAAAAAAAGAGGCGCACCAAGTTCGCTGTGTGACTAAGCTAAGCGACACAAGTGGTCGACACAAACACCTGGCCCATCTAGGAGTGGCACTGCAGTGTCAGGCAGGATGGCACTTCAAAAAAATAGTCCCCAAACAGCACATGATGCAAAGAAAAAAAGAGGAGCACCAAGTTCGCTGTGTGACTAAGCTAAGCGACACAAGTGGCCGACACAAACACCTGGCCCATCTAGGAGTGGCACTGCAGTGTCAGGCAGGATGGCACTTCAAAAAAATAGTCCCCAAACAGCACATGATGCAAATAAAAAAAGAGGCGCACCAAGGTCGCTGTGTGACTAAGCTAAGCGACACAAGTGGCCGACACAAACACCTGGCCCATCTAGGAGTGGCACTGCAGTGTCAGGCAGGATGGCACTTCAAAAAAATTGTCCCCAAACAGCACATGATGCAAAGAAAAATGAAAGAAAAAAGAGGTGCAAGATGGAATTGTCCTCGGGCCCTCCCACCCACCCTTATGTTGTATAAACAGGACATGCACACTTTAACGAACCAATCATTTCAGTGACAGGGTCTGCCACACGACTGTGACTGAAATGACTGGTTGGTTTGGGCCCCCACCAAAAAAAGAAGCAATCAATCTCTCCTTGCACAAACTGGCTCTACAGAGGCAAGATGTCCACCTCATCATCATCCTCCGATTCCTCACCCCTTTCAATGTGTACATCCCCCTCCTCACAGATTATTAATTTGTCCCCACTGGAATCCACCATCTCAGATCCCTGTGTACTTTCTGGAGGCAATTGCCGGTGAATGTCTCCATGGAGGAATTGATTATAATTCATTTTGATGAACATCATCTTCTCCACATTTTCTGGAAGTAACCTCATACGCCGATTGCTGACAAGTGAGCGGCTGCACTAAACACTCTTTCGGAGTACACACTGGAGGGAGGGCAACTTAGGGAGAATAAAGCAAGTTTGTGCAAGGGCCTCCAAATTGCCTCTTTTTCCTGCCAGTATACGTACGGACTGTCTGACGTGCCTACTTGGATGCGGTCACTCATATAATCCTCCACCATTCTTTCAATGGTGACAGAATCATATACAGTGACAGTAGACGACATGTCAGTAATCGTTGCCAGGTCCTTCAGTCCGGACCAGATGTCAGCACTCGCTCCAGACTGCCCTGCATCACCGCCAGCGGGTGGGCTCGGAATTCTTAGCCTTTTCCTCGCACCCCCAGTTGCGGGAGAATGTGAAGGAGGAGCTGTTGACGGGTCACGTTCCGCTTGACTTGACAATTTTCTCACCAGCAGGTCTTTGAACCTCTGCAGACTTGTGTCTGCCGGAAAAAGAGATACAACGTATGTTTTAAATCTAGGATCGAGCACGGTGTCCAAAATGTAGTGCTCTGATTTCAACAGATTGACCACCCGTGAATCCTGGTTAAGCGAATTAAGGGCTCCATCCACAAGTCCCACATGCCTTGCGGAATCTCTCTTTTTTAGCTCCTCCTTCAATGTCTCCAGCTTCTTCTGCAAAAGCCTGATGAGGGGAATGACCTGACTCAGGCTGGCAGTGTCTGAACTGACTTCACGTGTGGCAAGTTCAAAGGGTTGCAGAACCTTGCACAACGTTGAAATCATTCTCCACTGCGCTTGAGTCAGGTGCATTCCCCCTCCTTTGCCTATATCGTGGGCAAATGTATAGGCTTGAATGGCCTTTTGCTGCTCCTCCATCCTCTGAAGCATATAGAGGGTTGAATTCCACCTCGTTACCACCTCTTGCTTCAGATGATGGCAGGGCAGGTTCAGGAATGTTTGGTGGTGCTCCAGTCTTCGGCAAGCGGTGGCTGAATGCCGAAAGTGGCCCGCAATTCTTCGGGCCACCGACAGCATCTCTTGCACGCCCCTGTCGTTTTTTAAATAATTCTGCACCACCAAATTCAATGTATGTGCAAAACATGGGACGTGCTGGAATTTGCCCAGATGTAATGCACGCACAATATTGGTGGCGTTGTCCGATGTCACAAATCCCCAGGAGAGTCCAATTGGGGTAAGCCATTCTGCGATGATGTTCCTCAGTTTCCGTAAGAGGTTGTCAGCTGTGTGCCTCTTATGGAAAGTGGTGATACAAAGCGTAGCCTGCCTAGGAACGAGTTGGCGTTTGCGAGATGCTGCTACTGGTGCCGACGCTGCTGTTCTCGACCAGCATACCGGTGCCGGGAGCCCGACCGCCGGCTTACCGACAGTGTGGCGAGCGCAAATGAGCCCCTTGCGGGCTCGCTGCGCTCGCCACGCTACGGGCACGGTGGCGCGCTACGCGCGCCACACTATTTTATTCTCCCTCTATGGGGGTCGTGGACCCCCACGAGGGAAAATAAGTGTCGGTATGCCGGCTGTCGGGCTCCCGGCGCCGGTATACTGAGCGCCGGGAGCCCGACCGCCGGTATACAGAAGACCACCCCCAGCAACACCCATATCCTCATCCTGGTGTACTTCAACAGTGACATCTTCAATTTGACTATCAGGAACTGGACTGCGGGTGCTCCTTCCAGCACTTGCAGATGGCGTGCAAATGGTGGAAGGCGCAAGCTCTTCCCGTCCAGTGTTGGGAAGGTCAGGCATCGCAACAGACACAATTGGACTCTCCTTGGGGATTTGTGATTTAGAAGAACGCACAGTTCTTTGCTGTGCTTTTGCCAGCTTAAGTCTTTTCATTTTTCTAGCGAGAGGATGAGTGCTTCCATCCTCATGTGAATCTGAACCACTAGCCATGAACATAGGCCAGGGCCTCAGCCGTTCCTTGCCACTCCGTGTAGTAAATGGCATATTGGCAAGTTTACGCTTCTCATCAGACGCTTTCAATTTTGATTTTTGGGTCATTTTACTGAACTTTTGTTTTTTGGATTTTACATGGTCTCTACTATGACATTGGGCATCGGCCTTGGCAGACGACGTTGATGGCATTTCATCGTCTCGGCCATGATTAGTGGCAGCAGCTTCAGCACGAGGTGGAAGTGGATCTTAATCTTTCCCTATTTTAACCTCCACATTTTGTTCTCCATTTTTTAATGTGTGGAATTATATGCCAGTATCAATAGCAATGGCCTACTACTAGATATACTGCGCACAACTGAAATGCACCACAGGTATGGATGGATAGTATACTTGACGACACAGAGGTAGGTACAGCAGTGGCCTACTGTACCGTAATGCTATATATTATATACTGGTGGTCAGCAAACTGTGCAAAACTGAAATGCACCACAGGTATGGATGGATAGTATACTTGACGACACAGAGGTAGGTACAGAGTGGCCTACTGTACCGTACTGCTATATATTATATACTGGTGGTCAGCAGACTGTGCAAAACTGAAATGCACCACAGGTATGGATGGATAGTATACTTGACGACACAGAGGTAGGTACAGCAGTGGCCTACTGTACCGTACTGCTATATATTATATACTGGTGGTCAGCAAACTGTGCAAAACTGAAATGCACCACAGGTATGGATGGATAGTATACTTGACGACACAGAGGTAGGTACAGCAGTGGCCTACTGTACCGTAATACTATATATTATATACTGGTGGTCAGCAAACTGTGCAAAACTGAAATGCACCACAGGTATGGATGGATAGTATACTTGACGACACAGAGGTAGGTACAGCATTGGCCTACTGTACCGTAATGCTATATATTATATACTGGTGGTCAGCAAACTGTGCAAAACTGAAATACACCACAGGTATGGATGGATAGTATACTTGACGACACAGAGGTAGGTACAGCAGTGGCCTACTGTACCGTACTGCTATATATTATATACTGGTGGTCAGCAAACTGTGCAAAACTGAAATGCACCACAGGTATGGATGGATAGTATACTTGATGACACAGAGGTAGGTACAGCAGTGGCCTACTGTACCGTACTGCTATATATTATATACTGGTGGTCAGCAAACTGTGCAAAACTGAAATGCACCACAGGTATGGATGGATAGTATACTTGACGACACAGAGGTAGGTACAGCAGTGGCCTACTGTACCGTACTGCTATATATTATATACTGGTGGTCAGCAAACTGTGCAAAACTGAAATGCACCACAGGTATGGATGGATAGTATACTTGACGACACAGAGGTAGGTACAGCAGTGGCCTTCTGTACCGTACTCCTATATATTATATAGTGGTGGTCAGCAAAATTATGCACTGTACTCCTACTATATACTGTCTACAATGCAGCACAGATATGGAGTGTTTTTCAGACAGACAACGTATACTGGTGGTCACTGGTCAGCAAAACTCTGCACTGTACTCCTCCTATATAATATTACACTGGTGGTCCCCAGTCCCCACAATAAAGCAGCACACTGAGCACGGATATGGAGTGTTTTTCAGGCAGACAATGTATACTGGTGGTCACTGTCAGCAAAACTCTGCACTGTACTCCTGCTATATAATACAGCTGCTCCCCAGTCCCCACAATTAAGCAGTGTGAGCACAGATATATGCAGCACACTGAGCACAGATAAGGAGCGTTTTTTTCAGGCAGAGAACGGATAAAACTGGTGGTCACTGATCAGCAAAACTCTGCACTGTAGTCCTCCTATATTAATATACAGCTGCTCCCCAGTCCCCACAATTAAGATATAACTAAGCAAGCACAATTATTGCATCAACAATGAATAAACGGAGAGGACGCCAGCCACGTCCTCTCCCTAACATTTCCAATGCACGAGTGAAAATGGCGGCGACACGCGGCTGCTTATATAGAATCCGAATCTCGTGAGAATCCGACAGCGGGATGATGACGTTCGGGCGCGCTCGGGTTAACCGAGCCATACGGGAGAATCCGAGTATGCCTCGGACCCGTGTAAAAAGGGTGAAGTTCGGGGGGGTTCGGTTTCCGAGAAACCGAACCCGCTCATCACTAGTGAGTACTATGTCATTCTACCCCCTGGCAGAGCCGGCCTTAGGCATATGCAAACTAGGCAATTGCCTAGGGTATCTGGTATGCCTAGGGGCACAAGCAGCTTCTGCTGATTAAAATGATATGCGGCATGCCTATATTCTGTGCGCAGCACTTTGTATGTAGATACAGCCACAGTCGCACACAGTATATAGGCATGCTGCATATCATTTTAATCAGCAGAAGCTGCTTGTGCATCCTAGCCACATAGCAGTGCAAATAAGATGCATTTTCATAAAAAATAGGCACCCGACGTTAGCAGAGCTGCTAGATGACTCACGCCAGGAACTATATGTGTCATTATTTGTATAAGGGCATTAATAATGTGTAACATGTGTAAGGGGCACTATGTGTGTCATTATGTGTATAAGGGCACCAATAATGTGCGGCATATGTGTAAGTGACATTATGTGTGTCATTATGTGTATAAGGGCATTAACAATGTGCGGCATATATGTAAGGGAAATTATGCGTATAAGGGCATTAATAAGGGTTGGCATAATGTGTAAGGTGCACTATGTTTATAAGGACATTAATAATGTGTGTCATATGTGTAAGGGGAATTATTGTGTGGTATTATATGTATAAATGCATAACCAATGTGTAGCATTATGTGTATAAGGTGCTCTACTGTGTGGCGTAACGTATAGAAAGGGCACTACTGTGTGGTCTAATGTGAATAAAGAGCAATATGTTGTGGTGTAATGTGAATAAGCAATATGGTGTGGTGTAATGAGAATAAAGAGCAATATGGTGTGGTGTAATGCGAATAAGGAACAATTCAGTATGATGTTATGTAAATGAGGGGTACTACTGTGAGGAGTAACGTATATAAGGTAAATTGGTACTACTGTGTGATGTAATGTGAATAAGGGACACTATCGTATGATAAATTGTGAATAAAGTTGCACTACTGTGAGGCATAATTTGAATTGGGGGTACTATTGTGTGGCCATGCCCCTTGCCAGCAAAACACATACCTTTTTGGTCTGTGCGCCGAATGTGCACACTGTTCTTATTTAAATTACAGCGAGTAGGAAAACAAAAAATGGGCTGCTATGGGTGGGGGGTGATGGTGCTGGGAAAGGGGTGCAGGGTCAGAGACGGAACTAGCGGTGGTGCTAGGGGGCACCAGCCAAAAGCTTGCCTAGGGCATCATATTGGTTAGGGCCGGCTCTGCTCCCTGGCACGGGTGGCACTGCCGGGCGGTGCCCCCCCTCATGGCCAGTGCCCCTGGCAAGTGCCATCCTGGCCAGTAGGAAGATACACCCCTGATCAGAATGACAGTTTTTATTCAGAAGCTCAGTCCAGCAGTCCGTTATAACATTCCTAGAAATTCCCAGTGCCCTGCCCCCTTTCATGGTCTTAACTCTGAATACAAATCATTATTCCCACAAGGAGAGAATGCAGCAACAGGAAGAAATATTTCTCCTAGTGCCGTCAATAAAATGAATCTGTTCTAGTGCAGACTAAAATAGTTATTTGGTCTCAGAGATTACTAATTTAATAATTTGGAAATCCCATTTCAGTTATGCAAGCAACAGAGGTGCACTGTACTGACCAAATTGCAGAAGTATCATGACTTTCAGCTTCTGGAAAAACTGAATTTTCAACCTGTTGACACATCCCCCTCTGCTGATTCACAGATGTAGGAGCTTTATATAGAGGGTGGGGAGCAAAACTTCTCTCAGTCTGTATATCTACAACACAGAGCAAGTACTACAGCATACTCCGCAACCAGGGTAGGTGACATCTGGATTTAATCATGCTGATAATATAACAATAACAAAATCTGTACACTTCAGCAATGTTCTAACTGGACTGTATATATCTTTTATGTAGAAGTCTCTAATATGTTCACAGTGAAAATATTTAAGTTAAATTAAACCAGGTTTTCTTGTACATTACATAGTACAGTAAGTCATTTCTGTATTTGTTTTAAATTTGTTGCGTTTTGAATTACTGTTTTAATTGCTTACATTTACAAACTGTTAAATAAGTTTAAATTAATGGTGTATTGAGCATAGGTATATATATATATATATATATATACTGTGTGTGTGTGTGTGTGTGTGTGTGTGTATATATATATCTATATATATATATATATATAGTGTGTGTGTGTATATATATATATATATATATATATATATATATATATAAAAATAATTATTATTATTGCTGTTTTAGGAACCTTCCCATTCATTATCATGTGTCTCTGTCTTTACTATGTTTACTAGTTCTTTATAATTCACAAAACACGGTAATAAGAGATTTAGGAAAACACTTCTGCTAGAAAATAGTTTTACAGTGTGTAGCCTTACATTTGGAAAGATATTTTTCCTGTCATGCTATTTGTTCCAAAAATAAAAGTAATATGTTAGAGATGAATCTTTGTCCACACAAGGCTTGTAATGTAACATTTACAGTATTATGTGCATAGGAGCCAAATCCATCAATACCCCACATGTGCTGTTCTTGACGTGTCGAGATTTCAGACCTGGAAGAGATGCTCTGGACTACTTCCAATAAAATGACGTTATGTTTGGAAAGATACAATGCATATAATACACAATATTGGGACCACATGAAAACGTTTGTCAGGAAATCCTTCTACAAGAAATAGACAATGTTTTGGCTGTTCACAATGTGTCTCCAGGACAAAATGCAGCTTGTCTACTTCATATAGAGAGATATACAGAGCCAAGGTCTTTATACAAAAAGAAAAAAAAAGGAAAATTTTATTATATAATATATTGCTCCTTTTAAAATGAAAAAGCTGGAAATGATAGTGATAGAACGCAGCTTGTTTGTAAAACATCCATAAGGCTAGATTGCATGGAACAGCATATAGTCAATGTAGCCCTTTAGGGTGGAGCTCATAGTACATTAAGACTGTGGGGGAGATTTATCAAAGCTTGGGAAGAGATAAAGTGGAGAGAGATAAAGTACTGACTATGCAGCTACTTTGTTACAAGCTGTGTATGAAAAATGACAGTATGGAGTAGATTTGTTGGCACTTTTTATCTCTCTCCAAGCCTTGATACATCTCTCCCTGTAACATTTTTATATTCTGACCATACACTTTGTGATTTTGGCACCGAACATTTAATTACTACTATGAACAGTTTACTTAGTGTAAAGTTACCTACAGCTTAAATGACTGTACCAGCACATGAGTTGGACAGCATTTGCCATTTGAGAAGTCTTTTACCAGTGTTTCCTTCAGGATAGTCACTAAAGGTCCACGTTTACATATGTATGCTGTGTATCTTAAGCTGGGTATACACTATACAATTATCTGGCAGATCTGGTTGGTTGGGATGAAATGTGGTAATAGATGAGAGCAGATGACAATCATCCATTTCCTCTCAAGCACTGGAAAATGGACAAAACCTGTCGTTGAGGCAAATTGGTTAAATCCGTGATTTAACCAATTTGCATGAACAACAGTTTTTGTGCGTTTTCCAGTGTTTTAGAGCAAATGGTTGATTGTCATCTGCTCTCATCTATTACCAGATTTCATTCCAACCAACCAGATCTGCCAGATAATTGTATAGTGTATGCCCAGCTTTATATTTGTTTCACTCCACTTAAATAATCAGGCAACCTGTGATCATATTAATCTAGTAGCAAATTAGCAGCAAATTAAAACTTAAAAAACAACTTTGGGCAATTACATTTTATCTGATCATTACTTTATTATCCAAAAGAAAATACTGTTTCTAATAAATATTTTTATTTTTAAAAAGCGCATTAAATAATGGGGCAGCTGTGTACTGGATACAGCTTTCCTCATGTGGTATTTCATCAGTTCCGGGGCTATATTTACTTGTAGAAAGTGCATCTTTCAGACTCTCACTTTAATTTTGCTTGACCTCAGCAGTTTTCTAGGTATGTGGGTGTTTTCATATCCTTGTAACAAAAACAGTGTGCCAATCAATGGCCTCATTTAGGGTTGGACATTACATTTATTGCATAATATACACATTTGTTTACTGCACGTGTTCCTGTAATTGTACCATATATGGAGTGCTGGCGCAACAATACACAATGATGATGATTACCATCCCTCCGCACTGTCTGGCTACTTCCAATTAGCTGAATGTGTATTGATGATAGTACTTTGTTATATCAAAGCTTTCTATTCACGTTACTTAAAACGGATATTTATATTTGCACTACTGCATGAATGAAACTTTTTAAAAAGGAAAATCCATACATGTGGAACTGTTTTTATTTAATTACATTTTATAAGGACTTTGACATTTATTAATAAGTGTCTTGTCTGCGTTTCAATTCATTAGGTTCTATTTTGTATAAATAGGGTAATATGACTAGCATTTCCTACTAGTGCTAATTCACATCCCGAAGGATATGCATTCTGAGGCGCAAAGTACTGTACAGATGCTTGTTACTTTGCGCAGGATCCGTTCTGCACATGTGTGAATGGGTCCTGGATACAGAACGCAGCACAGCATCAGACTGTAAGTGATTGACAGTCTGAGACCGTTTTGGAGCAGGGAAGGAGCGGCGTCAGCCTCCGTTTGTGGAAACTGAGGTGTGTCACCGCCGTTTAGGGAGGGGGAAGAGACCAGGATTTCTTATGAGGATCTGCAACAGGCGGCTTGCAAGACCTCATGGATGCCTCAAGCCACCCAATGGTGTCGCAATTATCCGATGCTCCGTCCTACTGTAGGACGCAGCTGGGATCACTACTGCAGCAATAGGTGTGTACTTGTAATAGATGCCTCCTGCTGCATTTACACACAGGGCTATCGCTGCTGCTTCCTAGTAATGGCTACTCTAACCACATCTGGATTGGCCCCACTATCAGGTCACATCTCTATGCTCTGTACACATAGTTACAGGTCTGACAAATGGTGTGATAACTGTTTCTGATCTAGGTGTAACCTATTTGCATGCATCTTTCTCTTCGTAAGTTCAGTGGCCAAATCTATTCAACTCTAGATGAACCTCAAATGTGTAATTTTCCACTTTACTCCACACATGCCACAGTCCATTAAATTACAGGATGAACATACACGCACTGCAATTTTGGCCATTTTGTGGGCACAAAAACAGTATACACCTATATAAGGTGTTCCCTTTGGAATAGGTTTGATTATATGTAAAAAAAAATACTGTATGTCAGTATAGCAGGTTAACCTATAGCCCATTGGGCAAATACCAATGCTAGTTTAGTCCAGTACTCAAAAATACTACAGTAGAGAAGTATATGCACATTTTTGGCTTAAATGCTCACTTGTTTGGTTATTGGGTGCTCCTCGGGTTTGTGGAATGAACACTTCTCAAACAGGTGGTCAAACGCACATAAAATCTATTATAGTTTTTAAAATCTAACAGAAGCATTAAAGATTAGCAAGAGATTGCAGAGCCATTTGTCTCTCTGTGTCTCACATTCTTTACATGATTGCCAAATGTGCCTAATTCCCAGGGACAGTCCATAGTTTTGATCTTTTGTATATGGAATTACCACTGATGTCTAACTGCAAAATAACATGTATCTTTCTTTTATTATTACATGCAATTTTCACCAGCTATTCTTATTTTCCAATAATAATAATAATAATAATAATAATAATAATAATAGAAAATGAGTATTTAAGAGGTATCAAAGTCAGTAAGCATTACTGTAGTGTACATGACGCTGCCGGTATTGCATATAACATGTGTAGAAGTACATTCTTGGATACTGGAGCAAAATAGCATTTTACCCACTATCATCAATTTCAGGCAGTTGTTCTCTTTAAAGCTAGTACCCTGCATGTATAGCATTCTTAAAACCATTGATTCCAATGACCTCATATCCACTCCCAGTATTACTCATGTACAGGAGTGCAGTGCCAGCAGTGTGGTTATCTGAGTACTGCCTAGTAAAAGAGCCACATTAGCATTTCATATGCTGTTTCACTGGCATTCCAACTTACAATTATAAATGAAATCAAGTACCATTGGTTACAGAAGGAACACAGAGAATATGATTTTTGTGGTTTACAATTCCTCTAAAGCAAGTTATACAGTGACAGATAAAACATATATCTCATGTCCTAGCAATGGCCTTAATTCAGAGATGTACACAAATGCATTCACAGCTGCAAATGTATACACAGCGGCTGTGCAACAACAAGCTAATGTCATAGCCAGCGGCTATACCCATAATCCATACTGGCCTACTCTCCCAGAATGGCTGGGAGGCTCCTGAAAGGGTGTGATTCATTGGGTCAACACTAACTAGGTCGACCACTTTTGGTCGACAGTGACTAGGTTGGCACCTGAAATAGGTTGACACGGTCATCAGGTCGACATAATAAAGCCAACATGGAAAAAGTCGACATGACTTTAAAAAAAAAAAATGGTGTCGGTTTCTTCATACAGTGACCGGGAACCCCAGTTGGTGAACCGTATCCCATTGCATAGCTCGCTTTGCTCACCATGCTTCGGGCAAGGTCCTTGCTCCACTGCCGCTGCACTCAGCACAGGTTACTATTCCCAATCGTAGTCCACGTGGATCGTAAAGTATGAAAAAGTTTAAAAAAATGAAAAAATTGTGAAAAACTCATTTCGACTTTTTCATGTGTCGACCTATACCACGTTGACCTAACGACCATGTTGACCTAAAGCATGTCGACCAATAGAGGTCAACCTAATTACTGTCGTCCTAAAGACCGGGGGGTATATTCAATTAAAGTCGGATCCATTCCGACATGTATTTGTCGGAATGGATCCGACAACCCCTATTCAATCCGATCTAAAATTCGACTTTTTCAACTCGAATTTAGATGGGTCCCAGAGTAGGAGAGGGGGGCGAGCCGTGGGGGGATAGCCGGCGGGCATACAGGGAATATCAGCGCTACAGTAGCGCTGCAGCAGGATGTCACTCAGCCGCCCAACCTCACGGCAGCTTCCACCCGGCTCCAGCAGCGTGCTGTAGCGCTGACCTCCCTGTATGCCCGTCGGCTGGCCCCCCGTCTCCCTGCGGCTCCCCCTCCCCTCGCCTCCTCTGGGTCCGCATCTCAGTCCGACATCATTTTGATGTCCGACATCAACCACGTGCTTTTCGACTAGTCGAATTTATCGACTTGTCGAAAAATTTAGCAAAATATTGAATAGGTCGAATCAGGATTCGACCTTAAAAAGTCGAAAACTGCCGTCTTTTCGACAGACGGCAGTTTTCGACTTCAATTGAATATACCCCCGGATGCCTCCTGAAATTGGGTGGCGCTCCCGGACTTCTGGAAATATGATTCCCAGAGCTGGCCGCTGCCAGGTCCCTGTGCCGACCTGGCTGCCCTCTCCCAGAGGGGGTAGCCAGAAAGTCTGCAAATATGCCATAATCTGTTTCTGATCAGACATTTGCAATAGGACGCACATCAGGCAAGCATCAATCATCTCCGTAGCCCTGTGGTCCCCGGACGCAAGTTGTAACACCCCCCCAAAATGGTCCGGACATGCCTGAGTTTTTGCTACGATCTCCGTTACAGCCCCCAAATAGTCGCCGACTGTTAATCACTTTGTGGACAAATCCTCTCTGCAACCGCTGATGTAAGACCATTTCGGTACATGCTCAGTGCGAGTTAGACCACCGATAATTGCTCAAATCAAGTTGGCGTATATCTATGAATCAGGCCCAATGTTCAATGAAGCACAATGGACAGTGACAAATGATATCTTGTATTTCTCAATGCAAAAATTTAAATATTAGCTGCTATACTGTTTGCGGCAAAAACTGAATATCTGTATACACTCTAGAATATTGCCACCTGATATTACTAACCATATTATACCTTCGGAATGGGACACATAGTCATGAAATATGAAAGCTATATAATCAGGATTGCTTCTAAGAACAATTGTGTGGTGTTCTGTTTCTCAGTACTAATATATGTATACATCTACTGTAGAAAGAAGCAGTAGTACCCTTGATACAATTTGTACATCAGTGGCGTCACTGGTTCCAGACTTTTAATTTGTTGTTCAGTTCTGTTTCTGTGATATATATCAAATTGCACAGTACCGTATGTACTATACACAGTCTGACTAGTTGTGTACCTTCAACTGCTGAATACAGTCATGTTTAGAGAGGAAACAAAAGACCATTTTGAATTGATTAGTTCAGCAGTATGTAACTAATAAGTAGTTGGATTTATTGTAGCTGGAGATCAATGTTTAGTTTGACTACTCGTTTGTTATTTACTTTGGGAACATATAATACTTTGTTCAGTGTCCCTGGAGCTGAGACTACAAGGCACCATACTCACTGGTGTTATTACCCACTAGTACAATAACACATGCAGACTGGTCTAATGCCACCATACCCACTTGAGGTTTTACCTTGGATTGGGTGTGTTACAATAGTGCAGTGTAACTCTTGAGTGACCCTCAGTGACCTCTCGTGCACGAGTAAAAGGTTGTTAAAAAGCACATTTTATTTGATTTTTTAAAACCGAAAAGCCAGTGTGTACATGAGGCAGTGACTTTTTCTGTAGTACAGATGAAACATCATGTATTGCAGTTAAATGTGCACCAGGGCAGTGAAAACTTTTTGCAGATAACTAGAATGTCCTGGGCCAAACAGAGCTCCACAATTCACAGATCCCTGAACAAGATAACATAAATAATCTTTCACTTAATCCTTGGCTATGGTGCACTAGCTAACTGCCACAAGTACTGTTTCTGGCATAGATGTCAGTTTCTGATGCAAAACACAGGCATGCCTAGAGCGGGAGATCTTTCTAATATTGCAGACTCAGGAAGTGTACATGAAACTGGACCGTTAGGATGGGAGGGCAGATGGGGATAAGGGGCTGCTATCTGAATTCTTCTGTTCCGATAAGCACTGTGTTTACAGCTTTCTGCAAATATACACCCTAGAGTTGTGACTTTGTAAGCTCAGAAATAAATGCAATGTGCTGTCTGTACAGCAATATGTTCATTGTACAAGAGAACTCTCAGTTTATAACACTATTAATTTGCTGCAATCAACTCACTGGCTCACATACCAAAAGCATACAGTATGGTAAACAATAACATACATGCAATAGAAGCAAGGGCATAGCTACCATAGGTACAGGGAATGCAGCTGCTATAGGGCCTACAGCTGAGTGGGGCCACCTTCCCTGTCACAGTTACATGTTTTATAAACAAGGGTGCAGCTACCATAAGTGTAGGGAGAGCAGCTACTATGGGGCCCACCTTCCCTGTCACAGTTGCATGTGTTATATACAAGGGTGTAGCTACCATAAGTGCACCCATTTTTTGGCGTTTATATATGTATGTGCCACTTTACTGGGGCATTATATGTATTTGGCACTGTACAACATGACTAAAACCGGGACTATGACACAAGGTCATACTCCTATAAACTTCATAACGAAAGGTGTGCGCACAAAAATGGGGTGTGGCTTTGTGACAACTAGGCCACGCCTCCATTTTTGCACGCTCACCTTCGGCGTGCGCATGATAGTGGCTCTTGCCCTTTGACATACAGATCTTTTCTGGCTCTTTGCCTTTGACTGGTTGGCCACCCCTGCTCTATACACCTTGGCGCTGCTATAAAAAGTATTCAATGGGCATTGTGAATCAGGACACAAGTCTTCATATGCAGAGCAGCAGAACAGTTCCCTAAATTCCTGACAGTCTCTCCTAAATTGGAACATACTATACAGGGAGGAAGTGTAGGAACCCGTGAATTGCAGGCATCAGCGAGATCCCATTGAGTGTGGCCAATGTTTTAGAGGGGAAATCATTTAAAAGGCAAAGGGGCCATTTATCATTGATTGCAATGTGATCTGGGTATGATAGTAGCACTCAGGATGTTTAAAAAGGGAATAGATACATTTCTAATTGAAAGAAATATCCAAGGATATAGCATTGAGTGTATTTTAGAAAAGCATGATTTTCAGTGTTAGTTAAACATAATAATTGAACTTCATCTGGGTCAGTATAGGTAAATAGTGTTAAACACAGATTAGTGTAAGAATGATAAAAAAGGTTGAACTAGATGGACATTTTGTCTTTTTTCAACCTGAATTACTATGTTACTATGATCACATTGCGAATGCGACAACATCAGCCAGATGTATCATCTGGCACAGGCAGGAACAGGGGCTCCAATAGGAGCTCATCCCTGTGATGTGCCGAGTGTGCTGTAGGGGTTGCTGCGCATGCTTGGTCCATACTGACTGCACTTGCAGAGCGACCAACCCTCTGCCGCTGCATATGCAGTGTGTAGCCCATTGACTACAATGGCCTACCGCCATCTCCAGATGGTGGTAGCTGTGGGGGCCAGTATCGGGAATGCTTTGCATACCGAATATTATATATATATATTAGTGATGAGCGGGTTCGGTTTCTCGGAAACCGAACCCCCCCGAACTTCACCCATTTTACACGGGTCCGAGGCATACTCGGATTCTCCCGTATGGCTCGGTTAACCCGAGCGCGCCCGAACGTCATCATCCCGCTGTCGGATTCTCGCGAGATTCGAATTCTATATAAGCAGCCGCGCGTCACCGCCATTTTCACTCGTGCATTGGAAATGTTAGGGAGAGGACGTGGCTGGCGTCCTCTCCGTTATTGTTGAATTTGATTGTGCACTATTGCTTAATTGTGGGGAGGGCTGGGGAGCAGCTGTATAATATAGGAGGAGTACAGTGCAGAGTTTTGCTGATCAGTGACCACCAGTTATCCGTTCTCTGCCTGAAAAAAACGCTCCTTATCTGTGCTCAGTGTGCTGCATATATCTGTGCTCACACTGCTTAATTGTGGGGACTGGGGAGCAGCTGTATTATATAGCAGGAGTACAGTGCAGAGTTTTGCTGACAGTGACCACCAGTATACGTTGTCTGCCTGAAAAACACTCCATATCTGTGCTCAGTGTGCTGCTTTATTGTGGGGACTGGGGACCACCAGTATAATATTATATAGGAGGAGTACAGTGCAGAGTTTTGCTGACCAGTGACCACCAGTATATAATATATAGCATTACGGTACAGTAGGCCACTGCTGTACCTACCTCTGTGTCGTCATTAAGTATACTATCCATCTACATTCTATACCTGTGGTGCATTTTAGTTTTGCAGTTTGCTGACACAGTGACCACCAGTATACTATATATAGCAGTACGGAAGGCCACTGCTGTACCTACCTCTGTGTCGTCATTAAGTATACTATCTATCTACATTCTATACCTGTGGTGCATTTTAGTTTTGCAGATTGCTGACAGTGACCACCAGTATATATAGCAGTACAGTACGGAAGGCTACTGCTCTACCTACCTCTGTGTCGTCAAGTATACTATCCATCCATACCTGTGGTGCATTTCAGTTGTGCGCAGTATATATAGTAGTAGGCCATTGCTATTGATAGTTACTGGCATATAATTCCACACATTAAAAAATGGAGAACAAAAATGTGGAGGTTAAAATAGGGAAAGATCAAGATCCACTTCCACCTCATGCTGAAGCTGCTGCCACTAGTCATGGCCGAGACGATGAAATGCCATCAACGTCGTCTGCCAAGGCCGATGCCCAATGTCATAGTAGAGAGCATGTAAAATCCAAAAAACAAAAGTTCAGTAAAATGACCCAAAAATCAAAATTAAAAGCGTCTGAGGAGAAGCGTAAACTTGCCAATATGCCATTTACGACACGGAGTGGCAAGGAACGGCTGAGGCCCTGGCCTATGTTCATGGCTAGTGGTTCAGCTTCACATGAGGATGGAAGCACTCATCCTCTCGCTAGAAAAATGAAAAGACTTAAGCTGGCAAAAGCACAGCAAAGAACTGTGCGTTCTTCTAAATCACAAATCCCCAAGGAGAGTCCAATTGTGTCGGTTGCGATGCCTGACCTTCCCAACATTGGACGGGAAGAGCTTGCGCCTTCCACCATTTGCACGCCCCCTGCAAGTGCTGGAAGGAGCACCCGCAGTCCAGTTCCTGATAGTCAAATTGAAGATGTCACTGTTGAAGTACACCAGGATGAGGATATGGGTGTTGCTGGCGCTGGGGAGGAAATTGACAAGGAGGATTCTGATGGTGAGGTGGTTTGTTTAAGTCAGGCACCCGGGGAGACACCTGTTGTCCGTGGGATGAATATGGCCATTAACATGCCTGGTCAAAATACAAAAAAAAATCAGCTTTTCGGTGTGGAATTATTTAAACACAAATGCGGACAACAGGTGTCAAGCCATGTGTTGCCTTTGTCAAGCTGTAATAAGTAGGGGTAAGGACGTTAACCACCTCGGAACATCCTCCCTTATACGTCACCTGCAGCGCATTCATCATAAGTCAGTGACAAGTTCAAAAACTTTGGGTGACAGCGGAACCAGTCCACTGACCACTAAATCCCTTCCTCTTGTAACCAAGCTCCTACAAACCACACCACCAACTCCCTCAGTGTCAATTTCCTCCTTACCCAGGAAAGCCAATAGTCCTGCAGGCCATGTCACTGGCAAGTCTGACGAGTCCTCTCCTGCCTGGGATTCCTCCGATGCATCCTTGAGTGTAACGCCTACTGCTGCTGGAGCTGCTGTTGTAGCTGCTGGGAGTCGATCGTTATCCCAGAGGGGAAGTCGGAAGACCACTTGTACTACTTACAGTAAGCAATTGACTGTCCAACAGTCCTTTGCGAGGAAGATGAAATATCACAGCAGTCATCCTGCTGCAAAGCAGATAACTCAGGCCTTGGCAGCCTGGGCGGTGAGAAACGTGGTTCCGGTATCCACCGTTAATTCAGAGGCAACTAGAGACTTGATTGAGGTACTGTGTCCCCGGTACCAAATACCATCTAGGTTCCATTTCTCTAGGCAGGCGATACCGAAAATGTACACAGACCTCAGAAAAAGAGTCACCAGTGTCCTAAAAAATGCAGTTGTACCCAATGTCCACTTAACCACGGACATGTGGACAAGTGGAGCAGGGCAGACTCAGGACTATATGACTGTGACAGCCCACTGGGTAGATGTATTGCCTCCCGCAGCAAGAACAGCAGCGGCGGCACCAGTAGCAGCATCTCGCAAATGCCAACTCGTTCCTAGGCAGGCTACGCTTTGTATCACCGCTTTCCAGAAGAGGCACACAGCTGACAACCTCTTACGGAAACTGAGGAACATCATCGCAGAATGGCTTACCCCAATTGGACTCTCCTGGGGATTTGTGACATCGGACAACGCCAGCAATATTGTGCGTGCATTACATCTGGGCAAATTCCAGCACGTCCCATGTTTTGCACATACATTGAATTTGGTGATGCAGAATTATTTAAAAACGACAGGGGCGTGCAAGAAATGCTGTCGGTGGCCCGAAGAATTGCGGGCCACTTTCGGCATTCAGCCACCGCGTACAGAAGACTGGAGCACCACCAAACATTCCTGAACCTGCCCTGCCATCATCTAAAGCAAGAGGTGGTAACGAGGTGGAATTCAACCCTCTATATGCTTCAGAGGATGGAGGAGCAGCAAAAAGGCCATTCAAGCCTATACATCTGCCCACGATATAGGCAAAGGAGGGGGAATGCACCTGACTCAAGCGCAGTGGAGAATGATTTCAACGTTGTGCAAGGTTCTGCAACCCTTTGAACTTGCCACACGTGAAGTCAGTTCAGACACTGCCAGCCTGAGTCAGGTCATTCCCTCATCAGGCTTTTGCAGAAGAAGCTGGAGACATTGAAGGAGGAGCTAAAACAGAGCGATTCCGCTAGGCATGTGGGACTTGTGGATGGAGCCCTTAATTCGCTTAACCAGGATTCACGGGTGGTCAATCTGTTGAAATCAGAGCACTACATTTTGGCCACCGTGCTCGATCCTAGATTTAAAACCTACAGTACGTTGTATCTCTCTTTCCGGCAGACACAAGTCTGCAGAGGTTCAAAGACCTGCTGGTGAGAAAATTGTCAAGTCAAGCGGAACGTGACCCGTCAACATCTCCTCCTTCACATTCTCCCGCAACTGGGGGTGCGAGGAAAAGGCTAAGAATTCCGAGCCCACCCGCTGGCGGTGATGCAGGGCAGTCTGGAGCGAGTGCTGACATCTGGTCCGGACTGAAGGACCTGCCAACGATTACTGACATGTCGTCTACTGTCACTTCATATGATTCTCTCACCATTGAAAGAATGGTGGAGGATTATATGAGTGACCGCATCCAAGTAGGCACGTCAGACAGTCCGTACGTATACTGGCAGGAAAAAGAGGCAATTTGGAGGCCCTTGCACAAACTGGCTTTATTCTACCTAAGTTGCCCTCCCTCCAGTGTGTACTCCGAAAGAGTGTTTAGTGCAGCCACTCACCTTGTCAGCAATCGGCGTACGAGGTTTCTTCCAGAAAATGTGGAGAAGATGATGTTCATCAAAATGAATTATAATCAATTCCTCCGTGGAGACATTCACCAGCAGCAATTGCCTCCACAAAGTACACAGGGACCTGAGATGGTGGATTCCAGTGGGGACAAATTAATAATCTGTGAGGAGGGGGATGTACACAGTGAAAGGGGTGAGGAATCAGAGGATGATGATGAGGTGGACATCTTGCCTCTGTAGAGCCAGTTTGTGCAAGGAGAGATTGATTGCTTCTTTTTTTGGTGGGGGCCCAAACCAACCAGTCATTTCAGTCACAGTCGTGTGGCAGACCCTGTCGCTGAAATGATGGGTTCGTTAAAGTGTGCATGTCCTGTTTATACAACATAAGGGTGGGTGGGAGGGCCCAAGGACAATTCCATCTTGCACCTCTTTTTTCTTTCATTTTTCTTTGCATCATGTGCTGTTTGGGGACAATTTTTTTGAAGTGCCATCTTGCCTGACACTGCAGTGCTACTCCTAGATGGGCCAGGTGTTTGTGTCGGCCACTTGTGTCGCTTAGCTTAGTCACACAGCGACCTTGGTGCGCCTCTTTTTTTCTTTGCATCATGTGCTGTTTGGGGACAATTTTTTTGAAGTGCCATCCTGCCTGACACTGCAGTGCCACTCCTAGATGGGCCAGGTGTTTGTGTCGGCCACTTGTGTCGCTTAGCTTAGTCACACAGCGACCTTGGTGCACCTCTTTTTTTCTTTGCATCATTTGCTGTTTGGGGACAATTTTTTTTAAGTGCCATCCTGCCTGACACTGCAGTGCCACTCCTAGATAGGCCAGGTGTTTGTGTCGGCCACTTGTGTCGCTTAGCTTAGCCATCCAGCGACCTCGGTGCAAATTTTAGGACTAAAAATAATATTGTGAGGTGTGAGGTGTTCAGAATAGACTGGAAATGAGTGGAAATTATGGTTATTGAGGTTAATAAAACTATGGGATCAAAATGACCCCCAAATTCTATGATTTAAGCTGTTTTTTAGGGTTTTTTGTAAAAAACACCCGAATCCAAAACACACCCGAATCCGACAAAAAATTTTCGGTAAGGTTTTGCCAAAACGCTTCCGAATCCAAAACACGGCCGCGGAACCGAATCCAAAACCAAAACACAAAACCCGAAAAATGTCCGGTGGACATCACTAATATATATATATATATATATATATATATATAAGCTTTGTGTTTGTCTTCTATTATACAGTATATGGAGAATACCTAATCACTGACTATTTCTCCAGACAATATAATTGAAGAAAGTCTCGTTTCCTTATAGCATAGGCTGCAAGATGCTATGCATCTTTGCCAGCCATAATTAAATCAGAGCGCACACTTGAAATCAAGTTGCTGGTCCTTTAAATATCCAAGGACATCCTGTACCTAGGAAAGCAGAGGTGACGTTTCCAGCCTGCTTTCAGACTGTTCCAAACCAGGCAGATTTTACTTGCTGCTAAATAGCAGGATTAAATTAAAACCTTACGTTTGGCAGTTGGTAACTCAAATGTCTGAACCGCTAATCTTGGTAATTCAGAAACACTGTGCGAATGGAAATCTTTGCTGTGGAAAACTTTTCATTGTTATATACATACGAGTCTGTGAAACGATATCTATGCCATGGTAAACACAAAGATGGTAAAAACAAAGTTTTTTATTTTACAAAAAATTGAGAATAGTACTGGTAGACTGGACCCGTGCATTCAAGATACTATCCACTACCTACTATAATGAAGGGTAAGGCATAAGAACCAAAATTCTTTTACAGTGGTATCATTCAAGTGGAGAAATTTGTTCTACCTATGCTATAGTATAAGGGTACATCCAGATGGATATATTTTTCCAAGCTTGTCTGAAGAATACTTGCCTACACTCCTGGAATGTCCTGGAGACTCCTAAGATTTTTAGAGATCCCTTGGGAGAATAGGCAGTCCTCCAGCTTCCCACCCACTTCTTCAGTGCAGTGAGCAGAATGGAGCTATAATGACACTGTTTGCTTCAAACTTTGACCCTGCCTCATAGCAGCAAAATACCATATATTGCAGCATTTTGCAGAAGATGCCGGCAATCATGATGTGATTTACAGGGCAATGCCACCACTGTTGCCCTGGGACCTCCCCAGGGGCGTATCTAGAGTAGGGATGTCCATCGACCATTGATGAGTCAAAGTCATTGATGGTCCATGGACATTTCACCATCGATGGTAACTGCTTGCCCGATAGTCTCCGCCATCCCACATGCCATTTTCAGTCATATTGTTACGGGGCTACTGGGCTGTCCCGCCGCTTACACTGTGGGCGGTACCCTATTAGAGGCGATTATTGCAGTATCCAATAAGTGTCCACTTTGATCGACCAAAATTGGACCCTCGATCACCCGAAAAAACATGGGATCAGGCATAAGTCCCCGATCCCATGTGTTATTGCGGCTCCTTATCGCGGATTATGCTTCGGTTGCCTGAGGCACCTGAAGCATAATCTCTTATAAGTGCCAGCATCAGGAGAAAGCAATGCCAGCATCGTGACTAATAGGATCGCTCCCGGCAATCTTATTAGCCGCGGTAAAGTACTGCTGCTAATAGGATACGACCCACATGTGTGAAAGCCGGGAATGGGAAGTCCTGGCTCTTGCATAGACTGAGCTGTCACTCACAGCTCAGCCCCGTCCCGGCTTCACACTCAAACAGCGGTAGCCTCCGCTCATGTGCATAATCAATGAGAACCATTGATGATAATGCACAGAATAGTTGCTTGACATCGATGGTAACCATCAATGGAGGCAACACCGATGGCCATCTCTGATCAAGAGAGTAGGAGACCCGTGTGCAGCCTCCATCAGGGTGGGCCCCCTCCTCTCCAGCCAGCAGCAGCAGCGTAGTTCTAGTGCGCATGTGCAGATCTCTGGGGAAATGGTGTCACGGCCATTTTTCTGGTGACTTATGAAGAGCTGCTGCTACCGACAGGGGACTCGGAGAGGTATTTAAGAAATGGGTGCACTGCACACACTCACGCATTATAGATATGCCACTGGACCTCCCCCTCAGGATCTTATGGGATTCCCAAAAAGTTGGCATCTACAGTATGATCTAAATACCCTAGATATTGTAATAGGCTGCCCCTTTATTCACTTGGATAGAATTCTAAAAACAAAGGTGCGCATAAAAGCCTATGAGCTTTTACTACAGAACACACCAGGTACAGGCTGTATGAGGGGAAAAGAGTAAATATTCACCTGGTTGTTCCCTTATATGTCACTGTGGGTTCTATTTATTAAACACTGCTAACATTTGTCTGAAAACCTGTAGCATTCAGTCGCCGTAGTGTGACTCCTTACAGTGGTGCCAAGTGGGATGGGGAGCGGGTGCTAATTACACAAGCCCCTTCCGTTACCTGTCAGCCAGCCACAGCCTCTCTCTCTAGCCCAGCACATGCTGCGGTGGGTTCAGGGAGTCTCCTCTGCCTGCAGGGGGGGTTAGCATGACTACACCCCCGTGATTAGTGCCCCTCAAACCTTACTGGGGCACGGGCAATCTCTCTATGGTCATAATGAACTAAGAATATATTACAATGCTAAGTTATATTTAATAATAACCAACATTTGAAAATGTATCTTTTGCACAAACAAGGGCACCATGCTAGGCATAAATGATATACTGTAGGTGCTGCTTGAGAGATATGGACTAAACCTGTGATTAGTGCTGGATTGGGATCTGAATCCTGATTCCAGTACAGTACAACAGCAAATAGGGAATAACAGAGGGAGATTTGTATGAATGAGGTATACATAACACTGCACATAAGGACAACTAATCTGTATCACATGTTACACACTGGCTGATCTGCATTCTATTTTTATCATGAAAGAATAGGGATGTCTGTATTAAAAGCTGGAAGCTCAAGCTACAGAAACATGTGGCCTGAATTAACAGTGTTTTAAATTTTTCCGCCTTGTCCTGGCTTGCTTGACATGACAGAGACAGCATAACTACAGTATTCTAGACATAGCCACTTGTACTAATACTGTGGATAAAGCGCAGCTTGAGAGTCCTTCTGTTTGGAATGTTATAGTGGAATTTTATATTGCTATGCCTTTCTTTACAGCTAATGTTGCTGACAATAAAATGCTGTCATGTCCTCACAGTGCTGCAGCCATGAACCCTGTCCCAATATGGAATCTCCCAATGCTGCAGCCATGACTTTTGTTCCAATATAAAATCCAGAGCCGTAACTAGACATTTTGGTGCCCTGTGCCAGAAGGGGAATTGGTGACCCCCCCCCTCCCTTATACTCAAACTAGGTGCACTTGGTTTCATGGGGAAGGGGTGTTGCCGCATAATAGTACCAATTCACATTACACCATACAGTAGTGCCACTTGTACACATTGCGCCAGGAAGAGCCCCTTAGACACACTGCGCCAGGTAGAGAGAGAGTAAGAGAGGGGTGTCAGTGTGTGTCTAATTACCTTGCAGGAAGAACCCAGAGCATCACAGTGGGGGAGCCGCCACACTTCAGGATACAGCAACTCGGCGCCTCAGCGGGGGAATACACGGTTGGAGTGCCACAGCAGGGGAGATAATCTGTACAGCCTTACGGCCTCTAAGTACATACTGCAACCTACTCTGTATATATGGTAACATCAGAAAGTGCAACTTCAGGACTTACAAGATGCACACAGAGCATATATCTCACGTGGATCGCCATCACTTCAGTGCCAATACACCCACCACTCCGCCAACCAGGCCACTTGGGTCAGCTGATATGCCTAGTAAACTCATTAGCTCACCCCACTTATTAGACACCATGGCCATCCAGCACAAGCCCTTCCTCCACAGAGCAGCAGCAGGTACCCCCATCCCCTCCCCCATCAGTACTGCAGCGACCGGCTTCTCCCGCCTACCCCACTCCCCCCATTAGGGGATTACCACAGCCGGCTTCCTTCCCCTCCTTGCTCCCTCCATCAGTGGAGTACGGCGGCTGGCTGCAGATCCCTGTCATCCGGCTGCAGGGCAGTTAAGAAGGAGCCTCGAGATGTGGAAGCTGACCATGGAGGAGTCGTCGTCAGGGGACAATGCTGCTGCTGCACTGCTAGCCCAGCTAGTAACTTTTGTCAAAGCTGCAGACAGGCAAATAAGTACGGCATTAAGAAGTGTGCACATGCCTATGTATGTCACATGTGCGTGCCAGCGTATGCGCTGTGTGCAATGCACCACTGCCACACACCTAGTTACGGTCCTGATGGAATCTCTCAAAGCTGGAGCCATGACCTCTGTCCAAATTTGGAATCTCCCAAAGCTGGAGCCATGACCTCTGTTCCAATATGGAATATCCCAATGCTGGGACATATTTGGGTGCGACTATGTTAACTAGTAGTAAGCAGCAAGCTAAACAACCGCAGCTTCCTGTTGGTCTGTACTGTCAGTCCCCACATGTCTTGCTGCTAGCTAGTATTGCCACTTTGTGGGGCGGAAGGGGGTAGGGTTGCGATTAGTTGGTAAATGCACTTATTTATGTATCGACCATGGGGTGGTTTCCCTGCTGATAGTTTGGCTCTACCCCAGGTGTTTCCTGCATGCCTGATGCTGTCCCACAAAGATGTTCCATTCAGAAGAAACAAAGCTTTGTATCTGCTGCATGAAACAAGATCAGGCCAACAGACTGTCTCTTGCACTCTCTTCACTCCACTTGACCCTATCTCTTTTCATTCAGTGTGTCAGTCAGTGCAGAGACCAGTCCTTTGGGCAGAATATATCAGGGGTAGGTATGACCATCGAACATCAATTATTTGAAATCATCGCAGGTCTATGACTAATGGTAACTACTTTAACAATCGATGGTGGAGAACCAGATTGTTGCCCACCATTGATGATACAGAGCCACCAACACCTGTGAAGCCCTGCCCCCAGGCTCAGATTGGCCAGTAACTCTTTGAACATTAAAGCAAGGGTGACCATCAGTTGGTGAAACCATCGATAGTTCCCATAATGATGGTTTCACACCATCGAGGTTATCCATGAATGATGACTATCAATGGATAACTCACCGATGGCCATCCCTAGTCAGGGAACATCTTGAATGCTAGGAATGAGTAATCTTTTGCTTTGGCTTCATACAGAGATATTACAGCCAAAGCTGAATTTTCTATTTTGCGTGGAATGATCCTCTAAAACAGGGGTTTAATTTTCACTATATTTGAACCATTTTGCATAGAGAGATCCTTAATTCACTGCATAGTTGCATTTACTAACATGAGTGAGAGGTGAGGTGTCATATTGCTTCCTCATGTAATGACGTATCAGCCTTAAAGGGTCTTTCTCAAAGCTGTAAAAATGTGTTTCTATAGATAGGCTTAACACGCCAAGCTGGAGTTAGTTATGGGGATACAAAACATTTCTCCATCTGATGGGTAGAGCTGGGTAGATCAAACATTCCTTATTGAATGTGGCTAGGTGCAGAAATGTGCCTTGTATTAGGACCAGGTGCACAAATTCAGTGCATGCTGCAAGATGAGTGATTTAGATGGGCATCAAGGGGTGGGGGTTGCATTTGATTTGGGCAAATTGTTTGCAGCTACTAAGCTACTGTACCTCGATGGGGCTTGATTAATAATAATAATATTTCTATTTATATAGCGCTCTTTCTCCAACAGGACTCAAGGCGCTTTAAAGACATCAAAAACAGTGCACATAGGAGCTAATTCAGTAAGGATAGCAAATTCTGCTAAGCAGCAGAATGTGCTATCCTTTGGATCGCATGCTGGGGGCTGCCCATTGCTGGGTTAAGGCTGACCAGCATGCTGACCGGCGCCTCTCCCCCTTGATGAAGCAGAAATTGCGATCGCCTCGCAATTTCTGCTTCATTGTAAAAATTCTTGATGCCTCCTGCTACGGCTGCATGAGACCCAGCGCCATCTTACCCATCGAGGCGGCTGCGTGTGATGTCATGCAGCCGCCACAATCACGCCCCGACATGCCCCCCGTTCGCGGTGCACCGCCCACTATTCGCATCGCTCTGCCCCACGCAACGCTCAGTCTCCCTGGAAACGGAGCGTTGCTGGCCCCCCCTCCTGCCCCCGAGACCGCCTCTGTCTGATTGACAGACAGGGGCAATCGCATTTTCTGCGGCCCCCCGCAGAAAGTGCAGGCGCATGCACAGTACGGGCGCTGCGGGTGCGCCCGCAGGCTGACCACAAAAATTCTGGTTGGATCGCGATTTGCAAGCCAACCTGAATTAGCCCCATAATACAGAAGATTTAAGTAATACCCCTTTTCCAATGACATGAAAATCCCAGGTTTTTGAACATGAATGCGCATCAATCTGGGATTTTTGTCAGTGGAAATGGCTACAAGGCAAAAATCCCAGGTAAAGTGACCTGGGATTTTTACCCTGGTAACAAGCAGGGTTTCTAGCAGATCTTTCAATGCAGGATTGGCATAGGCGTTTTAGGTATTAACTACCACGGGTTGTGTAGTTCACCCTAACAGGTACTAGGTGAGGCAGTGATCTTTGGAACACTGTGTAGGATTACCCTGGGTGGAATAGTCTGTCCCTAGAAGAGATGACACAAAATGGGGTGATTGCTCACAAAACTATCAGATCCATGTATTTTTCATCCCATCCACAAGCGTACCAGATGAGACAGCCATGTTGGGCGCACTAAGAAGGTTTCACCGTGGGAGATGAGTTATACAAGGGCCCAATGCATATATGGGAAAACTGACACTTGTGTAGTAGTATGATATATACCCTGTATGGAAAGATCCACGTGAAGTACACCCTGCCTACGGAGGAACCATCATAGACAACCATTTGTGGTGCACTGCGCAAGCTGCTGGCAGGGTGTGCAATCAGTGGCAGGACACAATACAGGAATAGCACATGGTGGGGTGGAAGTATGCTATAAAAAAAACCAACATGGTAAGAACACATGTGCAGGTAACCAACAGAAGGGGGTAAAATTGGGGTAAAATTATTTTGATAATGTTTTTATATGTTCTCATGTGAACAGTGCTGTACCTCATTACATGAGACAAGAAAATGCAGATATTCACCCAAAAGCGTCTATGCAAGTGCAATGCCCATGTCCATAAGCTTGGTTTAATAGCAGTCATCATTATCAATGCCAACTCGCCCAAATCCATCCTAAACAGACAGATCTCTGAGTACTTACAACACTACACAGCCCACCATTCCACTAATGTTAAACTTAAGGTCCATACACACTGATCGTTGACATCGCTGGGCTGAAAAGCGCTCAGTGCATACACACTGAGCACTTTTCCCCCCTGCCCAGCGATGTCAGCGGGGGTGAACGGCTTTCCATAGCAGGACTCTATGGAAAGCCGCTCACCCTGCCGGTAATACCAGATGCCAGCGATGAAATGAAGTGGGAGCGCGCATCAGCGCTCATCGTTTAAGCATACACACTGGGCGGCTTTGAGGTGAAAGCAACTCAACACACCAAAAGTGATCTGCTTTCAGCTCAAAATCGCCCAGTGTGTATGGGCCTTTAGCCTACTTGTTAATGCCCAATGACCAGCCAGTTACACCTATCAGTCACAAAAGGAGATGTGACTGAGTTATGTATGTCTCTGAATCAGGCATAGATATGTGTGATCAGCTACAGGGCTCGATAGGTAAGACACACAAGATAGGAAGGCAAAACTGATTTGTGCGGAACGTTGCTGCAGCCCCTAGATCACCACTGGTACAGTGCATAAGATGATAAAGAAGGATACGTCATTAACTTTACATAATTATGTCAGTTTTATGTTCTTCAGAACATATTGCTTTTAAAGGTACAGTATGGGTGATGGTAGTTCATAGTATTAATAAAATAAGCCAGATAGCAGCTCTGAATCATGGGTTTAATTTATAACCTTCACTCTACCTGGGGATTTTCACTGCGGAATAGCTATAGTTGCTCATGAATTCACTTCTTTTCTGGCCAAAGTCTGAATTGTCTACTATGTGTCTTTTACCATCTGTTATTGTAACCCTAATGAAGGGTTAGGAAGATATAGACCAACTATCACTGCTTACACTAAAACTGTTGGGGGATTACATATATATAGAGCCACCCAACTGAGCTGAAAAACACCATTGTTTTTATACTGAAAATCCTGAACAAACAAGGAGCAAGTGTCTTATCACTTCCATTCTGGCCCGGAGATTCTATCTATTTACCTATATGGAGAGAGTGACTTTCTTCTGCAGGAACTAACATATATTCTGTAGTGACTTGCTTTCTAACCCTTTAACAATTGAAACCACAGACAACTGACTTCAGCACTAACACTTGAGATATCGCTACTATTGTATATAGTATGGTTGCTTTGGCTCAACTGTGATTGAAATAACAGCATATTGTACTTCTAGATTGCCTTGGTTCCTTTATACAATAGTGATCAGTATAGCCACTTGAATGGTTTTTTTTTCCTGCAGGTACCTGTAGATGTGAATAAGCAGATGTCTTTGTTTTAGCCTTTGAAGATTTCAAATTGATTTGTATGTACTTTTTATTGATTGTAATAAATGTTATTATACTGACTGCTACTAGGCAGTACCTCTCCTTTTCTTGTTGGTACTATTATAATTAGAGTGATGTGAAGTGGCGTGGCAAGGGTCAGGGTATTCTTGGTACTTCAGGTGCCCCCTGTCATTCATTCATTCAGTGTTTTTGGTGCTCAAGGCACCCACTTATGTTTGAGTAAAGGTGGCGTTGCTTCTGAGTGTGGCATGCCTCGATAGCAGTAACTATTCAAATGTTCACTTTAGAATTACAGCAATTTTCACAAATAGAATTTCCAGGACTTTATACTGTAAAGTGCAATAAGGAGTTATCCCCAGCAGAAATGACATGTGTGTCTACTTATTCATGTGACCAGTGTTCTGTTCCATCTGCTTACTAGTCACGCTTTACTGCAATAACACTACAGGCCCTAATACATTTTTGTTTTTAGTTACACAGGGGCCCACGTCTTCCCTGACTATGTTCTTTTGGCTACAACACAAGTTAAACAGTATGATATATAGAAGCACTATTGCAGTAGTCTATAGAAAGTTATGTAACCGCTACTAAGCATAATTAATGTACAGAGTTCTTCTGTATACAAATCTTAGGTTCCAGGTACGGCCAGAGATAAAGAAATGTATGGTTATATGTCAGACAGTACCTCAGTATATGAGCCTAGAAATTTTTCTGAGCAGCTGACCTACAAATCAGTCAAAGGTCCTTCCTGCCAATATCACATTCATTCTGGGATCGTAAAAGTTAATAGTAAATATTTATGGAAATAGTTATGCATGCTTTGTGGGGTTTTTAGAAGTATGATTTTCCAGTTGGTATACAGAGAACAGCAGTCTTAGGTTGCTGTGAAGGTAGAATTTAACCAGTTGAATTTCAATATTTGCTTATACTGAATAGTCAACCCTTTATATGCACTGTGTTAGTAATATAGCAACATTTGTATAACAGCAAATACAGACTGGTGAAGTAATATGTTTCTTTTTGTCTTTTCCATGGACTGCTGTAAATCTAACTGCTTTGTTTCCCTTCCCTCTAGACATTATGACGCGGATTTATCATCTAATTGGAATCTTAGTTTCCCTTATGATCCATTTGACTCATAGCCAGTGCCCTAAGGACTGCAAATGTCTTCGTGCTGGCCAAGTGGACTGTTTTGGAGCAGACATTGTTGAAATTCCACGTACTTTTCCTCAGAACATCAGAACACTTCAAATAATAAGCACTGAGGTGACAGAACTAGAAAATGGTATTTTGGAAAACATGACATCTTTATTGATTTTGCGGATTGAAAAAAGTGAACTGTCTACCATAGGATCAAATGCATTTAACAACCTCATATCCCTGCGTTATCTAAGCTTGTCTAACAATAAACTGCAAGAATTACCTGTAGGTTTATTTAATGACCTAGAAAAATTGGAAACTCTTATGCTCTCAAACAACTTGCTTGGTCAGATTCAGCCATCATTATTTGCTTCATTAATTAACGTAAAAGAACTCAGTTTGTTAGGAAACAGCCTCCGTTCCATACCAAGAGGGGCTTTTGACCAGATGGGTGGACTCCTTAAATTGAATTTAGCCAAAAATAATCTCACACGTCTGCATCCCAAAACTCTGGATAAGGTCACTAAACTGCAGACTCTACGGCTGTATGAAAATCAGCTAAAGGAAATCCCAGAAGGACTCTTGAAAACGCTGACCAGTCTGCAAGAAGTTGGATTACAAAGTAACCAGATCAGCCAAATATCTGCTGATGCATTCTCTAACAATCCCGATTTACAAAAATTGTACTTATCAAATAACAAGATCGCATTGTTACCACAGGGTTTATTTCTAAATCAGCCTGAGCTCTCCAAACTTACATTATTTGAAAATGCAATAAAACACATCTCTATAGGAGTGTTTGGTACAATGCCAAAACTAAAGGAACTCTGGCTATATGATAACCAACTTGAGGCTCTCGTAGATAATGTCTTTTTCAACCTAACCCAAATACAGTTACTAATTATATCCAGAAATCAAATTCACTCCATCTCTGCAGCTGCTTTCAATGGCTTGGATGAGCTCCTGGAACTCTCACTGCATACCAATGCACTTTCCACTTTAAATGAAAATGTTCTCCAGAGTCTTTCCAAGCTGCAGAATATATCTCTCCACAGTAATAGGATTGAACATCTGCCTACAGGTGTCTTTAGAAACATGGACACTATAATGACCATACAACTGCAAAATAACTCGCTCGAGAATCTACCTGAGGGTATTTTTGACTCTCTTGTGAATTTAAATGAAGTAAAACTTAATAATAATCCATGGAAATGTGACCTTCAACTTCTCCCTCTCAAGACCTGGATTGACCATAATAAACACAAACTTGGGAACAACAGCCAGCTTGTGTGCACCAACCCACCTTATGCAGGCACACCTATAGCTGAGATAGATGAAAAACAATTAGTATCTTTGACTTCTCAAATAGCACCAGGAGTGTTCCACACTTCTACAATAGCACCAGAAGTGCTACACACTTCTACAGTGGCTCCAGAAGTGTTCCACACAACAAACCAAGATACAACTGTCCAGTTTATATCAACAACACTATCTGAGAATTCAGCAGATTCATCCACTGAGGAAACCAAAGAAGATGACATTTCTGATGAGTATCCAACAGACATTCCCCCTGATAACAGATTGCCTGGTGGAAACAAGCTGGTGGGTGTAGTTGTTGCAATAATAGTCCTGTGCTGTATAGCAATTGTTTGCACAGTTATTGCTTGTGTATTATATAACAGAAAGAAAAAGAACCATGTCATTGCCATGAGAATGAAGCAGCAAAGTGAAGCATGAAGGAACTATTGTGTAACTTACAATCACTGAAAAACTTTTCCAACAATAATGTTTCTGGGGTTTGTACAGAAGCACTGTTATATGACTGTATAGTCTATCAGACTTTGCCTGGAGATAACAAGACTTGGCACCCTGCATCTTACATAGCTGAGTCTTTACTCTTATCCATTCAGAAGCGGTCCTAAAAAGACGCAATAAAGGGGATATCATAATATTTTCTTAAGCGGAGGAGTGGATCCACTCAATATTTTTCTCAACCACATAACACTACTACTTATCTGTATATATCTATGCACCACATGCGTATTTTATTCTTATGCTTAAACAAAAGAATACTATCCCCTTATGGTCACAGCTGGTACTGCATATGCATTTTTTTCTGCGGTATACTCTCACAACCCAAGGCTGTATTCATGTTTTCCTGGGGGTTTTTTTGTGGGAGGATTTATTACATTTTGTCCCGACAAGACTGACCATTATGAATGTACAATTAACTTCTCACCACAACATTTGCAAATTTGAGTATGTTATTTTTTTTATATAGTCACACTGACCAAAATAATTATTTTGTATATAATTGTAATTGATAGTCTTCTCCATGGACTGTTAATTGCTTTTTATTGATTTAAGTGCATAAATGGCATAATAGGTGTAAAAAATAAATAAAAAACATTTCCATGCTAATTTGTAGGCATAATAACATCTTTTAAGAAATCTTGTGTACTGTTATAAGAGCACACAGTATTTGTACACACTTTTAAGAAGAAATGTAGATATTAAGGAGGGATTTCAATTATGTGCAAATGATTTCACATGGCCGAATCAGCGTGTCAGCAGCCGCACTTAACAGCAGCCCGATCTTGCACATAACTGTTCGCTACCTCATAGGGTAGCGAGCACTTTTGAATGAATTTGAAATTCGGCTAGGCGGGAAAAGGGTGAGAGATGGGGTGCTGTTGCCAGCATTGCAACATTATGGCAACGGCAATTCGCACCCTTAGACTGCAATTGAATTCCTCCTAAATCCATTATAAGTACATAATTATAGTATAACATTTCCATAGCTTAAAACGGTCTTGAGTATAACACACCTATTTGGATTAAATATGCACATCATCAGGACTTTATTCATAGGTTAAATTTACAAAGTATAGTAGTCTGTCATTCTTAGGTGAAATGAATAATTTGTATGTTTGACCAATGAAGAATAGCTTAGCACTTGTTGAATTTAAGTTTAAAAGCTAAGTTCTAGCCATTGATTTTTACCTAACAACATCACTCCCTACATGCAGCAGAACCATGGATCTCATGACAATGACCATAGCATTTGACAGACCCATCTTAATAGGGCACTGTCTAATTTGCACCTGTGTCACAAGCTGTTTGCCTTTGTCAACTCAGGGGCCTGAAACAATGTATACACAGGCAGACTTCTGTAAAACAGTAGCGGTAAGTGTCATGAGACCTCTGGGGTTAGGGTAGTTAGCATGAGGGGGCTGTTACTGTTTAGGTGGAGTTAGCCTTTAAGGGGTAACAGCTGGTCAGCAGTGCTTTTATTTAGTTGTGCATAGACTTTCTGTGTTGGTATTAGGTTTGTTGTAAATATAACCAACCACTATAACTTTGCTTTATTATAAAGTTTGAATATCTTTGTGGAGGAATTTGACACATATTTATTACTGTGACTGTACTTACTATAGTACCTTGCTTCTAGTATCAGGGTATAATAAAGATACAGCCACAAATTTACCACATAAATCATTAAGCCCATAGTAGTTCCTAGAACGTGGTATCAGTGCCTTTTTGTTTTTATCCGAGAACTGTTGACAAACAGGAGCCAAAGTATCTTTTACAGACTCTTGTGTCATAAACAGGATGCAGTTATAATGCTGGCTGTCGGGATCCCGGCGTTCAGGAGCCCGATACTGGAATCCTGACAGGCGACATATTACCAGCTGTCGGAATGCCGACACCCGTCCGTAATTCCCACTCAGTTGGTGAGTCCATGCCACCAACCAAGTGGGAATAGAACCTGTTAGCCCATATGGTCCGAACTGTGGTGAGCGTAGCAAGCCCATGAGGGTACTTTCTGCCTGTATGCCGGCAGATGGGATGCCGCTGTCGGTATACTGATAGTCAGAATCCCGTCAGCCGGTATATCATCCCCATTCCGTCATAAACAACCTTGAGAGTAGTTTATAAACAGTAGTTTACCTGTGGAAGCAGTTCTATGGACACCTGTACAGCCTCCGAGCAAAAAGGTATAGTAAGTTAGTGCCTCATTACACCCACCCACACATACTGTAGGGGGGAAATCAATGGTGCCTGATAAGTTTTGAGGCAAAAAAAAAATGGTCTGTTATCATGATTTTTGCCCAATGGTGGTCAACAAGTAATGCAATTGCAGCCCGTTTTTTTCACCCAAAATTTAAATTTTTGGGTGAAAACACATGGACCGGGATATGATTGTGAAAACGGGTCAGTTATTGGGGATTTTTCCTGAAGTTGCAGCTCATTGAATTCCCCCCATGGGCCTGATTCTGAGGTAGGAGTAAAGCAGGAGCAAGTAACTTTTCACCTTAGCAAAACCATGCTGGACTGCAGGTGGGGCAGATATAAAATGTGTAGAAAGATTTTGATATGAGAGGGGCATGTCCAACCTTAAATCTAAATTAATGTGTTAAAAAAACAGCTGTCTAGCATTTGTAGGCTACATGCAAAGGCAGCCAGTATTTGCCAAGCATGCAAAAATTAGAAAATAAATGTATTTGCACACTTTATTATTTATTACGTTTCTTATTTAGCGCAGCAAATTCCGTTGCACATTACAAATTGTACACAAAACTGGATAATTACAAACAGTCATAGATGTAGGAAGGTCCTGCTTGCAAGCTTACAATCTTTGCCTTGCAACGTGGTTTGTCCAGGTGAACAGTTACTTGCTTGTTTTTGCATTACTCCCACCTCAGACTCAGGGCCACTACATAGACCTTGACTTAGGGGGTCATTCTGACCCGTTCGCTCGCTTTTTATTGCAGCCAAGCAAACAGGTGCCCACTGCGCATGCGCCAGCGCCGTAGTGATTGACAGGCAGAGGCGGTCGCTGGGCGGGAGGGGACAGAACGGTGGCATTTGGCTGCCGTTTTGTGGGTGCAGTCTGGCCAATGCAGGCGTGGCCGGACCGTGCGGGGAGTGGCCCGCAGCGGCTGCGTGATGTCATACGCCGCCACTGCGGGCCGGGTAGCGACGAGTAGCTCCCGGCCAGCACGCAAAAGCTGCGCTGGTCGGGAGCTACTCTTGAAGTGCAAAGGCATCGCCGCTGTGCAATGCCTTTGCACTTCTGCAGAGGGGGACGGCACTGACATGCGGGGCGGGCTAGCCCTGTGCTGGGCGTCCCCCCGCATGTCAGTGTGAATTTAACTCGGAATGACCCCCTTAGTCAATTCAGTTACATGGACAGTGCCAGTGTTTCTGCTTTTAATAGTGCATTTCTGCCTTCTGAGTTCCCTGAAGCGGCACAATCTGGCTTTTGGCACTAGGTAAAGATAAGGTAAGGGGGAGGGATCATCACGTACTGTAGTTAAAGGCTATGCTGGGGAAGGTTCTAAAAACAAGCCCCTCTAAATGAACCCTGTTAGATTCAAATGTAATTTTCTTACTCTAAAGTGAAACTAAAGGAATAATTTTAATTCAATTTAAACACACAAAGTAAATATTAGTGTTAAAATGAAAACATTTTATTTAATATACAGTAACCTTAATGTCACCTGTGTGGAGTCATTTTACTGGTGGTCCGCTTCATTTCACTGCCCATTTTTGGGGTAATATTGAACCTGCTCCTCCAACTGCAAAATGCTTAAACAGAGTATCTATGGATAGATAGACAGCGAGTAGAGAAGGTATCTCAGTGCCTATTTTCATGGTAGTCCTCACATATGTGGTATCCCATTTTATGATTTAAATGATGCATTGTTATTTTTAAATATTTGTCTTTATTTTGTAATAAAAGTTCTACTTTGTAAAAAAAATCTGTTGACTTCTTTCATGCACTGCCCTTTGGTTGCTTGCCCCAGATACCGAATATTGGGCCTTATTTAGATCCTGAAGGACCTGCGGTGCATAGCACAAGGTACCAATTTTCAGTACTTTGCGCGTGTACATCAGATCCATATTGCACATGTACAGTACGGGTCTGTAAAGGCGGATACAAGGCAGCATCAGACTGTCAGTGATTGACAATCTGATGCCGTTTGGGGGTGGCGACGGCCTCAGTTTCTCAAAACGGAGGCATGTTGCCACTGTTGCGGGGGAGGGACAGGATCTCTGTCCAGGGACAGCCTCTTGGTAGCTCCTGCGGAAACCGGCTTGCGTAACCTCATGGGTCACACAGCCGGACAATGGTGCCGGGGAAGATACAATACTGCGTCTTTGGAGATCAGTAATGCAGCATTAACATATTAGTGCTATTGTTGCTGTTTCTGCATAAGCAGCAGTGATAGTACCTCCAACCACATCTGAATCAGGCGCATAATGTATAAATAATAATGAAAGTATGGTATTGCATAAAAGTGGTCCAAGAAGATGTATCTGCACACTGGAGTATTTATAATGGCACCCAGGGGGGCCCACACCGCACACCCATTATTTTCAATACTTACCCTCCGGAGTCCCGCAGCGCTGCAGAATTCACTAGGAAAATGGCTCTGCGGCTATTTTCCCAGTGTTTCGCACATGCACAGTAGGAAAATCCCTGGGAAAATGGCAGCCATGCCATTTTCCCGGAGACCTTCGCATATGCTCTAGACCCTGGGACAGCGCTAGGGTCCCCTAGTGACCCTAATGCCCAGAGTTGTAGCGCTGCTAGCTATAGAGGCGGGGGCCTGCACACGGGCCTCCTCCTCTCCAGATGCGCCCCTGATCTGCAACTCTATGAAGTCATACCTGTGTCTTACTGTGACATGAAAAAGAGTTATTTCTACTCTGAAGTAGGGGCGTAAGTTCATCCAAGTCGCCCGGAAATAAGTTGCACTTTGGTGCCACTCCCCTTGTGCCGGAGGGGTCCATTGGAAAAGCAGTAGTCACACTGGGATCCCATTGTGAACCACACAGGTGCTGCTGTACATGCAGGTGCCCCTTCAGGGCTTGGAGCCTGAAGGCAGGTGTCCCCAATGCCTCTGGGAGTTACACCTCTGCTCTGAAGCAACGCAGTAATTTGTACAGGAAAGGGTCTATTTTTACTACTATATTCCAATTTCTGGCATTTGTCTCTGGCTCATGGTTTGGAGCCTAGAAATAATATGTAATCACACTGCGATTTTATTTTTAATGGTAAGCTCAATGACAGACACATGACAATATATTTAGAGGGGTATTTATCAAACCTTGCCAAGAGATAAAATTGTGAGAGATATAGTACCAACCAATCAGCGCCTACTGTCATTTAAAGACAGTCGGTTAAATGTAAGACAGAAGCTGATTGGCTTGCACTTTATCTCTCACAATTTTATCTGTCTCCGAGCTTTAAAAAATACCCCCCTTAATAGGCTAACGGGTCATATTATAACAGAATGGCTGTAAATGCTGACAGGATTACATTTTAACCAGTTTTTAAGCACCGAGTTTGATTTTAAGCTCAGATTTCCCAATGGTGATGTCAGATATACCCAGATAACCTAGTGTTCTGCACCCAAGGGATTGATAACCAGTACAAAAGTTAAGGGTGAGAGAGGACTGCCCTGTCTTGTACCATTAAGGATCGCTAATGGGAAGGCTGGCAGAGCTCGGAAACATTTTTCTATTAACTGATTTGCAAGACAAAAACCATGTAGTGCTCCCAATAAATATACATCCATGCAGGGCCGGATTAAGGGCCACATGGGCCTGGAGCTGAACATTTTGAAGGGCCTATACCGTACCCTCCAACATTTTACACATAAAAATCGGTACAAAGTAGTAAAAAGGGGGCGTGTCCATGGGTAAAGGGCGTGGTCACGGGTAAAGGGGCGTGGTCACACCCCTTTTCCCATACTTTCAATGGGAGCTTAAAGAGCTAAAAATCGGTACAGACCATAAAAAAAGGTACTGTACCTATTAAAAAGGTACAGTTGGAGGGTATGCTATACTGAGAAGGAGAGGAGCTGTGACTATTGCTGTGTGGGTGTGGCCAGACCATATTGGTGACTGGTCATCATCCTGCTGCTAGCATGATGGGCCTATTTTAATGTGGAGGGGCTGGAGCTGGAGCTACCTCCGCCCCAGTGTTAATCTGGCCCTGCATCCATGCACAGATAGTAAGTATAATATATAATAGTTACATAAAATCTAAATGGTTTGCAAATAGGAGATCATTTTACCTACACATTAAAGCAGTATACAAGTACATATTTACCACAAATACACTTTGTAAAAAACAAATTAAATAAAAAGACTAAAAGGAAATAAAGAAGAGGTATGGGGAAAGTGTAAAAGGGGTGTGTGGTAGAAGGACCACAATTGCACTTGCATTAGGTGCATGCCAATAAATATGAATATTTTCCAATATGCAGTTATACGCTTTTATGCAGTCGCCCCTATCCATACACATGTGAAAGTAGCCATCATCACTATCAGTACATGCTTCCACAAACCCATTACTGGTGAAAGAGATATATCCGAAATCAGAGTAGTCTTTTTGAATGAAGCCTGCAATACTGCCTACAGGTCGATTACATGCCTTCTGTACAACTTAGACTACATGCGATTTCCCCATTAATATCCAGTTACATCTATTCAGATGCAAATGGAGATGCCACAGAGATACATAAGGCTTAACAGCTGCATATGCTTGAGCATGGAGCATGCACACTTCTAAAAATAACAAGCTCCTTCCAGAAAATAGTCTTGAGTGCAATTCTGCATCAGCCCCGGTATGTCAGGGACTGCAAATCTAGATACAATTTAAGTCATATAGATATTCATTGAAATATAGATACCCAAGTCCCTAACTTCTTCCCCAACATAGGTCAGAGGTTCCTAATTTTGTCAGAATTGTGTAGAATTGTATATTTTTGTTATCTTTCTTAACACTATTTAAAGAACACTCTGCTACGGTTTAAAAAAACAAAACAACATAAATCTAAGTCTTGCATTTCTCAGCATGCCAAAGAATTGAATAGATGATTCACATCAGGCCTGGGTCTGGGGAATGATCCTGATAAACAGGCCCGGCGACAGGGGGGAAGTCAAAGGGGACACCCATCCCGGGCCCCAAGGTTGTGAGGGGCCCCAAGGTCTGACGGCAGCTGCAACATGGATGGATGCCGTGATACAGATCGCGGCATCGCGCTGGCTGCCCGCTGTATAGTAGGTATTATTTGTACTATTACAGCGGCACCCCCAGCCCCAGGTCAGCTGTCCAGAACTCCCCATGTGCACTGACGTCATGCTATACGCGACGCTGCGTCCTGCCGTCTTCTCCTCCCTGCCCACCCTGTCTTTGCTGTGGGGCCAACCTAGAGGAGTGGGCGGCGGCACTGCAAGTCTGTGACAGGACTGTGAAGGAGACAGATTGCTGACAGTGAGTGCTGTATTTACCTGTGTCTTTATCTGTCCACAATCAATTTATGTCGGGGTGAGGTGTCTGCCAGTGTGCTGCTGCCAATGGAGCGCCACAATCACTGTGTGGGGAATTGGGGGAGATGGGGGGGGGGGTATGGGAGGTAAGGTGCCTGCGAGGTAGGTGGGAGGGGGTGGAGTGCACAGATGGAGGAGCAGCAGCACATCCACACGTGCCTGCTCTGGCGTAATGTGTATAATGGGTTGTACCTGGCGTAATATGTGTAAGCAGCTGTACCTGGCATAAGGGGCTGTACCTGGCGTAATGTGTGTGAGCGGCTGTACCTGGTGTAATATGTGTAAGTGGCTGCACCTGGCGTAATATGTATAAGCGGCTGTACCTGGCGTAAGTGGCTGTACCTGGTGTAATGTGTGTAAGCGGCTGTACCTGGCGTAATATGTGTAAGTGGCTGTACCTTGCATAATATGTGTAAGCGGCTGTACCTAGCGTAATATGTGTAAGCGGCTGTACCTAGCGTAATATGTGTAAGTGGCTGTACCTAGCGTAATATGTGTAAGCGGCTGTACCTAGCGTAATATGTGTAAGCGGCTGTAGCGTAATATGTGTAAGCGGCTGTACCTAGTGTAATATGTGTAAGTGGCTGTACCTTGCATAATATGTGTAAGCGGCTGTACCTGGTGTAATGTGCATAAGGGGCTGTACCTAGCATAATATGTGTAAGTGGCTGTACCTGGCATAATAAGTGTTAGCGGCTGTACCTGGCGTAATAAGTGTAAGCGGCTGTACCTGGTGTAATATGTGTAAGTGGCTGTACCTGGCGTAATGTATATAATCATGGGTTGTACCTGGTGTAATATGTATACCTGGTGTAATGTGTGTAAGCGCCCATTGACCCCAAAATTGTACATCTCCCTGTATTTGCACAATCATGGTATTACATGTCAAATATTTGTCAGTACATGTATTGGCACATACAGGGAGGGATGTGTGGGTTTGAAGTCAAGGTGGGGGTGGGTGTGGGGGGGGGGGGGGTGGCGAGTTATCAGTGTACCTGCTGATAAAGAAAGCTCCAAGATGGTATATTGACATGCCGGGAGTACATTCATGGGCAAGCAATGCCATTGTTTCTGGAGTTGAGCGATGCTCTTGCCATGCTGTTAGTAAAGATGTTTTTAATTTACAGGAAATTATTAAAAATGTCTCTGATTACTACAGTATGCCATGTTTAGAAAACGAGAGCACAGGAATCATTATTTCTCTTTGATGATTTCCCAACAAAACTGCATCTATTAATTTCAGCACCAGTACATTAAATATAAATGAATACGATACTTAACAAAAGAAAATATATAAATAATAATACATTTAAAAATATTCAAAACGTTCTACATATGGTGGATTTAATGTCACATATTTGGATTCACTATCCTATTACCTAAATTATGTATGCTTTTTGCGTCATCTTGAAGGAAGACATGTTTCTTAAAGACATTGGCCCTCATTCCGAGTTGTTCGCTCGTTCTTTTTCATCGCATCGCAGTGAAAATCCGCTTAGTACGCATGCGCAAAGTTCGCACTGCGACTGCGCCAAGTAACTTTACTATGAAGAAAGTATTTTTACTCACGGCTTTTTCTTCGCTCCGGCGATCGTAATGTGATTGACAGGAAATGGGTGTTACTGGGCGGAAACACGGCGTTTCAGGGGCGTGTGGCTGAAAACGCTACCGTTTCCGGAAAAAACGCAGGAGTGGCCGGAGAAACGGTGGGAGTGCCTGGGCGAACGCTGGGTGTGTTTGTGACGTCAACCAGGAACGACAAGCACTGAAATGATCGCACAGGCAGAGTAAGTCTGGAGCTACTCAGAAACTGCTAAGTAGTTAGTAATCGCAATATTGCGAATACATCGGTCGCAATTTTAAGAAGCTAAGATTCACTCCCAGTAGGCGGCGGCTTAGCGTGTGTAACTCTGCTAAATTCGCCTTGCGACCGATCAACTCGGAATGAGGGCCATTGTTTGGTTCTTACTTAATTTGGAAAAAAATCTAAGATGATTAAAAATAATTGCCAAATAAAGGTCATACTTAAATAGCAACTTTGTTTTATATCGTATTCCTGGCTATAACAATACAGGTTGAGTATCCCTTATCCAAAATGCTTGGGACCAGAAGTATTTTGGATATCGGATTTTTCCGTATTTTGGAATAATTGCATACCATAATGAGATATGGCGATGGGACCTAATTATAAGCACAGAATGCATTTATGTTTCATATACACCTTATACACACAGCCTGAAGGTCATTTTAGCCAATTTTTTTTTATAACTTTGTGTATTAAACAAAGTGTGTGTACATTCACACAATTCATTTTGTGTTTCATATATACCTTATACACACAGATTGGAGGTCATTTAATACAATACTTTTAATATTTTAATAACTTTGCATATTAAACAAAGTTTGTGTACATTGAGCCATCAGAAAACAAAGGTTTTACTATCTCACTCTCACTCAAAAAAGTCCGTATTTCAGAATATTCCGTATTTCGGAATATTTGGATATGGAATACTCAACCTGTATTATATACTGGTGGTCAGCAAACTGTGCAAAACTGAAATGCACCACTGGTATGGATGGATAGTATACTTGACGACACAGAGGTAGGTACAGCAGTGGCCTACTGTACCGTAATGCTATATATTATATACTGGTGGTCAGCAAACTGTGGATATGGGATACTCAACCTATACATTATTTCAACACAAAAGGTCAAGTTTCAATTATTGTATGTTAAGACAATGGGGGTAATTCCAAGTTGATCGCAGCAAGAATTTTGTTAGCAGTTGGACAAAACCATGTGCACTGCAGGGGAAGCAGATATAACATGTGTAGAGAGAGTTAGATTTGGGTGGGTTATTTTGTTTCTGTGCAGGGTAAATACTGGCTGCTTTATTTTTACACTGCAATTTAGATTGCAGATTGAACACACCACACCCAAATCTACCTCTCTCTGCACATGTTATATCTGCCCCCCCCCCCCCCCCCTGCAGAGCACATGGGCCCTCATTCCGAGTTGTTCGCTCGCTAGCAGATTTTAGCAGCATTGCACACGCTAGGCCGCCGCCCTCTGGGAGTGTATCTTAGCATAGCAGAATTGCGAACAAAAGATTAGCAGAATTGCGAATAGAAAATTCTTAGCAGTTTCTGAGTAGCTCGAGACTTACTCCTACACTGCGATCAGCTCAGCCCATTTCGTTCCTGGTTTGACGTCACAAACACGCCCTGCGTTCGGCCAGCCACTCCCCCGTTTTATCCTGGCATGCCTGCGTTTTTCCGCACACTCCCAGAAAACGGTCAGTTTACGCCCAGAAACACCCACTTCCTGTCAATCACACTCCGATCACTTCAACAATGAAAATTCTTCGTTCAGACTTGAGTAAATCTACTAAGTTTTGTGCTAAAATACTTAGCGCATACGCACTGCGTACCATGCGCATGCGCATTTTTGCCTTAATCACTCCGTTGCGAAAATCGGCAACGAGCGAACAACTTGGAATGACCCCCATGGTTTTGCCCAACAGCTAACAAAATTCCTGCTGCGATCAATTTGGAATTACCCCGAATGATAGAAAAAGATAACTCTGATTTGCTTTATATGATTTTAGTGCAAAAGCGTTATATGTTTGCCATTGCTTGCGTAAATCATTCCTTAAGCTATTGGGATGCGGTTAATTTACCTACAACCAAAATCCCGTCAGTCAAAATCCAGACAAGCATTGACTGACGGTCAAAATCCCGACAGGTTCAAAATCCCTACATGGTCAAAATACCGACATTTAAAATACCGTCAAGGTCAAAATACCAACATTTAGAAAAATTTTTTTTATTGAAACCGATTTGTTTATACTTTACCATCCCCGTGGACCTGGAGGGGGAATATAACCATGGCCGAAGCATGGCGAGTGTAGCGAGCCATGTGAGAGGACGCGGTACACTTATACAGTGTCCATGTCAACCTATGTCGACATAAACACCAAAATACAATTAAAAACTCATGTCAACTTTTTGACCTGTCAACATTTTAAATATCTGTATTTTGACCTTGTCGGAATTTTAAATGATGGTATTTTGACCTTGTCGGGATTTTGACCGTTTGTCAATTGTTGTCGGGATTTTTATTGTAGGTATTTCATACTGATCCTGTTTATATAATAAACTTCAGCTGGAAATATGTTTACAAGTGCATGAGCCCTGATAAATGATCCCTCATCTTTAGCAAATAAGAAACCACCAAGATCTAATACAGGTAGACAGGGGTGTCGACAGCTCTGTTGGGCTCCTGTATTGGGAGGGGTGTGGTCAATGCAGGGAAGTGTGGCCATATTTGACCTTATTAAAAAAAATATTAAAAAGGCAGCTTATGTGCAGCCCTGATGCGAGCACGCACGCCACACAGAGGGGCACTGGTGCAAGATTAGGTGGGTGGTGGAGTTTGCGATTGCTCCCCCCCCCTGCATAACATCAGGGAGAAAGAGGACTGACTGCTTCTGAAGCTATCTGCCTCTCTCTCTCTTATCCCAGCACACAGCAGCGTGTGCCGTGTGTTTGATTGGGGAGAGAGGTTGCTGCAGAAGCAGCCAGTCCTCTCTCTTCCTGACTGAAGTGCCGCTGTCTGCAATGGTAAAGGGGGACATCATGACTGGGCCTCCGCTGGCCCCCTCAAGTGAAGAATAGCCTCTCCTACCCCTCCTGGCATCACTGCAAATAGGGTCAAAGGAACGTTCTAGTAGTTAGTGAAGCCCATGGTTTCATACCAAGAAATCAACTATCTAATACCTCACGTTTCAGTTCATGAATTTTTTTTTTCTTTTTCAGTATTTTTCTCTATAGCAAAATGGTCTGTCAGATTGCAAAGTTTCTTGGTGGGCTGTCTGATGTGATCACACAACAATGTTGGCCAGGTGTCAGGAGGATGGGAAAGTGAAAAAATAGAAACTATGCAAAGTGTGATTGAAGCACTGGGAAAGTGATAAACAGGCATTTTACCCCATTTGTTTGTGGTTGCTCTACTGAGAGCTTTTGGTAAAAGGCGGATAAGGGTTCCAGGGGTGTAAATGTGTAATAGAAGGGAGGGCTTCATCCTCAAGGCCCATTTCAGGTCTTTAGACCTTCAGCCTGAGATGAGGCTAATTAGTACCTGCACCTGTAAGAGGCTGATGGAAGTTGCGTCAGGGCTTGGCTCAGAGCTCACTACCTGGGGAAACAGGCAGTAGGCCTGTGAGGAGTCACTGATTTACTGATTGTAAGTACTGTGCATATGCCTGTGTTTGTGGTAGGGGCTTCTATTATGGGGTAAAGGGATTCTATTACACTCAGTTAGTGCCCAGACTGGCAGGGATTTATTTTTATGTTTTGTTTTATACTGCACAATAAACCTAGTCACAGCTAGATTGCAGGAAATCCCTAAACTGGTGTGCTGTGTTCCTGGCTTGCCATGTATTTGGAGGAGAGGGCACCTCTATCCTGATCTCCTCACAGAGGATATGTGTGGACCCGGGGTTAAAGTGAGCCAGAATGGGGCGGAACTGCGTTCTGTCAGTTCCACTTGGAGACGGAACGAAGTTCCGCCTCCTCCAGCTCACCTAACCCACTGTCTGCAGCGCTGGAGGGAGATGCCGGGCGCCCGCTGAGATTGCGTTACCAGCGGGCGCCCGGCGACAGCCGTAGGCAGGAGCTCAGTACTGAGCTCCGGCTTCTGGCGCTGTCACTGTGCGCTATGGGAGAGACATCAGGGCTCAGTAAGTATTATGATTGTTTTCTTCCTTAGCGGCGCATCTACGAGGGGCATCTAGTGGAAGGAACTACTGGGGGTCATCTATTATTATTATTAGCAGTTTCTTATATAGCGCAGCATATTCCGTTGCGCTTTACAATTAGAACAACAGTTATAGAACAAAACTGGGCAAAGACAGACATAGAGGTAGGAAGGCCCTGCTCGCAAGCTTACAATCTATAGGGAAATAGGCATTGATACACAAGGATAGATGCAACCTGTTACATAATGGTTCCCCAGATTGCTAGGTTCTTAGTGGGTTGTATGATATGATCACCCAGCAATGTTGGAAGACAAAATGTGAGGTTATGGGGACTGTACAGAGGGGATGTAACTGGATAGGGAAGCATTGAAGGTTATGTGTGTGGGTCAGGAATTTGGTAGGCTTGTCTGAAGAGATGAGTTTTCAGGGAACGTTTAAAGGTTTGGAGACTAGTGGAGAGTCTTATTGCGCGTGGGAGGGCATTCCACAGAGTGGGTGAAGCCCGGGTAAAGTCCTGTAATTTTGAGTGGGAACAGGTAATACATCTGGATGAGAGACGCAGATCTTGTGCAGAGCGGAGGAGTCTGGTAGGGAGATATTTTGAGATGAGTGAGGAGATGTATGATGGTGCAGTTTGGTTAATAGCCTTGTATGTAAGTAAAAGTATTTTATATTTGACATGGTAGAATACCGGTAACCAATGGAGGGACTGACAGAGCGGATCAGCAGATGAAGAACGTCTGGCGAGGTAGATTAGCCTCGCAGCTGCATTTAAAATGGATTGAAGTGGTGAGAGCCTATGTTTGGGAAGACCAGTAAGGAGACTATTACAATAATTGATGCGGGAGATGATGAGTGCATGGATTAGAGTTTTTGCAGTGTCTTGTGTAAGATAAGGGTGTATTTTGGATATGTTTTTAAGGTGCATGTAACATGATTTAGAGACAGATTGAATGTGTGGAACAAACGACAGTTCAGAGTCCAGGATGGCACCTAGGCAGCGAGCTTGTGGGGTAGGGTGGATAGTTGCATTGTCAACAGTTATGGCAATATCAGGTTGGTAACTACACTTAGCTGGTGGGAAAATAATTAATTCTGTTTTGGAAATGTTGAGTTTGAGGTGGCGAGATGACATCCAAGATGAAATGGCAGACAGGCATCCAGTGACACGAGCCAATACAGATGGTGATAAATCTGGGGAGGATAGGTAGATTTGAGTATCATCAGCGTACAAATGATACTGAAATCCGAAGGAGCTGATTAGTTTACCAAGAGAGGAGGTATAGATTGAGAAAAGCAGAGGACCTAAGACTGAGCCTTGCGGTACTTCAACCAGTGGGGGATTTAGGGGGGGGGGGCACTCGGGCCCGTGCCCCCCTGTCATTTGTGACACCCCCCCCCCCCGGTGCCGCCGCCGCCGCATAGGGAGATGACGGGTGCCCGCTGAGATTGTGTTACCAGCGGGCGCCCGTCTCCCTGCACAGCGGCAGCCGGAGGCAGGAGCTCAGTACTGAGCTCCGGCTTCCGGCGCTGTCACTGTGCGCTATGGGAGAGACGTCAGTCATGACGTCTCTCTCATAGTGCTGAGTGACTGAGGAGCGGACGCCAGGAGGAGGAGGACTGCAGCGGCGCGGGAACGGGGCTCGGTAAGTATGCATTTTTCTTCCTTAATGCATCTACTGGGGGCTAACTATGGGGGACATTACTACTGGGGGGCATCAACAAGGGGCATTACTACTGGGGGGTCAAACTGCTGGGGGCATTATAACTGGGGCATCTACTGGGGGCATCACTACTGAGGGGTCATCTATTGGGGGCAGCTACTGGGGGCCATATTTACTGGGGGCCATCTACTGGGGGCATTACTACAGGGGGGTCATCTATTGGGGCAAACTCGTAGGGGGGCATTATTACTGGGGGGTCATCTATTGGGGGCAGCTACTGGGGCATTATTACTGGGGGGCATCTACGGGGGGCATTACTACTGGGGGGGTCATCTATTGGGGACAGCTACTGGGGCATTATTACTGGGGGGCATCTACTGGGGGCATTACTACTGGGGGGTCATCTATTGGGGGCAGCTACTGGGGGACATTTTTCCTGGGGGGCATCTACTGGGGGCATTATTACTGGGGGGCATCTACTGGGGGCATTACTACTGGCGGGTCGTCTATTGGGGGCAAACTCCTAAGGGGCATTACTACTGGGGGCAAACTACTGGAGGACATTATTACTAGGGGGCATCTACTGGGGGCAAACTGCTGGGGGACATTATTACTGGGGGGGCATCTACTGGGGGCAAACTACTGGAGGACTATTACTGGGGGCCAACTACAAAGGTGCTAACTACTGGCGGTGTAACTACAGGGGCATTACTACTGGCGGCTTAACTACAGGGGCATTACTACTTGGGGGCTAAACTAAAGGGGGGGTAAACTACTGGGGTCATGACTGCAGGGGAATTACCACTGGGGGCATAATGACTGGGGGCATTACTACAGGCAACATTACTACTGGGGGCAATACGGGCATTGCATAAGGGGCACCACTACTATGGGGTCTATATAAGGGGCACTACCAGTACAGTGGACATTGCATAATGAGCGCTACAACTGTGGGCATTGTATAAGAAGCGCCACCTCACATGCACCGAAGCCGCACGCAAATGTACTTGCCCCTTCCATGGTGCCCCCCCTATCATTTTCTTCTGGATCCGCCCCTGACTCCAACTGATAGAGGTAGAGAAGAGGAGGTAGAATCAGAGAAGTGAACACTGAAAGATCGATTAGATAGGTAGGATGCGAACCAAGTAAGGGCTGTGTCCTGAAGACCTAGGGACTCTTGTGTTTGTATGAGAAGAGAGTGGTCAACAGTGTCAAAAACAGCAGAGAGATCTAGAAGAATAAGTAGTGTGTAATGGCCTTTTGATCTAGCAGTGACCAGATCATTCACTACTTTGGTCAGTGCCGTCTCCGTGGAGTGTTGGGCACGAAAGCCTGACTGAAGTGGGTCCAGTAAGTTGTGGGAGTTAAGAAAGTGTGTAAGGCGAGTGTAGGCAAGTCTCTCAAGTAGCTTGGAGGGACTGGGTAGCTGAGAAATGGGATGGTAGTTAGAGAGTGTGTTTGGGTCAGAGTTGTGTTTTTTCAGAATGGGAGTAATCACTGCATGTTTAAACAGAGATGGAAAGATGCCAGTAGAGAGAGAGAGAGAGAGAGAGAGAGAGAGAGAGAGAGATTACATATTTTAGTTAAGGTTGGGATAAGCACAGGAGACACACTTTTACTGATCTGTGAAGGTATAGGATCAAGAGGAGAGGTAGTGGAGTAGGAGGATGAAAAGAGTGTTGGTACTTCATCTTCACTTGTGGGATCAAATGAAGAGAAAGTGCCAGAGGGTTCAGATAGGGATTTAAGCCGGTCACTGGCTGAGTTAGAGCATACCATTTCATCTCGGATTTTATCAATCTTATCCTTGAGGTAGGAAGCAAGTTCTTGTGCACTGATAGTAGCTAGTGGGGGAGGTGAGGGAGGGTAAAGAAGTGATTTAAATGTATTAAAAAGTCGTTTGGGGTTGGTGGCATGATAAGAGATGAGAGATTGGAAATATGTTTGTTTGGCAGTGTCCAGGGCCTGACGATAGGAGTGGTAGGTAGTCTTATATATGAGAAAGTCACTTGGATTCTGCGATTTCCGCCACTGACGTTCTAACTTCCGTACAGTTTTTGTAGGTGTCTTGTTGATTTAGAGTGCCATGGTTGGCATCTAAGCCTACATGGAGTGTAATGGGTAGCTGGAGCAACTTCATCAAGGGCCCTCTCTAGGGTCTGGTGCAGGTGGGATACAGCAGTGTCAGGTGTGGTGAATGTAGAGATTGGTGAGAGACGTTGTTGCATAGAAGTGGAAAGTTGTTGAAAATTTATATTGTTAGTATTTCTGCGTGTTAGAGGAGGCTTGCTTGGTTTTAGTGTCCTAGAATTTAAAGTAATAGAAGAGATTGTGAAGGTGATCAGGTTGTGATCAGAGAGAGGGAAAGGAGTGTTAATGAGTTGGGAAACTGAGCAGAGCCTGGTGAACACAAGATCAAGGCAGTGGTCCTCCTGGTGAGTAGAGGAGTCGGACCATTGGGTTAGGCCAAGATAGGAGGTTAAAGAGAGGAGTTTGGATGCATGAACAGATTGTGGACTACAGGGGGCAAACTACTGGGGGGGATCTTCTGGGGACAAACTACTGGGGGGGGGCATCTACAGGGGGCAAACTACTGAAGGGTTCTACTGGGTTCTACTGGGGGCATCTACTGGGGCATTACTACTGGGGGGTATCTACTGGGGGACATTATTACTGGGGGCCAACTACAAGGGGGCAAGCTACTGGGGGTAAACTACAAGGGGGCAAGCTTCTGGGGGCAAACTGCAAAGGGGCTAACTACTGGGGGCAAACTACAGGAGGGCATTACTACTGGGGGGGCATCTACTGGGGGACCTTATTACTGGGGGCTAACTACAAGGGGGCATACTACAAGGGGGCAAGCTTCTGGGGGCAAACTACAAAGTGGCTAACTACTGGGGGCAAACTACAGGAGGGCATTACTACTGGGGCGAACTACAGGAGGGCATTACTAATGGGGGGGCATCTACTGAGGGACATTATTACTGGGGGCTAACTACAAGGGGGCAAGCTACTGGGGGCAAACTGCAAGGGGGCAAGCTTCTGGGGCAAACTACAAAGGGGCTAACTACTGGGGCAAACTAAAAGGAGGGCATTACTACTGGGGGGCATCTACTGGGGGACATTACTGGGGGCCAACTACAAGGGGCAAGCTACTGGGGGCAAACTACAAGGGGGCAAGCTTCTGGGGGCAAACCACAAAGGGCCTAACTACTGGGGGCAAACTACAGGAGGGCATTACTACTGGGGGCAAACTACAGGAGGGCATTACCACTGGGGGGACATCTACTGGGGGACATTATTACTGGGGGCTAACTACAAGGGGGCAAGCTACTGGGGCAAACTACAAGGGGGCAAGCTTCGGGGGGCAAACTACAAAGGGGCTAACTACTGAGGGCAAACTACAGGAGGGCATTACTACGGGGGGGGGGGGGCAAACTACAGGAGGGCATTACTACGGGGGGCATAACTACAGGAGGGCATTACTACTGGGGACATAACTACAGGTGCATTACTACTGGGGGCGTAACTACAGGGGCATTACTAATAGGGGGCATTACTACTGGGGCTAAACTACAAGCTGGGCATAACTACAGGGGCTAAACTGCAAGGGGGCAAACTACAAGGGGGCATTATTGCTGGCGGCTAAACCACAAGCAGACAAACTACTGGGGCTAAACTACTGGGGGGCTTTACCACTGGGAGGCTAAACTAAAGGGGGGTAAACTACTGGGGTCATATCTGCAGGGGCATTACCACTGGGGGCATAACTACTAGGGCTAAACTACAGGGGGCTAAATGACTGGGGGCATTAGTACAGGCAACATTACTACTGGGGGCAATACTACACAGGGGCATTACCATTAAGGGCATTACTACTGGGGGCCCTTCTAAGAGGGCATTGTAAAGAGGGCACTTTATAAGGGGCATCACTCCTGGGGACATAAGGGGCACTACTATTGCGGGCATTGCATAAGGAACACCATCTATATAAGGGGCACTACCACTGTGAGCACTACTAGTACAGTGGACATTGCATAAGGAGCGCTACTACTGTGGGCATTGTATAAGAAGCGCTACTGCGGTGGGCATTATGTGTATTACGGGGTGCTACTACTGTGGGCATTATTACTATTCTGTGACCATGCCCCTTTCTTTTTGAGACCACGCCCATTTTTGCGCGCGCGCGCAATACCGTTGTTACATGAGCACCGTAGGGTAGGGGGTGAGTTCCACCAACTCTGTAGGACCACTTTAAGCACTGGTGTGGACTGTACAGTGGGGATGTACAGATGTAGTCATACTCATCCATCCCATGATGCGCAAGCATCGTGGCATTAATGGCACAACTAGTGTGCCTGCATAAGCATGCGCATGCAATAGACATCTATGAAGTGAACGCCAGTTGTGACTAGCCACAGCACAGCACACCCTGCAGCTTGCCGCAATGCGTATGCCTGAGTTGAGGAGGACACCTAGGCAGCGAGTTTGTGGGGTAGGGTTGATTGTTGAGTTCTCAACAGTGATAGAGATATCGGGTTGGTCATAAGCGCCCTACACACTGGGCGATGTTGCAGGGCGATATGAACGATATAGTTCAGAAATGAACGATATATCATTCCTATCGATTAGTGTGTAGGCACCAACGATAAACGATGCATGTCCCCGCGGTCTTTCATCGCTGGTTTCCTGTCGTTTTACAATGCAAAACAATTTGGACGATAACAATTATCATTCAGATCGTTCATCGTCCAAATATGCTGCCAAGTGTGTAGACTACACAACTAATATTCAATGTCTATCACTCTCCTGGTTTTCAATTTTCCAGTGGCATTGTAATGAGAAAAAATAAATGTATTATATATTTAAACATGTTGTAAAGATCATGTATACACATATATACTGTATACTACTATCATCTCATGTATTGGATACAAATTATCAGGCCCGGCGACAGGGGGGTTCAAAGGGGACACCCATCCCAGGCCCCAACGTTGTGAGGGGCCCCAAGGTCCACGCCCGCTGTGTAGTAGGTATTTGTACTACTACAGCGGCCCCCCCAGCCCCAGGTCAGCTGTCCGGAACTCCCCGTGTGCACTGACATCATGCTGTGCGCGACGCTGCGTCCTCCCATCTTCTCCTCCCTGCCCACCCTGTCTTTGCTGTGGGGCCAACCTAGAGGAGCGGGCGGCGGCACTGTAAGTCTGTGAGAGGACTGTGAAGGAGACAGATTGCAGACAGTGAGTGCTGTATTTACCTGTGTCTTTATCTGTCCACAATCAATTTGTGTCGGGGTGGGGTGGGGGTGTATGGGAGGTAAGGTGTCTGCCAGTGTGCTGCTGCCAATGGAACTCCACAATCAGTGTGTGTGGGATTGGGGGAGGGGGTTATTGGTGGTAAGGTGCCTGCCGGGGAGGTGGGGGGGTGGAGTGCACAGATGGAGGAGCAGCAGCACATCCACACGTGCCTGCTCTGGCATAATGTGTATAATGGGTTGTACCTGGTGTAATATGTGTAAGCGGCTGTACTTTGCATAACATGTGTAAGCGATTGTACCTGGTGTAATGTGCGTAAGGGGCTGTACCTGGTGTAATATGTGTAAGCTGCTATACCTAGCGTAATATGTGTAAGTGGCTGTACCTGGCATAATGTGTATAATGGGTTGTACCTGGCATAAGGGGCTGTACCTGGCATAATGTGTGTAAGTGGCTGTACCTGGTGTAATACGTGTAAGTGGCTGTACCTGGCGTAATGTGTATAATCATGGGTTGTACCTGGCATAATATGTGTAAACGGCTGTACCTGGCGTAAGGGGCTGTACCTGGTGTAATATGTGTTTGCGCCTGTACCTAGAGTTCTGGTCACATAAATCTTCAAAGCCCTGACTACATCCAGGGAATCGGAATCCTCCAAGTCCCGTGTAGCCACAGGCACGACAATAGGTTGGTTCACATGAAAAGATGAGACCACTTTTGGCAGAAAGTGAGGGCGAGTCCTCAACTCTGCCCTATCCACGTGAAAAACCAAGTATGGGCTTTTATGTGACAAAGCCGCCAATTCGGAAACACGTCTTGCCGAAGCTAACGCCAACAACATGACCACTTTCCACGTGAGGTATTTCAACTCCACAGTTTTGAGTGGTTCAAACCAAGGTGACTTGAGGAAACGTAACACCACGTTAAGATCCCAAGGCGCCACCGGAGGCACAAAGGGAGGCTGAATATGCAGCACTCCCTTCACAAAGGTCTGTACTTCAGGAATAGAGGCCAATTCTCTTTGACAGAAAATGGATAAGGCCGAAATCTGGACCTTTATGGACCCTAATTTTAGGCCCAAAGTCACTCCTGTTTGAAGGAAGTGAAGTAGACGGCCCAAATGGAACTCCTCCGTAGGAGCAGCTCTGGCCTCACACCAAGAAACAAATTTCCGCCATATATACGGTGATAATGTTTTAACGTCACGTCTTTCCTAGTCCTGATCAGGGTAGCAATGACTTCCTCCGGAATCCCTTTATCCGCTAGGATCCGGCGTTTAACCGCCATGCCGTCAAACGCAGCCGCGGTAAGTCTTGGAACAGACAGGGCCCCTGCCGCAGCAGGTCCTGTCTTAGAGGAAGAGGCCACGGATCCCCTGCGAGCAACTCTTGCAGCTCCGGATACCAAGTCCTCCGTGGCCAATCCGGAACAATGAGTATTGTTCTGACCCTGCTTCTTCGTATTATTCTCAACACCTTGGGTATGAGAAGAAGAGGAGGAAACACATAGACCGATCTGAACACCCAAGGTGTCACCAGAGCGTCTACCGCTACCGCCTGAGGGTCCCTTGACCTGGCGCAATACCGCTTTAGCTTTTTGTTGAGACGGGATGCCATCATGTCGATTTGAGGCAGTCCCCAAAGATCCGTGATCTGTGCGAAGACTTCTTGATGAAGTCCCCACTCTCCTGGATGCAGGTCGTGCCTGCTGAGGAAGTCCGCCTCCCAGTTGTCCACTCCCGGGATGAACACAGCTGACAGCGCGCTTACATGGCCTTCCACCCAGCGTAGAATCCTGGTCGCTTCTGCCATGGCCATTCTGCTCCTTGTTCCGCCTTGGCGGTTTATATGAGCCACTGCCGTGACATTGTCTGACTGAATCAGAATCGGTTTTCTCCGAAGCAATTCCTCCGCTTGACGCAGGGCGTTGTATATGGCCCTCAACTCCAGGACGTTGATGTGGAGACAAGACTCTAGGCTTGACCAGAGACCTTGGAAATTTCTTCCCAGTGTCACTGCTCCCCAGCCTCGAAGGCTTGCGTCCATGGTCACCAGGACCCAGTCCTGAATGCCGAACCTGCGACCTTCTAGTAGGTGAGCACTGTTCAGCCACCACAGGAGAGATACCCTGGTCCTGGGAGACAGTGTGATCCTTTGATGCATTTGTAAATGGGACCCGGACCACTTGTCCAAGAGGTCCCATTGAAAAGTCCTCGCATGGAACCTGCCGAAAGGGATGGCCTCGTAGGAAGCCACCATCTTCCCCAGGACCCGCGTGCAATGATGCACTGAAACCTTTTTTGGTTTTAATAGGTTCCTAACCATGGCTATGAGTTTCTGAACCTTTTCGATCGGAAGAAAAACCTTTTCCTGGTCTGTGTCTAGAATCAGCCCCAAAAAGGTCAGACGCGTTGTAGGGACTAGCTGGGACTACGGTATATTGAGAATCCAGCCGTGTATCTGCAACGTCTTCATGGACAGAGACACGCTGTCCAGCAACCTCTCCCGAGATCTCGCCTTTATGAGGAGATCGTCCAAGTATGGGATAATTGTGACCCCCTGCCTGCGCAGGAGCACCATCATTTCCGCCATTACCTTGGTGAAAATTCTCGGGGCCGTGGAAAGCCCAAACGGCAACGTCTGAAATTGGTAGTGACAGTCCTGCACTGCAAATCTCAGGAAAGCCTGATGCGGGGGGAATATCGGAACATGAAGGTAAGCATCCTTTATGTCCAGGGACACCATCCAATCCCCCCCCCCCTCCAGGCTGGCGATGACCGCCCTGAGTGATTCCATTTTGAACTTGAACCTCTTCAAGTACAGGTTCAGAGATTTCAGGTTTAAAATGGGTCTGACCGAACCATCCGGTTTCGGGACCAAAAACAGGGTTGAGTAATATCCCTCTCCTTGCTGGAGATGAGGAACTGTGACAATCACCTGTTGAATATACAATTTTTGGATTGCTGCCAACACTAGCTCCCTCTCTGATGGGGAAGCCGGCAGATCCGATTTGAAAAATCGTCGAGGAGGCAGGTCTTCGAATTCCAGCCTGTATCCCTGAGAAACAATCTCTAATGCCCAGGGATCCACCTGTGAGTGAACCCAGACGTGGCTGAAAAATCGAAGACGAGCCCCCACCAGATCTGCCTCCCCTCGGAAAGCCCCAGCGTCATGCAGTGGACTTTGCAGACGCAGGGGAGGACTTCTGCTCTTGGGAACTAGCTGTGTGCAGCTTTTTTCCCCCTGCCTTTCCCTCTGGCAACAAAGGATGATCCACGTACCTTCTTGTTTTTATTGGAACGAAAGGACTGCATTTGATAATGAGGTGCCTTTTTTGTATGCTGCGGGGGGACATAAGGTAAGAAATTTGACTTACCAACCGTAGCCGTAGAGACAAGATCCGAGAGGCCGTCTCCAAACAACTCCACCCCTTTGTAAGGCAAGGACTCCATATGCCACTTTGAATCGGCATCTCCCGTCCACTGTCGGGTCCACAAGAGCCGCCTAGCAGAAATAGACATACATTTATTCTGGATCTTAATAAACAAATGTCTCTCTGAGCATCCCTCATATACAAGGCAGCATCTCTGATATGCTCTATGGTCATTTGAATGGCGTCCCTATCTAAGGTGTCAATTTCCGTAGATAAGGAATCTGCCCATGCCACAACCGCACTACAAACCCAGGCCGACGCCATAGCCGGTCGAGCAATAGTACCGGAATGATTGTAAATGTGCTTTAAGGTAATTTCCTGCCTGCGATCAGCAGGTTCCTTGAGGGAAGCCGTATCCTGAGAAGGCAGTGCCACCTTTTTGGACAAACGTGTCAGCGCCTTGTCAACTTTTGGCGAAGATTCCCAGCGTATCCTATCAGTTTGTGGAAAAGGATACGCCATGAGAATCCTTTTGGGAACTTGTGGTCTCCTATCCGGAGATTCCCAAGCCTTTTCGCACAAGTCACTTAATTCAAATGAGGATGGAAAAGTAACTTCAGGCTTTTTCCCTTTATACCTGTGTACCCTCGTGTCAGGGACAAGGGGTTCCTCAGTAATATGCAAAACCTCTTTAATGGCAATAATCATGTACCGTATATCCTTAGCCACCTTTGGCTGTAATTTTGCATCTTCATAGTCGACACTAGAGTCAGTATCTGTGTCGGTATCTGTGTCATCGATCTGGGATATGGTGCGCTTCTGAGACCCCGAAGGACCTGGCGCCCCAGGGACAGGCATGGACTGGCTACCTGACTGATCCCTAGCTTCTGCCTTGTCTAATCTTTTATGCAATAGATTGACATTTGCATTCAAGACATTCAGTATATCCACCCATTCCGGTGTCGGCATTGCCGACGGCGACCTGACATTCAAGCACTCCCCCTCCACATTAAGCGAGCCTTCCTCGTCAAACATGTCGACACACGCATACCGACACACTTCACACACACACAGGGAACCCCTTTCCTGAAGACAGTATCCCTGTCAAGGCCCTTTGGAGAGACAGAGAGAGAGAGTATGCCAGCACACACCCCAGCGCAATAACCCTGGAGACCAACACAAAATGTTTTGACCCAGCAGCGCTGTATAATATGTAAACCGCCAATTATGTGCCCCCCCCCCCTCTCTTTTAAGCACCCTTTCACCGTGTGTAAGCAGGGGAGAGTCTGGGGAGCTTCCTCTCAGCAGTGCTGTGGAGAGAAAATTGCGCTGGTGAGTGCTGAGGGAGAAGCCCCGCCCCCTCGGCGGCGGGCTTCTGTCCCGCTCAAACTTAGTAAAATATGGCAGGGGCTCTTTTATATACATGTACAGAGCCCACCTGTACATGTATATAGTCTTCTTGCCATGCAGAGGTTTATATTGCTGCCCAGGGCGCCCCCCCCCCCCCCCCCCGCCTGCGCCCTGCACCCTTACAGTGACCGGAGTATGTGAGGTGTATGGGAGCAATGACGCACAGCTGCAGTGCTGTGCGTTACCTCAGTGAAGCTGAAGGCTTCTGCCGCCTGACGACTTCTGTCTTCTGTACTTCTAGCTCTGTGAGGAGAACGGCGGCGCGGCTCCGGGGGTGGACGCCCAGTAAGAACCTGCGTTCACCCCCTCTGGAGCTAATGGTGTCCAGTAGCCGAGGAAGCAGAGCCTATCTTTGACAAGAAGGTCTGCTCCTCTCTCCTCAGTCCCTTGATGCAGGGAGCCTGTTGCCAGCAGTGCTCCCTGTGAAAAAGTAGTAAAAGGTAGAAAAAAAAATCCAAACAAAAATGCTTCTAGGCAGAGAACTCTGGAGAGCTCTCTGCAGTGCACCCATCTTGCTCTGGGCAAAGTGTAAAACTGAGGTCTGGAGGAGGGGCATGGAGGGAGGAGCCAGTGCACACCCAGAGTCCAAAGCTTTCTTAATGTGCCCTATCTCCTGCGGAGCCCGTCTAATCCCCATGGTCCTTACGGAGTCCCAGCATCCTCAAGGACGTTAGAGAAAATGGGTTGTACCTGATGTAATATGTGTAAGCGGCTGTACCTGGCGTAATAAGTGTAAGCGGCTGTACCTGGTGTAATGTGTGTAAGTGGCTGTACCTGGCGTAATGTGTATAATCATGGGTTGTACCTTGCATAATCTGAGTAAGCGTGTACCTGGTGTAAGGGGCTGTACCTAGCGTAATATGTGTATGCGGCTGTACCTGGCATAATGTGTATAATGGGTTGTACCTGACGTAATATGTGTAAGCAGCTGTACCTGGCATAATAAGTGTAAGTGGCTGTACCTGGTGTAATGTGTGTAAGTGGCTGTACCTGGCGTAATGTGTATAATCATGGGTTGTACCTGGCGTAATATGAGTAGGCGGCTGTACCTGGCGTAATGTGTGTAAGCGGCTGTACCTGGCATAATGTGTGTAAGTGGCTGTACCTGGCGTAATGTGCATAAGGGACTGTACCTGGTGTAATGTGCGTAAGGGCCCATTGACCCCAAAATTGTACATCTCACTGTATTTGCACAATCATGGAATTACAGTGTCAAATATTTGTTAGTACATTTATTGGCACATACAGGGAGGGATGTGTTGTGGGTCTGAAGTCAAGGTGTGGTGGTGGTGTGTGTGTGTGTGTGTGTGTGTGGGGGGGGGGGGGGCACCAAGTTATCAGTGTACTGGGCCCCAAGATTTCTGATGCCAACCCTGCAAATTATATACAAATGTGATTTAGTAAGGTCCAATTAAAACTGATTTTCTATAAAACTTCTGAAATTGTATTGAATTAGACATACTGTAACTTCTGATTGTCTGACTGTTGGCTATGAGAATGCTGGGTACTGGAGTTTACAGACAGCTGGTAACCTATGAGCTGCGGGAGCTTTATATGACTAGTTCTAATGTCAGTGTTCACTGGAAGGTAGAAATGTGACCGCACCTCCACCTTCCTTATTGTAGTTATAGGGCATATTTCCTTCTGCTTTCTTCTTTCAAGTTCTACTTTTCCCATAGCCTTAGCAATACTTATTACACAAGAAAAACATTACGCAAACATACAACATATCCATGCAACGTATCTATGCATGAGTCAATGGAATGTCTAGATTAGCTGCATGAGGTTTGACAGTGGCCTGATTTAGTAGATGGTTTACATAAGGGGTGGGCCTATGGCGGCCCTCAAATACTCCAATGAGTATTCGAGGGCCGCCATAAGCACGCGCCAAAAATATAGGGGTGTGGCTTAATGGGGAAGGGGCATGGCCACAAAATAATACAGATTCATATTAGGCTGCACAATAGTCTCTATTATTCAAATTACACTGCACAGTATCGCCACTTACACAGATTACTCCAGGTAGAGCCCTCTTTTACACAGTACGGCAGGTAGAGTCCCCTTTTACATATTACGGAAGGCAGAGCTCCCTCTTACACATTATGGCAAGCAGAGGTCCCTTTTACACATTACGGCAGGTAGAGCTCCCTTTTACACATTACGGCAGGCAGGTTCCCCTTTTATACAGCAGGCAGAGTCCCCTTTTAAACATTACGGCTGGTAGAGCTCCCTTTCACACATTCTGGACCCCTCCCCCCTGGACCCATATAGCAGTCACTATCACCCACTCCCTTCCCTGGACCCATATAGCAGTCACTCCCCCCTCCTCTGAACCTATATAGCAGTCACTATCCCCCCTCCCCAGTACCCATATAGCAGTCTCTATCCTCCCCTGAACCCATATAGCAGTCTCTACCCCCCTTCCCCCCTCACCACTGGACCCATATAGCAGCTTTTAAACAGATTCGGACACAGATCCCTTTACCAACCTTTGGTGTCTTTTTTTTATTTTTACAATGGCAGATTTGCTGCCTGTTTTGTTCATATGTTTGTAAATCCAGTCATCAGGACACAGAGACATGTGAGTTCACTGCTGTACTGTTTATTCCATCACCAACTCCAGGCACACTGCACACTGGACCACCCACTTTCCAGCATCCCCCTGGTCCCAGGGACCATCACTGAACATTCAGGCTTACACAGATTAGTAAGGGAATGTCTACAAATATTAAGCATTCTAATACACTAACATCACATCCTCTTTTCTTTAAAGATAAGCCCTGTACGCTTCAATGCAACAATTAACAACATCATATTAAGAACATCATCTAACACGTTTCAATGAGTCTCTCAGGTCTGCGTATTTCCCTTTTGGATCTTTCATACACAGTCTGTGTTTTATCTACCATGTTGGACTTTTCTAGAATTGTGGTTTGTTCACCATTATGAGGATCATCATACATGTCAGATGAAGGGTATTCTTCAGTCATGTTGTCTTCATTATGGTTAGGTTGAGATCTTAAATCCACCCGATTTCTTCTTACTTCCGTTCCATGCTCTGTACGTATAGTATAAGATCTTAGTGCTACTTGTGCTTGCACAATACCTTTCTGCACCCAAATACCTTTCTCGTGATCTCTGAGACGGACTTGGTCACCCAATTTTAGATCAGATAAGCTTTTTGCTCGCCTGTCATGGAACAGTTTCTGTTTCGCCTGTTGACGTTCCTTACTTAGTCTGACCAACGCTGAGTTATGTGTATTAAGCAGTTCATCATGTATCGGGAGATTTGCTCTAATCCTCCTTCCCATCAGCATTTGTGCAGGAGAAAGTCCATTCTGTAAAGGTGTACTGCGGTAGATTAAAAGACTTTTGTAGAAATCTTCTTTACCTTCTTGAGCTTTTTTCATGAGACTCTTTACAGTTTTTACTGAACTTTCCACCAACCCATTTGAGCGTGGATAGTAGGGACTTGACGTAGTATGGACAAATTCCCACTCATCAGCAAATTGTCTAAATTCAGCACTGGAAAACTGAGGACCATTGTCAGTGAACACTTCCATAGGAACACCATGCCTTGCAAAGATTGACTTCATGCAATTGATTACGGCTTTACTACTAGTTGTATGTAGTGTCTTCACCTCAGGGTAGTTAGAGTAATAATCAGTCACGACAATGTATGTTTTCCCATTACAATCAAACAAATCTGCGCCAACTTTCTGGTACGGTCTCTCTGGCACTGCGTGAGGACTCAGTGGCTCGACTTGTTGTTTCGATCTATACGTAAGACATAATTCACATGTAGCTGTAGTCTGTGCTATGTCTTGGTTCATTCTTGGCCAATACATAACTTCACGCGCTCTCCGCTTACATTTTTCTTCTCCTAAGTGGCCTTCATGTATCTTGCACAGCATAGTTTTTCTTAGTCGTGCAGGTATAACAAACCTATTGCCTTTGTAAATAATACCATCGACAACTGTAAGGTCACTGTGGTACATCCAATAATCATGGATAGACAGCGGGCACGCATGTTTTTCTGCTGGCCAACCTTTCAGAACGATATCTTTCAACACTTTCATTGTGTCATCTGTCTCAGTTTCTTTCCTAATCTGTTTTTGTCTTGCAAGAGACACTGGTAGAGAAGCTACGATCAAATTAACATAGGCTTCTATCTCTTCATCCATCAGACTTTTGGAACCTTCACTTTTATCCACAGCACGAGAAAGTGTATCAGCAATGTACATGTATTTGCCGGGACAGTACAGCAAGTGTACATCATATTTCTGTAGTCTGATAAGCATTCGTTGAATTCTCATGGGACAGTCATGTAATGATTTAGTCATGATAGCTACCAATGGCTTGTGGTCAGTTTCCACTGTAAATGTTTGACCATACACAAACTGATGAAATCGCTCACATGCATATGTGATCGCTAGAAGTTCTTTTTCTATTGAGCATACCTTGTTTCAGCACTTGTCAGTGCTCTTGATGCATAGATTACTGGTTGCCATTGTCAAAGTCAGAAAAATATCATGATGCACACTGCCATATTTGCACCGCACATGTGTCCTCGCTGCGCATGCGTGTGCTCTCCCGTGCGTGCGCATACCCGCCGTTACGTGCACCCGCAGGCACACGGTATGCGCATTTACGGTAGAGTTTATGTGCGCCTAGCGTGCGACTCAATCGTTACATATTTTCACCATATAATGTATTTTGTAGATTATGGTCCCTTTGATAGAATCTGAAAGTTTAGTTAATGTAGCATGTTCATGGACAGAGAGATCCCTCTTTGTTTGATACGAAGGGTCAGACAAGGGTTATACAGTGGTGTTTAGTATTCATCGGAAGAGTATTTAATTAGCAATATTCCGGTGTTGGTTTGAAGCGGATTAATCGCTCGTGCGAATAGTTATGGACATAAGAAGTTTATGGACTTTTACTATATTTGCACTTTATTATCCATGCGGCGGGAAACCTAGTTTCCCACCCACCTGAGCAGTTGGAAATAGTCACAGCCCACCTGTATGAATCAACCTATGACCTTTTGTTATAATGCGAAGAGGAATTCCTGTGTCCAATGAACAATAAGAATATAGGACCATTGTACTGTATTATGTGTAGGGTATAAAAGGACAAGCCGACCTGATCCAGCTCTCTATTCTCTTCAACGGTTCTCATTGCTGATAATCGGGAGCTGGATATCCAGAGGCGCATGCGATTGTTTCCCTTGAGCGTAAGTTTTCTCCGCAATCATATTGTCTTTCTTGTTATTGTGAGCCATATCTCTCTCTCTCTCTCTCCTCTTTCTCTCTCGTTTCTCTTATATAGTTATTGTACTGCTATTGTATTTTATGTGTAGTTATCTGGTTAGGTAGTCTATGTTATATTGGTAGTGTATGACTTGTATTGTATTATTCTTTTTGAACGTTCATTAATTTCCTTAAAAGGCGTTAGACCCTTAGACCGGTATTGTGTGTGTTCATTATATTGCAGTGGGTAATAGGAGCGTCTCTATCGCTCAAACAGCTTTAGTGTAAACCCGCTTACACAGTGTTGCATTCTCATCTTATCACTACGCAAGGGTTTACAGTATAAGTACATTGTTTATGGTATAGTTATAAAGGTTTAACATTGTGAGCGTCTGCGCCGCTGGTGATCTCCTCGTGGTCCCGAGCGTCAGCTACGCTAATAGCGTATCATTACGTTAGTCGGCAGCCAATAGCGTGCCTGCCTGTGATCTCTTGGCCGTAAGCGAACGTGATGCTCGAGCGTCTCGACTACGGCTAAGTGATTGTTACGCAACGTGCGTACCCTTACGGTATACCATACGTAAATAGCGTACTGTGTTCTTTGACCTCTTAAAGGGTTTTAAGTAAGATAAATATTCAGCTTTATCAATTGTCGGCTCGTCCGTCCTTCACATATCTGCACTAGGTAATTTCAGCAGACATTATCCATCAGCAAAGGGCGGGAGGTCATATTCCTCGTAGTGCTGTCTGGATAAGCGTCTGCTTCGCTTAGTAAAGGGTGCTGAAGGAATCCGGAACCGGAGGTAAGAACAACACGCTAGTGTCTTTTAAAACTGTTTATTTCTGTCTTGCGTACGCACGCACGCATATATCTGCATTTCTTTTCATTTGTGTATTTTCATATCACTCTCCTGTTTGCCATTTCACAATTGTTAACGGGCTAAGAAAGATTTGTTGCTATCAGTAGTTAAAAAGTAAAGGTAATACATTTAAGGGGTAATTTGTAAAGCACGCACACAGCTTTGCCTAAGATACAAGGAGAGACTTGTGTGGTGCTCGGTAGATGATCGAGGATCACCTACATTGATAAACGTGTTAATTGTGTTACGGTGGATACCTGCCTTGCGTACACGTGTCTCTAACAAAAGACTGAGACTCGCGCACGCAACCCAAAGGCCGACGCACGCAGCGTATATTACGCAACGGAGTGTCTGGGTACGCCCACGTAACAAATCACACGATAGTGTTATTTTTTTTTTCAGGCGAAAAGGTGGCAACGCGATAAATAGCGCAAGTTAATTTTAGTGTCTGAAATTTAATTTAATAGATCCTTCTCTAAATTTACGACTCATCTGGTCTAAAGGAAAGAAATTTCTGCGCAGAAATAGAAATAGAAACAAAAGTAAAGTGTACATGTGGTGAGTGAGTGTTTGCATATATGAGTTCCTACAATTTTTTTGAGGTTGAACCACAAGAAGTCGAGTTCTCGCGAGGTACATACATGTAAGTGACGTGCATGGTGGCTAGGGAGGCATCCCTTGTTAAACATAAAAATCTGAGCATTAGAGTATAGCAGACCAGGAGGTCTATTGTAGCACAGACCAGGAGGTCCAGAATTGACCAGGAGGTCCAGGTACAGCAGACAAGGAAGTCCGCTATAAATTAAAGAGCACAACCCAGGGGTTTGGTGCAGAACCCATATAGGCCATTAAAGCTCATGCTGAAGGAATTCGCAGCCGCAATTTTCGATTCCACTGGTCGCTCCGCACATAAGATTAGTTGCTTATGTGCAGACTGATTGTACCGCACGTAATTGTGTGCATTAGTTAGTAATTTGACCCAGTACCATTTGCGTACGAAAAGGATCATAAACGCTATTTGTACATTCTAACGTGATTTGTGTAATTTTTTTATTTTAAGGGAGGTTCGCTGGTCACTCAGGAACTATCCAACAACCGATACTTGCTGGGAACTGGTAGATCCAACACGCCCCAGTAAATAAAGGTTCACAGGGGCCCTAGGTTGGGTACAACAGCTCTGGATACAGTGATTGCAGTACTGGCCAACGTGGGCGAGGAGTGAGTGGAGTACTCGATAAACTTCGCCGCCGGCCTGCCCCGGACATCTTGGTTTTTGTAAGGGTTCGCTGAAGACCCTGATTAAGGTCAGAGGTAGTAAAAGCAACACCTGCAAGTTATGGGGGCCAGTTGTTCAGGTAGGGGGCGATCAACCTCGGTTCGGGTTGATTTAGTAAACCGACCAATCGGGTCGGCAAGGTATGTAATGTGTGAAAAATACGGTTCACACACAGAGGTTTTATGTGATGAATGGGAAAGAATGACTGTACATGACGGGGAGAAGTTCCCAAGAGTAGGCAGCTTTAGCCCAGATGTGTTACTAAATCTAAGGAGAAGGATATGTCTCATTAAATCAACAAAGAGACGGATTAAACATTATGATTATTTACAGTTATGGCAACAGGAGGGTGAAATACAGAGAGGATTGGCTCAGGCGGCGGGATCTAACCCTATCAAGAAACTGATAGCCACGGCACCGCCGCCACCATATATATCAGGAGAGAAATTGGTTGCGGAGAATGACGCATCAGGGTGTAACAAACAGGCACTTAGCAACTGTATAAATGTTAAGGATAATGTTAATAAGTTAACTAATGCAAATATTAACCCGTGCAAGTTGTACCCTGTTTTAAACTTTCCCCAGGAGTGTGATCAAGAGGACGAAGCATCAACAATATCGGCGCTCTCTCTAGCAGCCACCATATCAGAGACAACAGTAGGCACGGCCCAACCCTTAAGATTAGTAACAAAGGCCCCTAGCGGAGGGACAGGTGAGGTCGTATCAACGGGTAAGTACGGCACCTTACACTATGCTGAAACCATTTCACCGCAGGCTGTAGAATCTAATCAGAATGATGTTATTAAACTTGCTCCCGTTAGGGTAATCGCAGTTCCCAATGGGAAAACGGACACCACAGGAGTCACTCCTATCAGAAACATTGCCATGTACAGCCCGTTTTCCCGAATGGAATTAAGAACCATAGTGTCTGAATTCCCTGATCCTAGGAAAGATCTAGTTGCTAGCCAGAAATACATCAGAGACCTAGGGAACACTGTAGAGCCCAATAACAAAGACTGGCAGATATTGCTGAGGGCATGTTTACCCTCCAATGTCGACTCAGCTCAATTTTTAGCTGACTGTGGATTAGACCATGATGTACCCCTTTCAGATGTGTACAATCAAGACAATGTAAAAAGAATAAATTTACAATTGAAAGAGTATTTTCCAGCTGTAGTTAAATGGAACAAGATTTTCTCCATTAAACAAAAGGAGTCAGAAACAGCTGCTGAATATTTTCACAGGGCGTTACTAGAAATGGCTAAATACACAGGCATAGAAGACATTAAAACAAACATAAATCATAGAGAAGTAGCAGTATCTGTGCTAATGGATGGTTTAAAAGAAGCATTAAAGACAAGGGTACAGACCACGCAACCATGTTGGCGAGGTCTGTCGGTGGCTACTTTGAGAGAGGCAGCTGTTGATCACGATCAGAATATCACCAGACACAGGGAATTACAAGGTGATAAGTTAATGGCCGTAAGTATACAGGCCCTGACCACAAGGCAGCCTTTGTATAGATCACCAAACCCTGTGGGTAAGTCAAATGTGGTAACCTGTTATTCCTGTCATAGAGATGGACACTTTGCACGAGACTGTAAATCAAGAAACACACAAAAGTCTTATCAACCCCCTAGACAACGACACGACACACGACATTGGGATCAGGGTCCGCAGAAACGGAGTTATGAGCCACATGCAGGGGAAACAAAAAGATACCCCCCGAACAGAGACTGGCAAGCCTCTGGTAGTTCCCAGTTAACTCCCTCTCAAGTAGTCGCTGCCAGCGGGATTCAGGGAGGTCACCTTACCCAATAGGGTGTGGCCACACCTGTAATCTGCAGCCAGTAAAATTGATTGCAAGTCTTGGAAGTGAACCCGAAATTGCAATTAATGTAGCTGGTAAATCATTAAACTTTCTTGTAGATACGGGGGCGGCCAAATCAGTGATAAATTCGACAGTGGGCATGAGAACCACTGGTAAGACAATTCCAGCCATGGGAGTAACGGGAGTAGTCCAGCACTACCCTGTTAGCAAACCAGCCGAGGTTACAGTAGGGCCTTTGCACACCAAGCATTCCTTTTTGCTGGCGGCATCGGCACCGACTAATCTCCTGGGAAGAGATTTATTGTGTAAAATGGGGTGCGTCATTTATTGTACTCCTGAGGGTGTATTCTTAGACATACCTGAGAATCACGCTCAGGAAGTACGAGACATTTTAGACTCCCCATCAAAATTAATGTCCCACACTGTTATGTTAAATAGGAATCCATCCCAGGTAGAAGAAATGACATCCCAAATACCAGAGTCACTGTGGACTAAAGATGGACAAGACACTGGATTAATGGCAAACGTAGCTCCAGTAGTTGTGCAAGTAAAAGATGGTAGGATAGCTCCAAAAATCCCACAATACCCTCTGAAGCCAGAGGTGGAGTTAGGAGTTTACCCAGTAATAGAGCGCTTGCTACAACAGGGCATTTTGGTAAGAACATCCAGCACTGCCAATAGTCCCATCTTCCCTGTGAAAAAGAGTGGGGGGAGGGGTTACAGGCTAGTGCAGGATCTAAGGGGGATTAACAAAATAGTTTAGAGTCAATTCCCCGTAGTGCCAAATCCAGCTGTCATTCTTATGCAAATCCCTCCCACTGCAAAATTTTTCACTGTTATTGACCTCTGCTCCGCTTTCTTTTCGGTACCCCTGCATCCTGACAGCCAATATTTGTTTGCAGTTACATACAGAGGAGTCCAATACACATGGACTCGATTACCGCAAGGTTTCATAGACAGTCCAAGCATATTTTCCCAGGCTTTGCATGATTGTTTACAGTCTTTCCAACCAGAGAGTGGATCAATATTGATACAGTACGTGGATGATTTACTACTGTGTTCAGATTCATTGGAAGCGTCCCTGAAGGATACGAAACAGCTCCTGTTTCATCTTTCAGACACAGGACACAAGGTTTCCAAAGACAAGTTGCAATTATGCCAGACTAAAGTAAAATATTTAGGACACTGTCTAACACAAGGACTGAGACACCTGACCGCTGATAGAATTCAAGCAATTAGAGACATGACTCTGCCACAAACCCAGCAACAGATCAGAACGTTTTTAGGAATGTGTGGGTATTGCCGTAACTGGATCCCAGGGTTTTCCATTCTAGCATTACCTTTGCAGGAGATGGTCTCGTCAAACAAACCTGATCGGATTTCGCATACAGACGAATCCGAGATGGCATTTGAGAGACTTAAACAGTGCCTAACGCAGGCGCCAGCCTTAGGTATGCCAGACTATGGGAAACCCTTTGAGCTGTACGGAACAGAAAGTGCTGGTTGCGCGGCAGGCGTCCTAACCCAAAAGCATGGTGATGCCAGCAGGCCGGTAGCATACTACAGCGCTCAGCTAGATACGGTAGCGCGATCCCTCCCCACATGCTTGCGAAGCGTTGCTGCAATAGCATTGCTAGTAACGAAAAGCGAAGATGTAGTGCTAGGTCACAACCTCACAATTCATACATCACATGCAGTGTCAGCCTTGCTAAATTCTGCCCAAACCAGACACGTCTCATCAGCGCGGTTTACAAGATGGGAATTGGCACTAATGGCCCCCGTAAACATCACCATAAGGAGATGCAGTGCATTAAATCCTGCAACATATCTCCCAGGTGTGCCTGGACAGGCACAAAGGGTGGAGGATGAGAGTGGTGGGGAAGGAGGATTTAATACAAAGGATGACACACATGATTGTATGGAATATTTGACCCAAAATTTCACGGCAAGGCCTGACATCAGTGACAACCCACTAGAAAATGTAGATTTTACTTTCTACACTGACGGTAGTTGTCACAGACAGTCAGACTCGGGAGACTTGTGTACTGGATACGCAGTCGTAGATGACCAAGGCACCATAGAAGCAGAACCGCTAGGCCCACCTCACTCAGCCCAGGTTGCTGAACTGGTCGCCCTAACCAGAGCATGTGAATTGGCTAAGGGCAAGTCAGCCAATATCTACACCGATTCTAGATACGCCTTCGGGGTAGTCCATGATTTCGGAGCCCTATGGCGCCTCAGAAATTTCATGACGGCAGCTGGTACACCGATAGCGCACGCAGCCCACATCAAAAGGCTTCTAACAGCGATACAGGAACCCGACAGAGTTTCTGTTATCAAGTGTAAAGCACACACATATAGCCAGTACCCAGTATCACTTGGTAACAGCCGAGCAGACGAAGCTGCTAAGTTAGCAGCTGGTACCCCCAGACAGACAGACACCACACAATTGATGGTATTCAATACCATCAACACACAGAAGTTGTGTGAGATGCTAAATTTGTGTTCCACACAGGAAAAGGCAGTCTGGAAGGCAAAAGGATATGGCCAGGAGTCCTCAGGACTCTGGACGGATGGACAAGGTAAACCAGTGGCCCCCAGAGCATATCTTCCATGTTTAGCTGAGGCAGCACACGGGCTGACTCATCTGGGCAAGGAGGGAATGTGCAAGTTGGTAAGAGCATATTGGTGCGCCCCAGGATTTTCATCTCATGCAGGTAAGAGAGCAATGTCATGCCTTACCTGTTTGAGGAAGAACATCGGAAAGGCAATACCAACAGAACCATCTCATATCCCACCTACAGGCGGCCCTTTTCAGGTAATACAGATTGACTTTATACAATTACCCCCTTGTCGAAATTTGAAATATGTACTTGTTTGTATAGATGTATTCTCAAATTGGGTCGAAGCATTTCCTGCGGCCACAAATACCGCTATGTTTACTGCTAAGAAAATTGTGCAGGAATTTGTGTGTAGATATGGTATCCCTAGAATAATTGAAAGTGATAGGGGTACCCATTTTACAGGTGATGTCTTTCAAGGAATGTGTAAGTTGATGGGAATTGATAGTAAGCTGCACACTCCATACCGTCCACAGGCGAGTGCGAAGGTGGAAAGAGTGAACAGCACTATTAAAAATAAACTGAGCAAAGTTATGGCAGAAACAGGATTGACATGGCCAGAAGCTTTACCCATTGTACTATACAGCATCAGAACCACTCCCAGGTCCCCTCTTAATCTGTCCCCCTTTGAAATCTTGTTTGGTCGACAACCACATGTTATGATTAACCCTCAGGATGATTTGAAGTGTAACAATGAAGTGACTGTAAAATACCTGGTTAACATGAGTAGACAGCTAAGGAATCAAAATGACAATCTGAAGTTAGTGATTCCTGATTTGCCAGATAGTAATTGTCATGACATTGAACCTGGGGATTATGTAATGATACGTAATTTTCTACGCTCAGGTTGCCTTATTGACAGATGGGAAGGACCATACCAAGTCTTATTGATTAGCACGACAGCATTGAAGGTTGCCGAGAGAGAGACTTGGGTTCATTCGTCCCATTGTAAGAAGGTTGCTGATCCAGAGAGGTCCTGTGATAAAGAACAGACGGTAGAGGAAGTGGTATCACTGGAGTGTCTGTTTCAGGAGGACTGAGGCGGCACCTGAGCTTTGAAAAATCATAAGATCGGAAGCAGTTGTCGATCCCCTGTTCCCTTTTATTGTTTTTCTCCAACTTCCCATCCCACCTCCTTCAAGTATTTCTTTCCCCCTTCTCATTTTTCTCCATTTCCTCCTCTAAGATGGACTTGCCCCAAGAGACTGTGATCCGGATTTTCCTGTTGACCATGATGTTGACCAGAGCAGTCTGTTCCGGCGAGAGTACCATGGAGGTCGAGAGAGGTTCTGGAATGGGTTCTGATGACAAAGATGGAGGCGTAGTTTTCCAAGAACAACATAATCAACAAGCAAAGGCGAGTATCAGAAAATGATCCGATAACATTGACCATAGAAGGAATTGTGAAGGATTGTTAGCTGAAGAAAACTGTATCTGTAGGCATTGTGACAATATAATTGAGGATGGATGCATCAAGAGATGCCAATCCAGTTTTAATATCCATATGGACAGGCATCCATTGAGTGACTATCACTCCTTAGTGGGTAAAGTACTAAATCAGACAGACTGTTGGGTATGCTCTCAAGTACCTCAGGGCCATAGCAAATCAGGGCTAGTACCACTTCCTTTAACGATAGGGGAGGTACTTGAGTTAAGTGGTGGGAGGCCGGTGGACAAGAGGTTTAGTATCTCTAGTCCTCCTAGTTTAAAGCTCCACCAATACCATGTGGATAGGTCTTTAGTGTGCTATAACATTTCCAATCCCCGAAAGCCGGGAAATTGGGAAGTGTCATGGAATAACAAGACCATGACATTCTCACATAGAGCAGACGAATTGCCAACAGATACAGAGCTTATACGCCACATAGCCGGTAGTGGAAAATCTTTCCGATATAGGTATACCCTAGGAAGTAAGACCATGAAAATTGGAGAGGTATCACCAGGATACTGCGCACATATCGTACAAACTGATACGTGTATTAAACAGATGGGAGAATTAGGGCTAGGAAATTTTATATGGAAAATGTGTAATATGGTTATGTCCTACTCCGTCCCATATGTTCTCCCCGATGATACATATTTCATATGTGGGAGGAAGGCGTATAAGTGGCTTACCCCAAACTCAGAAGGATTGTGTTATATTGGAAAAGTACTGCCTGAGGTAATGACTGTATCACATACCAAAATGAAAGATATTCACTGTGTTGCCCAAGCTCCTTATACTCATACTCATTACGAACACATCGTTAAACGTCATCTAATAGAAAGAACAGAGCATCCGGCCTCTGACATGATCCACGAATCCACCGGGATTCAGGTTCTAATCGCGTTAGATATCACTCGTACCGCCAGAGGAGTGATAAATTATAGATACATATCAGCGCTTGCACATTTATTAGACAATATCACTGAAATGTATGACGACACTTTTAGGTATACTGGAAGGGAGCTTCAAGCTTATAAAACAGAACTGGTTCAGCATAGGATGATTCTCAATTATCTCACAGCAGTAACAGGCGGATATTGTGTCACACTGGCAACGCAGTACGGCGTAAAATGCTGCACTTATATTACGAATAGCACCGAGGATCCGGTCGAGGTCATAGACCAAAAGATGGACGACATTTTCCAATTAAAATGGGAATTTCGCAGGAGACATAATCTCACCCTTGCTGCTGTGGGTAATGAGCTGACCGGTTGGGTGTCATGGTTGAACCCGCGAAATTGGTTCTCTGGTTTAGGAGAATGGGCTCAAGGAGTCACAATGGATGTCGGGAAGTTTCTTCTATGTATCCTAGGTGTTGTCATATCGATTGGTTTGATATTTAGATGCGTTCAGGCTTTAACGAAGTGTAAACGAAGTACTAAGGTGATGAGTTTAAGGAGTAAGGACATTATAATTCCAATGGATTTGATTTATGACCCAACGGTAGAGACAATGATGTGATGAAAATGCGATTATACGGTCCGTTTCTTTCACCTGTTTCTCCGTTTTCTCCAAGGTAAAAAGACCCACTTGGACGAGGAATTTGATGATCCTGTATACAGACAACAGATGGATTAAAGAAGAAGTTTTGACAACCTTATACACAGATATTTGATGAACTATGCCATAGACCCCCAGTTTCCCTAGAAATTTTAAATTTACGCTAGCCCAACACTTTTGTAAGTCTATGGACATTGACAAAGCTTTTTGCCCGCACTTTCTGGCAAAAGCCCAAAGAAGACTGCATTCAACAGACACCAGACAAGACTTCAACCGACAAATGTTCATTAACCTGACATAGAATACCACTGCATTTACCATAATTGTTTCTTATCTTCATCTCTACAACCTTCAGGTAAAGCACACACCTAGGCGATAGGGAATACCGGCACAGATATCAGCATTCACATATTCCCCCATTCATGTATCATCAACTAAAATGTGCTCCCCCATTTTGTTGCAACCAAAAGCCGAAGAGAGCTCGGTAAAGTTTGACAGCCCATCCACAGACCCGTACCACGGGATAAGAAGGAATTCAAATGTATACTTCGCAATACCTCGAAGCTTGATTTAAAACACGTACGGCACGATGATAAATGACCCCCCAAACATGGATTCATACACACATGCTTCTGCTATCTCACTAGGTCATACCCTTTTCCTACCTTCTCCTCTCCTCCCCTACCCAACCATAGAAATATTTACACATGACATATATTTTTCTCGTTTTGAAATGTTTTAGAAAGTGGCAGTTATTGGTGACTGCCAAAGGGTGGACTGTCAAAGTCAGAAAAATATCATGATGCACACTGCCATATTTGCACCCCACATGTGTCCTCGCTGCGCATGCGTGCGCTCTCCCGTGCGTGCACATACCCGCCGTTACGTGCACCCGCAGGCGCACGGTATGCGCATTTACGGTAGAGTTTATGTGCGCCTAGCGTGCGACTCAATCGTTACATATTTTCACCATATAATGTATTTTGTAGATTATGGTCCCTTTGATAGAATCTGAAAGTTTAGTTAATGTAGCATGTTCATGGACAGAGAGATCCCTCTTTGTTTGATACGAAGGGTCAGACAAGGGTTATACAGTGGTGTTTAGTATCCATCGGAAGAGTATTTAATTAGCAATATTCCGGTGTTGGTTTGAAGCGGATTAATCGCTCGTGCGAATAGTTATGGACATAAGAAGTTTATGGACTTTTACTATATTTGCACTTTATTATCCATGCGGCGGGAAACCTAGTTTCCCACCCACCTGAGCAGTTGGAAATAGTCACAGCCCACCTGTATGAATCAACCTATGACCTTTTGTTATAATGCGAAGAGGAATTCCTGTGTCCAATGAACAATAAGAATATAGGACCATTGTACTGTATTATGTGTAGGGTATAAAAGGACAAGCCGACCTGATCCAGCTCTCTATTCTCTTCAACGGTTCTCATTGCTGATAATCGGGAGCTGGATATCCAGAGGCGCATGCGATTGTTTCCCTTGAGCGTATGTTTTCTCCGCAATCATATTGTCTTTCTTGTTATTGTGAGCCATATCTCTCTCTCTCTCTCCTCTTTCTCTCTCGTTTCTCTTATATAGTTATTGTACTGCTATTGTATTTTATGTGTAGTTATCTGGTTAGGTAGTCTATGTTATATTGGTAGTGTATGACTTGTATTGTATTATTCTTTTTGAACGTTCATTAATTTCCTTAAAAGGCGTTAGACCCTTAGACCGGTATTGTGTGTGTTCATTATATTGCAGTGGGTAATAGGAGCGTCTCTATCGCTCAAACAGCTTTAGTGTAAACCCGCTTACACAGTGTTGCATTCTCATCTTATCACTACGCAAGGGTTTACAGTATAAGTACATTGTTTATGGTATAGTGTCACAACTGAGGGCCTGAGCTGACGGAAGGCAGCCTCAGTTGTAGGGGCTGAGATGTACCGGAACCTGGGAGGTTGTATCAGACCCCTGGACATGTAAGTAACATGAAGAGAAACCGCCCGAAGGCGTGACCACGACAACTTGAGTAAAAGTCAATGATATTTATTTATGACAAACTCCATGCATCACAGTAGCAGTAAAAAGTAACATAAAAATCAGCAGAAAAATAATAATACAGTTCCTGGGTACTACAGGGTGGCAGGGGCCACAGAGCTCTGGTGGTATGAGACAGTTCTTATTATCTGCAAGTTGGAAAGTCCTTACCAGGCTCAACTGTAGCAATGAGGAAAGCCCAGGGTCGTACCAGCTGGTGTTCCAGGGAAAGCTGGACTGCTGTAGATAAAATGCTGCTGTGGGTACTGGTTAGAACCAGACAGGTGTTGGCACGGAGTGGATACTGGCTGGAACCAGTTAAATAATAAATAAAGCTTGAGAGCGATGCAATATAGATGAAATGTAGAATTTGAGAGCGGAGAAATAATAATACCGGTGGAGAGTGGTAAACTGCAGAAAGGACACCGGCCCTTTAAGAGAAGCTGTACACTGCTGGAAGCTGAGCTGGAAGCAGGTGATGTTGTAGCTGGAAACAGGTGAGTCCAGAATGGATCGGAGAGTCAGGCTACACCGCAGATGGAATGCTGGTGCGGGTCTCTATAGCAGAAGTCTGGAGACAGGAGCTGGAACCTGGAAGACATTCACAGAAGAGAGACAAACTGGAACTAGGTTTGACAACCAAAGCACTGACGCCTTCCTTGCTCAGGCACAACCTATTTATACCTGCAGCAAGGAAGGCATTGGCTAGGCAATTATGCAAATTAATAATACTGACAACGGATTGGTAGGAATGATCAGCTGACAGAATCCAAGATGGCTGCGCCCATGCAGACACTTGGAGGGAAGTTTGGATTGTAATCCATGTGGTCTGGAAAACAGTAATGGCGGCGCCGGCCACCGGAGACAGGAGACGCCAGGCTGACAGATGCACATCCGACCACGCGGACACAGCGGAGGCCGCGGCTGACGTAATCGCCACTCTGAATGCAGAAGCTCAGGGACGGCGGCGGAGGCCGCGGGAGACGCCATGCCAGATGTATAAGGCGTTACTGTGACTGCGTCCACAGAGACAGGAGAGGATGCGGGAATGTGCACATCAGGATAACAGATGGGATCCGGTCCTGGAGCGCTGAGCCAGCCATAGGAGGCATCTGATAGGTAAGAAATGGCGTCCAGATACCCGGATCGTGACAGCACCCCCCCCTTTAGGAGTGGCCCCAGGACACTTCTTTGGCTTTTGAGGAAACTTGGAATGGAATCTCCGGACCAAGGCAGGAGCATGGACATCAGAAGCATTGGTCCATGAACGTTCCTCAGGGCCATAACCCTTCCAGTCAATAAGATACTGAAGTTGACCGTAACGGTGACGTGAGTCCAGGATCTTGGCCACCTCATACTCAACGCCTCGTTGAGTTTGGACTTTCGGAGTTGGAGGAAGTGAGGAATGAAACCGATTCAAGATCAGCGGTTTCAACAGGGAAACATGGAATGTCCTGGGTATCTCCAAGAAGGGAGGCAACTGGAGTCTGTAAGCAACAGGATTGATGACTTGATCAATTTTAAAAGGACCGATGTAGCGAGGTGCAAACTTCATACTGGGAACTCTTAACCTCAAATTCTTCGTGGATAACCATACCCGATCACCCACCTTGAGAGCAGGAACTGCTCGACGCTTCTTATCCGCAAACTTCTTGTACCTGAACGATGCCTTGAGCAGAGCTGATCGTACGCTCTTCCAGATATTGGCAAACTGATGCAAGGTGATATCCACTGCGGGAACAGAAGTTGCTGGAAGCGGTTGGAACTCAGGGACTTTAGGGTGGAATCCAAAGTTGGTGAAGAATGGTGTTGAAGAAGATGAAGAATGATACTGGTTGTTATGACAGAACTCGGCCCAGGGAAGTAATTGAACCCAGTCATCTTGAGAGGAGGACACATAGATGCGGAGGAAGGACTCCAAGTCCTGATTCACCCTCTCAGTTTGACCATTGGTCTGAGGATGGTAAGCCGTGGAAAACTTTAGCTTGACTTGGAGGGCTTGACATAAACTTCGCCAGAATTTGGCTGTGAATTGAACTCCTCGATCTGAGATAATTTCTTCTGGAAGACCGTGGAGTCGAAAGATCTCTTGTATGAATACTTGAGCCAACTTGGAAGCTGACGGAAGACCGGTGAGAGGAATGAAGTGTGCCATCTTGGTGAACCGGTCAACTACCACCCAGATGGTATTAAACTTGTTGCACATGGGCAAATCTGTAATAAAATCCATCGACAAATGGGTCCATGGTCGACGGGGAACAGATAGTGGAACCAGTTGCCCCGCAGGCGACTGGCGGGATACTTTATGTTGAGCACACTTTGGGCAAGATGCAATAAACTCCAAAACGTCCTTTTTCAGAGTTGGCCACCAATAGGACCTAGAGATAAACTCCAGGGTTTTTTGGATACCTGTATGTCCGGCAAAGCGGGAAGCATGGGCCCAACGCATGAGCTTCTTCCTTAGTTTCGGCTTCACAAAACTTTTCCCTGATGGGGGCGTAGAGTCCATCCCTACCGTGGAGAATTCCAACGGATTTATAATAGGATGCTTGTCTGAAGACTCTGACTCATTTTCTTGCTCCCATGAGCGGGAAAGGGCATCGGCCTTGCGATTCTGAGAGCCCGGACAGAACTGGAGTTTAAAGTCGAACCTGGAAAAGAAAAGTGCCCATCTGGCCTGACGAGGGTTGAGACATTGTGCGCCTTTCAGATATAGAAGGTTCTTGTGGTCTGTAAGGATGGTGATTGAATGAGAAGCTCCCTCCAACAGATATCTCCACTCCTCTAGAGCGAGCTTGATGGCTAGCAACTCCTGGTCGCCAATGGCATAGTTGCGCTCCGCTGGGGAGAACTTCCGTGAGAAGAAACTGCAAGGATGTAAATGGCCATCTTTAGCCCTCTGAGATAACACCGCTCCTACTCCAACGGAGGAGGCATCCACCTCTAGGATGAAAGGAGAGTCGATGTCAGGCTGTTTCAGGACAGGCGCAGAGATGAACCTCTGTTTTAAAAGATGAAAAGCTTGCATGGCTTCTTCAGACCACTTGGACGGGTTAGCACCCTTCTTGGTGAAAGCAGTAATAGGCGCCACAATGGTGGAAAAGTCTCGTATAAACTTTCGGTAATAATTGGCGAACCCTAAAAACCTCTGGACCCCTTTGAGGGTTAAGGGTACCGGCCAATTCTGGATTGCTTGTAGTTTCTCAGGATCCATCTCTAGTCCGGAACCGGACACAATGTACCCTAGAAACGGAATGGACTTGACTTCAAAGATGCATTTCTCTAATTTGCAATAGAGATGATTGACACGGAGACGGGACAGAACCTTCTTTACCCAAAAACGCTATCTGTATAAGATATTGTCCTACAGTATGTGATCCCTGGCGTAAACGGAGAATCTCAGACGAAGCTGAAGTTACCCGGCCTGGCTCGTCGAAAATGCGCCTGAATGTTGACACGAATGCAGTGTAAGAAGATAGCAGGGTGTCGCACCTCTCCCATAACGGTGATGCCCAGTCAAGGGCTGAGCCACTGAGAAGAGAGATGATGTAGGCAATTTTTGTACGGTCACTGGGAAAATTGCCAGGTTGTAGCTCAAACTGAATCTCACACTGGCTGAGAAATCCCCTGCAGAATCTTGGAGATCCGTCAAATTTTGCTGGCGTTGGAAGGTGAAGACGTGGAGCAGAAACGGGTAAGGTTTGTGGGGTTATAGTTGGAGTCACTGTGGTTGACGCCCCAGATGCGCCTGATCCACGGAGAGTTGTCTGAATCCCATCCAGCCGAGTAGAGAGATCCTGGAGACAGCGGATGATGTGGCCCTGTGCAGCCTCCTGATGTTCAAGTCGGGCTGCCAGTTCTTGCATCGGCCTGGCCGCTTGATCCTGGTCTCCGGCTGGATTCATTTGGTCAGTGCTTACTGTCACAACTGAGGGCCTGAGCTGACGGAAGGCAGCCTCAGTTGTAGGGGCTGAGATGTACCGGAACCTGGGAGGTTGTATCAGACCCCTGGACATGTAAGTAACATGAAGAGAAACCGCCCAAAGGCGTGACCACGACAACTTGAGTAAAAGTCAATGATATTTATTTAGGACAAACTCCATGCATCACAGTAGCAGTAAAAAGTAACATAAAAATCAGCAGAGAAATAATAATACAGTTCCTGGGTACTACAGGGTGGCAGGGGCCACAGAGCTCTGGTGGTATGAGACAGTTCTTATTATCTGCAAGTTGGAAAGTCCTTACCAGGCTCAACTGTAGCAATGAGGAAAGCCCAGGGTCGTACCAGCTGGTGTTCCAGGGAAAGCTGGACTGCTGTAGATAAAATGCTGCTGTGGGTACTGGTTAGAACCAGACAGGTGTTGGCACGGAGTGGATACTGGCTGGAACCAGTTAAATAATAAATAAAGCTTGAGAGCGATGCAATATAGATGAAATGTAGAATTTGAGAGCGGAGAAATAATAATACCGGTGGAGAGTGGTAAACTGCAGAAAGGACACCGGCCCTTTAAGAGAAGCTGTACACTGCTGGAAGCTGAGCTGGAAGCAGGTGATGTTGTAGCTGGAAACAGGTGAGTCCAGAATGGATCGGAGAGTCAGGCTACACCGCAGATGGAATGCTGGTGCGGGTCTCTATAGCAGAAGTCTGGAGACAGGAGCTGGAACCTGGAAGACATTCACAGAAGAGAGACAAACTGGAACTAGGTTTGACAACCAAAGCACTGACGCCTTCCTTGCTCAGGCACAACCTATTTATACCTGCAGCAAGGAAGGCATTGGCTAGGCAATTATGCAAATTAATAATACTGACAACGGATTGGTAGGAATGATCAGATGACAGAATCCAAGATGGCTGCGCCCATGCAGACACTTGGAGGGAAGTTTGGATTGTAATCCATGTGGTCTGGAAAACAGTAATGGCGGCGCCGGCCACCGGAGACAGGAGACGCCAGGCTGACAGATGCACATCCGACCACGCGGACACAGCGGAGGCCGCGGCTGACGTAATCGCCACTCTGAATGCAGAAGCTCAGGGACGGCGGCGGAGGCCGCGGGAGACGCCATGCCAGATGTATAAGGCGTTACTGTGACTGCGTCCAGAGAGACAGGAGAGGATGCGGGAATGTGCACATCAGGATAACAGATGGGATCCGGTCCTGGAGCGCTGAGCCAGCCATAGGAGGCATCTGATAGGTAAGAAATGGCGTCCAGATACCCGGATCGTGACATATAGTTATAAAGGTTTAACATTGTGAGCGTCTGCGCCGCTGGTGATCTCCTCGTGGTCCCGAGCGTCCGCTACGCTAATAGCGTATCATTACGTTAGTCGGCAGCCAATAGCGTGCCTGCCTGTGATCTCTTGGCCGTAAGCGAACGTGACGCTCGAGCGTCTCGACTACGGCTAAGCGATTGTTACGCAACGTGCGTACCCTTACGGTATACCATACGTAAATAGCGTACTGTGTTCTTTGACCTCTTAAAGGGTTTTAAGTAAGATAAATATTCAGCTTTATCACCATGTATCCTCATGTTCTTGTAACAGCACTGAGCCTAGGCCAAATTGCGAAGCATCTGCTGAAATTCTTATTCTTTTCGCAGGATCAAAGAATTTTAGCACTGGTTGCTCTATAATGATCTGTTTCAAGTTTTGCCAACTTTCTTCTTGTTCATGTGACCACATCCACTCGTTATCTTTGTCCAACAACCATCTAAGAGAGGCTGTTCGTTCAGAGAGTTGAGAAATAAACTTTCCTAAGTAATCATTCCTAGGAATCTTCTGACATCATCTTTGTTGTTAGAACGTTCCATGTTTACTATGGCTGATATTTTCCTGGGGTCTGGTTTTACACCTTGATCCGAGACCACGTTGCCCATAAAGGTAAGTGTATTCACGCCAAATTCATATTTGTCCTTGTTTAGCTTTAGATTCACTTTCTTGACAAGTTCCATTACTTGTCTCAATCTAGAATCATGTTCTTCATTTGTAGATCCCCAGACAATAATGTCATCCTTCATTGTTTCAACACCTGGAATATGTTCAAAAATCATGTGTATCTTTTGTGATATATTTCTGGAGCAGGCAATATTCCATATGGTAGTCGAAGAAATCTGTATTGACCTTCTGGTGTATTAAATGTACAAAGCTTTGATCTGGCCTCATCTAGCTTAATTTACCAGAATCTTGAAGATGCGTCCAATTTACTGAACCATTTTGCTCCCGCAAATTGCGACATGATTTCATCTCTGGTTGGTAGTTTGAAATGTTTTCGTTTAATAGCTTTGTTTAAATCTCTGGGGTCTAGACATATTCTGAGTTGTCCATTTTTCTTTTCAACAATTACTAAGGAGCTTACCCATTCAGTAGGCTCATCAACTTTCTGTATCACACCCAAGGCTTCCATGCGATTTAACTCTTGTTTCAGTTTTTCTCTCAGCGCAAACGGCACTTTTCTACAGGGGTGTATCACTGAAGAAACTTGCATGTCTATATTTATTTTATGCTCTCCAGGCAAACAACCTAGACCTTCAAACAAGTCTCTGTATTCTGTAAACATCGATTTGCAGTCATCTTCTACTTGTGATGTCACCATAAAAAGTTTCTTTAGCAAGCTCAGTTTCTCACAGGAACTTAATCCTAGAATCGGTTGCACATTTTTATCCACAATCAGTAGAGATGTTTTAAACTGTTGTCCCTTATATTTCAGTGTCCCTAAGCATGTACCTTTCACAGGAATTTCCTCCCCAGTGTACCCTGTAACTTTCCCTTTGGCTGGATGAATTTTAGGTTTTACTCTAAAAGTCTTATAGTCTTGAAACGATATTAAATTCACCTGCACGCCAGTATCAAGCTTAAAGGGAATGACAATCTCGTTCACAGTTAAAGGGACAATCCATTCTTTCTTATCTGCACTGCAAAGTTCAATGCAATCCACAAAGAATTCATCTGTTTGTTTAACAGCATGCACATTGGTTGTTTCACTTTTGATTTTACAGCATTTGGCAAAGTGATTAAGTCTACCACATCTCATGCAGGTTTTACCATAAGCCGGGCACATTTTAGGATTGTGAGCATTTACACATCTACTACACATTTCCTTATTAGACTGTGGCTTAGACTGCTTCATTCTTGAGAATGGAGGTTTGCTTGGCTATGTTTCCTGCACTACATGGACAGCAGCATCAACTTCCTTGTGTAACATTTTGGCTTGAAATCTAGTTATTTCTGCAGATCTACACAAAGTCACTGCCTTGTCTAGTGTTAGGGCTTGCTCTCTCAGCAGTCTCTCTGAGTCCATTATCAGGTATTCCACAGACAATACGATCTCTAATCAGTGAATCCTTTAAATCACCAAACTCACAGGTTTTACTGAGTGATTGCAGCTCTGTAACATACTGATCAAATCCATCTACAGACTTCTGATCACATGTGAAAAACTTATATCTTTCATATGTCACATTTTTCCTTGGCACAAAGTAATCTTCAAACTTTTGCATCATAGAAGATAGCACCATATTCTGCCCCTCATCAAACTGAAAACTATTATAAATGTCCAGCACATCCTCTCCTATCACATGGAGGAAAATGGATGCCTTAGTTTTGTCAGCCTCTGTATCAGCTCCACATGCAGCAAGATATATATTAAACCTTTGCTTAAATCTTTTCCAGTTCTCAGACAAGTTACCAGACATCAGCATGCCGGTTGGAGGAGCTAGTTTATCCATGGTTACTTACTGTTTGAAGAGAGGAGCACACGGCAGGCTTTGCAGACACCGAGTATCACAGCCTTGCAGACTGCTGCAGGATTCTTTCACACTCTGAGAGCACTAGCAGTCCAAATTAAACTACTTCTGACACCATGTTTTGTTTATATGTTTGTAAATCCATTCATCAGGACACAGAGACATGTGAGTTCACTGCTGTGCTGTTTATTCCATCACCAACTCCAGGCACACTGCACACTGGACCACCCACTTTTCAGCATCCCCCTGGTCCCAGGGACCATCACTGAAGATTCAGGCTTACACAGATTAGTAAGGGAGTGTCTACAAATATTAAGCATTCTAATACACTAACATCACACTGCCCAGATGATCTGCTGCCTGCTGCCTGCTGCCAGATATACTGCCTGCTGCCTGCTTCATAGAACCGCTGCTGCCCGCTGCTCTCTGCACCCCTCTGCACATATGCACACTACTACCTTGGTTCCGCCCCCCCGTGCTGCCCAGCACCTGACATCACAGAGGAAATCCCGGTCAGCAGCCCCTGTGACGTGACTGGTCTTTCTTCAGCAGCATTGCATCTCGGAGCCCTGTAGCACAGTGATAAGCAGCTCAGCCAGTCAGGCCACTTGTCATTGCCAGGGCTGTTTCTACCCAATTTGTCTCCCAGTGCGAGATTTCAAAATGCCCCCCCATTGACATAAAAAGTGCCCCCCCCAGTCCCCCATAGATAAAAAAACATGTGCGCGCTCGGCAAGGGTGTGTGACCTCATTCAAATGGGCGTGGTCTCATAATAATGGGCGTGGCCTCATCTGATCTCATCATCACAGCCACCACAGGAAATAAAAAGTCCTCATTTTACACATTATGGCAGGCAAGTGTCCCCATTTTACACAGTACGGCAGGCAAGTGTCCCCATTTTACACAGAACGGCAGGCAAGTGTCCCCATTTTACACATTACGCAGGCAAGAGTCCCCAATTTACACAGTATGGCAGGCAAGAGTCCCCATTTTACACATTACGACAGGCAAGAGTCCTCATTTTACACAGTACGGCAAGCAAGAGTCCCCATCTTACACAGTACGGCAGGCAAGAGTCCCCATTTTACACAGTACGGCAGAAGAGTCCCCATTTTACACATTACGCAGGCAAGTGTCTCCATTTTACACAGTACGGCAGGCAAGTGTCCCCATTTTACACAGAACGGCAGGCAAGTGTCCCCATTTTACACATTACGCAGGCAAGAGTCTCCAATTTACACAGTATGGCAGGCAAGATTCCCAATTTTACACAGTGCGGCAGGCAAGAGTCCCCATTTTACACATTACGCAGGCAAGTGTCCCCATTTTACACAGTATGGCAGGCAAGTGTCCCCATTTTATACAGTACGGCAGGCAAGTGTCAAGTGGGGGGGAAGGAAAGGAGGGAGAGAGAGAGCGACAACTTACATATGAAGAGGATCTTCCCGCTCTTCGGGTCGGGCCACCTCTCCTTTCTCGCACAGGCCGCCTCCTCCTTCCAGCTCAGCTCCCCCTCCTCTTCCCGAGTACTCCTGGTTGGGGGGTGGAGTTTCGCGGAATGACGCATTTGCGTCACGACGTAACTGCGTCATTCCGTGAAACTCCGCCCCCCAACCAGGGGTCCTCGGGAACATGGAGGAGGGGGAAACAGGGACCAGCAAAGTGCCGCGGCGGGCACCCCGTGCGGTTGCACGGCTCGTCCGCCACAAGAAACGGCAATGGTCATTGCACACTGGTGGGGGACAGTGGGCCTGACAGGATTGGTTCTCAGGCCACATCTGGCCCACGGGCTGCATGTTGTCCACCCCAAGTTTACATACTACTCCGATGGTGGGTGGATGCGCATGTGTTGGGGACAGTGACGGTGACCGCTCTACAAATTGGGGGGGTGTCTACCAACACAGATTTCCTGCTCACAGCGGAGTGAAGACACTGGAAATACTGCATAACCTAAGGGTACAGTAATGCACCTTACACATATGCCCCACATTAGTAATGCCCATAATACACAAAATGTCCACACAGTAATGCACTGTACACATATGTCCCACATTAGTAATGCCCATAATACACAAAATGTCCACACAGTATTGCATTGTACACATATTGCCCACATTAGTAATGCCCATAATACACAAAATGTCCACACAGTAATGCACTGTACACATATGCCCCACATTAGTAATGCTAGTAGCTTTTTTTTAAAAAATAAAACTTACTTTTGCTTGCTGGCTTGCTGGCAGTCACTGTGTCTGCCCTTGCAGCTCCTTGAATATTCCTGACTGCACTTTGTGAGGTGAGGTGGCAGTCTGAGTAGCGCCGTGGCTGCAGGGAGACAGTGTCTCCGCCAATGCCTATGGGAGGAGGAGCTGCTGCTGGTCATGTGCAGTAACCCTCCTCCTGCAGCCATATTTAATGCCCTCATTCCCCCCTCCTTCACGCTGCCCTCACTGACTGTTCCTGGTCTGTCACTTTTAATTGCAGTAGCCAGTCCAAAGCAGGACCTCCGCCCAGGGGCAGGTCTAGAAGCAAATGACAGGGGGCGCACTATGATACGGGGAAGAGGGAGTGGTCAGCTATACCGCATTGGTATCTGTATTTGAAACACTGGCAATAATTATGCTCCAAAAGGGAGCAGGGGGCAACTGGGACGAAGTTATGCCTATATGTGGCTTAACTAGTATTGGTGGGCCTGGCAGAGAGATTCATTTGGAATCAGATGGTACACACTTGCTGCTTGGACTGGTGGCATTAGGGGGAGCAGGTTCTTAAATATAGAGAGGCATGTGGTGAAGGAGAGATGCATGTTAGTGGCATGAGTTTTCTCTGGCATATAAGGCAGCATGTGGAGGATATGTGATGTGTATAAATGGGAATAACAGGGATCATGTGGAGCTGATGGCATATAAAGGGATCTGCAGGTATACAAGGTGAACATAGAGCTGATAAAGAGGCATGTGGGTGGGGAAGCAATCTGAGAAATAAAATGGTTATAACCCTACTGTTGTTTTGCCCTTGACCCTTGTCACACCCCCTGTCCTGGAATCTGAATGTGAAAAGGTGGTAATCCTATGCCTTAGTGACCAAGTATACACTATGCCCCGTTTCTGGTACATGTTTACAACAGAGTCAATCTCAGGTGGCAATGGTGCAATAGAGCAATTCTGTGGAAGCTTCCATGATGGGAGCACTCTTGTGGTGGAAGCAATTGCATAGTGTGAGTGCTACCACAAGGTCAAAGAGCCATGGTGTTATGGACTTCACTGTAGTAGGATAACCACAGCTGCTACCACAGAGGCTGATAGCAGCAATGAGATCTAGGCAGTGACCCTACTGAGTCTTAAACAAGGGACTGGGACCAGTTCCAGTAGGCAAGTGGGAGTTGATAAGCCGACCTGCGCTCGTTCTCCTTTCACCTACCTAGTCTGGAAAGCGGAAGTATACTTATTTCTAAGCTGCCCCGGTGGTAAAGAAGATGCACTTTTGCTATATATAGACCCCTTAGTTTGTTGCTCATCATTTTATGACCTATAAACCTGGGATCAACACATCTCAGTGTCTTCATACACTTACTGGGAATCACCGTATTGCTACAGTATATGCAATTACAGGCAGCAGGTATTAATGAGAGTCCAATCTAACTATATAACTAATTGCTGACACCATTTCATTTCAATTTCTAATGTCCTAGGGGGCATTTATGTGAATTACACTGGTTTTAATGGTGTATAAAGCGTAATCTGTACTCAGAGAATATTGGTAATAATCATTAATATGCTAGATAACATGTGCAGCCCAGGTGTGGGGGAGTGTGCTGTTTAATTTAGCAGAACATAATCTTATCTCCATTCTCAGCACTGGTTCTTGCAAGCAACTGCAGTACACATTACATGTATATTAATAGCAGAAGGATGACTTCTACGAGTGACATATTTATATGATGTCACTTTCTGGGCAAGGTACATCATATACCAAATAAAGGTATTGCTTCGTAGCTTTGCAGACAAATATTGCCAATTTAAGTGGTGGCTTAAACTGGGCATACACTATACAATTATCTTGCAGATAGTCTGTGGTTGGAATAAAAACCTGGTAATGGATGAGAGCAACCGACAATCGTTCATTAGTTGCCAAACACTGGAAAATGGATAAAACCTGTCATTTATACAAATTGGTTAAATCACGGACAGGTGCTGTCCATTTTCCAGTGTGTGGTAGCAATTGGTCAGTTGCTCTCATCCATTACCAGGTTTTCATTCCAACCACAGATTATCTGCCAGATAATTGTAAAGTGAATGCCCAGCTTTAGTTTCAGAGTTATCTGGCAAAACATCCACCTGCCATTTACAATGCTTTACCATCATGCTATGGAATACGTGACAGTTTGTGAACTCTCCCTGTGCACCTGCTGAGTGACATGGAACATGTGACCTGCTGTGTGGTCTGGAAACTGTGACAGTAATGCTGCTTTCACATCGCAAAACCTGCTTTTGAAACGGTTCTTTAAACGGGTCTGAGCAGTTAAACCCCCTTCACATCGCATGTTGTAACCAGTATATTACCATTTCATTACCGTTTTGGTACCTTTCACACTGAACCCGTTACACCCATACAAAACAGATGTTGTCATTTTAAATGTTTATTTCCTGCTTCTGCCTGGTGAGATCACACATGGAGACGGCCTATCACCTTCTGGGGCTTGCAAATACCGTTTCAGACCCTTTCACACTGCACAATTAAACGGGTCTGAAACGGGTAGGACCCTGCTTTTTTACCGTTTCAAAATACCGGTATTTTGTAAACGGTAAATTGAAGGTGACCCTTTCACATCGCAGCTCGAACCGTTTAGGAAGCCAGTAAAAACTGCAAATTACCGGGTACAAGCTGCGGTGTGAAAGGGGTATTATTTGCAGCCACCCACTAGGGATTTATCGAAATTCAACACCTAAGGGGGTGTAAAAGGGGTAAAATGTTCATTGCCCAGCAAACCTTGAACTTTCAAATCAGACAATTTTTTTTCCTTATTCCTATTATCTTTCATTTACATGTGACCACCAAGTGGCCACTGAGTGTACAAGGAAAATTATTATGTTATAAACAATACTATAGACAGCAGCGTACTTTAAGTGGAGAAAAGAAAACTATACGTTGGGAGCATTCTTTGTGGTTTTTAGGTTTTTACAGGAATATTTATGAAACTAATTTTTACTATAAATAATGTGGAAAAGGGTATTTTCACATTATTTTAGCATCACCTGAATGTATTAAAGGGCTTTTGGAACAATGTTCATGAATTTCCAAGCACTTTAATTAACAGATTGCGTTTCTCACTTTACAGCATATGAGATGCAGGTTAACAGCACAGTTGATCGGGGGTCACAGAGCAGAAGCCCAGTGACCAGCTGACTGGAGGAGAGAGCTCACTGATCACCGGGCAGATACAGTAAATGTAAGTGAAGGTGGGTCATAGGGGGGGTGGCTTTTGGTGGCGCATGAACGTTACAGTAACTGGATTCCCAGGAACAGAGCTTTCTCACAAGCTCTTTCTCTGCATGCGATAAGTAATACATCCTTGTGATGTAATCAATTATTGCTATGCAATTTTGGTCAAATATATATCACAACCCATCCATATCTCAGATGCTGATTGTGATATACACAGTATATGCCCCTTAGTGTTAAATTACAACTTAAGCTTTATTCTTTTTTATTTAAAATAAAAATAAATTGAGGGGGAAATTCTCATATGTATATACACAATATTTAAGGCTGTTTTCAATGAAAAAAAAATGTAGCCTTTCTTTATTAATTTCAGTGAATATTAATAACTTTATCTTAGGATTGTTGCATCTTATTAGTGGACCATACTAGTACTTAATGGTTGCAGGTCACTCTAAATATGTATGTGTGTGTCCTTTCAATTATGACACTGAATACTGGTCAGGTAAGTTAGTACTGGGTATCAAGAGAAGTCACAATATAAACCATTATTGGTTATAATGGCGGTGTGGTATCACCCTTAATTCTTTCAAGTCTAATCATTCTCAGCTCTGTTTAGTCATATATGTAGTGTAATCAGTGTCGGACTGGGGCTTCAAGGGCCCACCGGGGGAATACTGCTATATGGGCCCATGCTTAAACGTGTAGCCAGGTTCCAGTGCAGGTGTGGCCAGCCACTACAGAGGTTTGGCTAACCATTACATGTTCTGTGCCCCATGGTAAATATATAATAAACCAAATTATTGTGAAGTATAATGTAACATATGTATAATGCATAAGTCCAGTGCACTAGGATAGTCTGGAACTTGATCCCTAGAGGAGAAGGAGGGCCCACAGGCAGTAGGGCCCACCGGTGGTTTCCCATGTTCCCCTGTAGGCCAGTCCGACCCTGAGTGTAATACAGTGTCATTATTATTTAATACACCATAACATAACAGAAATCATTCTACGTTAATCAAGTATAGCAGTATAATTATAATAACACATTTTGCCTCTAGTTTAGGAAAAGACCTTATTTGATCATAGGCTTCAATTTATCAAAACTGCTTTTGTCCTTCAGATCCACTTGCAAAATTAGTTTCACATAGTCATATCATCCATTCAGTGCAATATTGTAACAATATTCTGCAGTTACAGTGTAATCATTTCATGGTCAATGTGAAGTTGTTTTGATGAAGAAGAAGAAAAGCAAATCAACTTTTAATAGCAGCACTCATTCCCTAAATTCTTTTTAATAACAAATATATTTTATTCAGATATTTTATTAGTAATAATATAAGCTTCGAAAAAGATTCTCAATACCCACATGTGATATAAGTGCCTTTATTATTACCACATATGATGTATTATATGTCCCCTTGTAATAGAGGGGACAAATAGAGTGAAATATTAAAACAATAGAGACAGAATAACGTGTAAGAAAAAATAAATTTAATTTATGTGTATACAGATGTATTTAAAAGAAAATGCTGGTACGCTGTCTTGATTTATAAATCAATAAATACCTGTGATTCAAGAAATTATTAATTTGTTTAATTTATTAAAACAACCACTGACTCCTTTTAGCCAGTGATGTTTATACAGGGTTACAGAATGTGTCAGTGTTGTAACATTTCTAGTGAATTCTCAGTTTTGTAGATCACAATGCAACATTTGTTGCTATATAGTGATGTGATAAGGATGTTAGGAACAACACTGCAAACATCCGGATGATAGTTTGTCTATCTGTTTATTTATACGCATAAGGCTCTTATTGCCTTCAGTAATGCCGGTATAAGATTACACGCTGACAAATGGTTCTTTAATATTGGGTATTATAAATGACCCCTATTAGAATATATGCTCATTAGCCACTACTCCTTAGTTGATATCCTGCTATTACAGTAATACCTTCGATGAAGATTGCAATTTCACACAGTGCTATCTTAAAAATAAGCCTGCTTCAGCACCTCTTTATAAGATTATATGTGAAGTTGTAACATTTAGTTTCTGTTTAGAAAAAATATATACTAGTCACTTTGTTTTCACATGCATTCACATACAGTATAAAATACAACTGATGGCTTAATACAGTGATGACTAACCTTGACACTCCAGATGTTGTTGAACTACACATATCCCAGCATGCCCTGCATCAGTTTTAGCATGGCCAAATAACAAAACTGTAGCAGGGCATGCAGGGATATGTAGTTCAACACAGCTGGAGTGTCAAGGTTAGCCATCACTGGCTTAATAAGTGATCATACGAGGTAAACTGAACGGGTGGTCTTCAGTATGCCGGCTGTCGGGATCCCGGCGCACAGTATACCGGCGCCGGAATCCGTCAGCCGGCATACCGACACTTATTCTCCCTCGTGGGGGTCCACGACCCCCCTGGAGGGAGAATAGCGCAGTGCACCACCGTGCCCGCAAGGGGCTCATTTGCGCTCGCCACACTGTCAGTAAGCCGGCGGTCGGGCTCCCGGCGCCGGTATGCTGGTCGCCGGGAGCCCGACTGCCGACATACCATACCACACCCAAACTGAACATGTACAGGTTCCCATGCATATGAGACCTAAGGGTTAATTAAGATTCGAAGAAAAAGTCCAGCATGTCTGGTTCTGGTTGCGCCACCATGTACTGCAGAGAACGGCGATGAGATAACAGAGAGACAGCGCAGGCACTTCTACTGTCAGTGTTATCATATTTGCTGTATACTGATATCTGAAGACATTGCAGAACACAGTGCGATCGCTGATGAGAGGGTGCTTGAGATGACAGTACCTGACCTAGTGGAGAGGTATTAAGGGACAGCAGCTGGTAGCCTGGTCCATGTGTGCCGTCTGCACCGGCAGAACACTTCACCTTGGTGAGGTAAATGGCTGAGGAGGCACAGGCTAGCACCAGAGCCAGATTTACACGCAATATATGAGCCAATGGGTGCAGATGGGCAACATACACAGGTGCAACAGTATAAAATCCTGGAAATTTGGTGAGTTTTGACCAGAGATGTGCAGAAAAGATAAACAGGGGAGGCACTGCCTAACCTGCCATAGATGTTTTACTCCAGAGTTTTGACTATAAATCATTAGAATAACACAAAGAAGATATTTCTGATATAATCTTTGTATTTTTCATATGCTTGATACAGTCAAAACTCTGGCACAAATGTTCGTGTGACAGGAAAGGCTCTGCCTCACCTGCCTCACCCCACTGCACGTCACTGCCATGATGTATGTTGCAGCTCAGTGGGCTTGGTCACATCACAGCCAGACAGGGATAGAGCTAGAACTTTGTGGGCCCTATAGCAAAATTTTGAAGGGCGCCCCTGTCCCAATGCCTCTAGATAGACATATCTCTGCGGGCGGTCGGAATCCCGGCCATCGAAATACCAATGCCGTGATCCTGGCACTACTCGGAATGCTGACACCGGCATCCTGAATTGGGTCACAAGCCTGGCACCAGAATCCACACCACGATCATATGCCGGCCTTTTGGTGGTGTTAGGTTTAGGCTGTGGGGAGGGGGGGATAGGGATAGGCTGTGGGGAGGGGGGTTAGGGTTAGGCTGCAGAGAAGGAGGTTTAGGTTTAGGCTACGGGAAGGGGGGTTAGGTTTACCCACCACCGGAGAGGGTTAGGGTTCATCTGCGGGAAGGGGAGGGTTAGGTTTAGGCTGCCAGCAGGGAAGGTTAAGGAGAGCACTGGGGAAGGTAAGTATACTTACCTTTCCTTGTTGGTATTCTGACCACCATCATCCCCACCACGATCATATGCCGGCCTTTTGGTGGTGTTAGGTTTAGGCTGTGGGGAGGGGGGGTTAGGGATAGGCTGTGGGGAGGGGGGTTAGGGT